>NW_024412394.1:26614703-26615040 GCF_014898765.1 Herpailurus yagouaroundi | reverse complement strand
AGTGGCTACACCAGTTTGCATTCCCACCAACAGTGCAAAAGGATTTCTCTGAAAGTGGATAATTCTTAATTTTAGTATTACATATAAGAAAGCAGAGACTAAAGAAAAGTCTTGGTAAAATAGATAAAACAAGATTATACCAGTCACTGCAAGAGAAACTTGCAATATTAAACAGTGTTTGAATGGTAAATTTTAATACTCATGAACTTGAAGGAGTATGATTCATTTTGGTGTATTTTGGAATGCTAAATATATGGTACTCTAAGTTTAAATCTTTATAACATTTTTTCTTCCTTCCTTCCTTCCTTCCTTCCTTCCTTCCTTCCTTCCTTCCTTC
>NW_024412394.1:26609062-26614693 GCF_014898765.1 Herpailurus yagouaroundi | reverse complement strand
TTCCTTCCTTCCTTCCTTCCTTCCTTCCTTCCTTCCTTCCTTCCTTCTTTCTTTCCTTTCCTTTCCTTCCTTCCTTCCTTCCTTCCTTCCTTCCTTCCTTCCTTCCTTCCTTCCTTCCTTCCTTCCTTCTTTTGAAGTAGACTACTACAACAGTGTAATTAACTTATCAAATAAAAATGTCAGGAAAGTCACATGTTAGGAATCAGTTGTATGATGGGTTGTAAGAAATATTTAAAATATCATTATTTTCTTTCTGAAAATTAACACTAAATTCAACTCTCACAAATGTTTTTGGATTCCTTTCATAAGTTGAAAATGATTTATTAAGAGTTATTTCTAAAGTTCCTTCTATTAGTGGAAAGTGATTTTGTATAAAAAGATTCCAAAGCATAACTAATGCATTGTTTAATGTTGATTCTCATTGTATGTTCAATGGAATGAATTCAGAATCAAATTCCAAGTCTGTATTTGCTTTTTATGTTGTGTATTCCTAGTTTTAAAATATGTAACATCTTTCTGTTGACCTCAAACTTTCTCCAAAAAGATAGCTAAGTATCTTTTCTAGTATGGTCTTTTTTATAACCAGAAGATATTAAAAGATAGCAAACTTCAAGTTAAAGTGATAGCAGCAGCAAAATTAAGTTTCAAAGCATTCTAACTGGGAAATGTGGCATACCTCCAAAAGGGTCTTCATAGGTGGTATGTATATCATTTGGATTGTACACATGAAATTCTCTAAAGTTGTCATTTTCCGCAGCTTTGGCTTTCTCTCTGTATGACCTTGAAGGTTGCTTTAATTGCTAAAGCCTCATTGATCACCATATGCCATTAGAAATGAATACATTATGGACGCATCCATAGATTCAATAGTAGAAAAGTTCTAGAAACCATTTAAATGTTAATTCCTTGATAATCCTCTTCCACATGTTTATTTCTATGGGAACAAATCACTAAAGATTATTTATCATGCTTCTGTGAAGAAATGTGATGCTAATTCATTTTCCCAAATTTAAGTTAAAAAGTTTGCTTTTTTAGAAAAAGGTTAAACTTTTGCAAGATTGTAACAGAATAATTGAAACATTGCAAATGTAGTATGAAATGATTTCTTATATAATTGATCAAATTAGAACAAATTAATGATAGCAGCTCTCTGATTGTCGAAAACAAAATAAATAAATCCTAGAAAGGTGAGAGTTAAGCATAGCTGGAGACTTCTGTTTGTTAACTGTGGATATCCATGGCATGATAATGATAAGTTGCTTATAGGGGAAGTAGAGAAAGTTTATGAGAGAATGTCCCAAGTCAGAAAGGAAAAGTTCAAGAGGAATAGTATATCCCTCTTGCTACTTAGAGGACTTGACCCACTCCATCCAAAGGCAGATGCTCTACTTGTACCCTTCTCTCCTACCTTTCTTAGATTATTCATCTCTCTCTCTTCTGTACCATTTCCCCCAGGCTTTAGGTCTTGTATTAGTTTCATTCTACTCCTCTTCAGAGCCAAACATCTTTAAGTTTTTCTGTACATGGGATTTCAGTTTTGTTACCTGACATTTACCCTTCAATCCAATCCAGTCTGGTTTCCATGGTCCACAACCAACACAGTTTTTATTAATATCATGTGGAATTAGGGAGTTTTATCTTCTCTTGTAAGCCTCACGCATATGTTAAACTTAACATGTCTAAAACAAAATTTCTGGTCTCCTACTACCAACAACACCTCATCTATCTATGCCCCTCTCCTGCACACCTCTTCCCATAGTCTCTCCTAATTCAGGTGTTAACTGTTATCTACCTATACTGAGAGTCGTCATTGACCACTCCCATTTCTTTATCCTTTACCTTCAAGCTCTAGCAGAAAGTCCTTTCTAAAATTTCATCTTCCATCTGCTGTTTCTCTCTGTCTCCTCTGAAACTATCCTGGTCCAAGTCTTGATAATATTTTTTAATGTTTGTTTATTTTTGAGAGAGAGACAGAGCTTGAGCAGGAGAGGGACAGAGAGGGAAGGGGATACAGAATCCAAAGCAGACTCCAGGCTCTGAGCTGTCAGCACAGAGCCTGATGTAGGGCTCAAACTCATAAACTGCAAGATCATGACCTGATCCAAAGTCGGACGCTTAACCGACTAAGCCACCCAGGCACCCCCAAGTCTTCATCATTTTTTTATCTGCACTGTTGCAATTATACATTGCCTCCTTCTAAATATTCTTCACACTTTGGTCAGGGTGATTTATAGTGTGCTGCATGAAATCAGTTCTCTATAGAAAGGTTCTTCAGTGGCTTACTTTTACTCTGAGAATAAACTACAGACTCCTTGTCACTGTTAACCAGCAATGAGCTTGCATGTTTGGGCTCTTGCCTGTTTTCCTCTATCTTACCTAATACCCGCCTTCCTTTCCTCTCAATGTTACTTTCTCTTTGATGCACTATCACTCCTGGAACTTTCTAAAAAAGCTTTTCTATGTTATGGCCTTTAATCTTACTGTTCCTTCTAACTGGAAGTGTATCCTCCTCTTTAGAGTGTTCCTTCTCCACTGTCCCCACGTTGCCTTGCCTATGCATCCTTCTCATTACTCAAGTCACAGATGAACAGTCATCTCTTTAAGTAAACACTTCTGAACCATCTAAAGAAATTCCACCCAAGTATTATCTGCCATAGCACCCATTTTTATTGTATAGTTGTTTTACGTATTGATTTTCTGTATCCCTAACTAGACTGTAAGCTTCATGGGTTCAGAGACTTGTCTGTCTTATTCCCTGTTGAGTATCTCCCTGGCACTCAGCACAGTAACTGGACCATAAATAGGTGGTTAATAAATAACTATTAAATAAGGAATGAAAGGCAGGAATGAAATTTGATTTCAGATCTCAGAGGTTGCCAGGCATTGGCAACCTATCCTAGTTGGGTCGGATCTCTGGGCTTTCCAGTTGCCCAGATCCACCCGTCAATTTTTTCTCTAGAGTTACACGACTTTGTTGGCTGCTTTTCACTAATCTGGGTAACTATTCTGATACATTCTGGGCATATATGGCACATGAATAATGTATACATTATTTAGTAAAATGTCACTAATTGTGTTTTAATTAACTTCTATTTTTCTCCAAATATCCTAAAATATTTCCTGTTTTTAAGCTTTGTAACAAATGCATTCAAAGTTTATTGGATGTGTTTCTGTCTGTGTGCATATTTGGTTTAGGTTGTAAACTGCAAAAATATGGAGACAGACTTGATTTAGCTGAGTTATCAATACTGTGGTTATTTTAAATAGATGAAATCATTAACTTGTTTTAAGTTTGACTCAAACTTTATTGTAATATTTTATAGTTGAAGTGTGTATTAATTACTGAACTCCCACTGAAATAGAAATTTAATTTTATTCAAATGGTTGAAAAATTTTAGGATAGCATTTTAAAAGAATATAGAATGGAAGGCCATGTACTAAAATATTTGCTTCCATAAAATTATAGCACTTAAAATAATCAAAGGTGATTATGTTCATGTTAAGTATATTTGAAAATAACTTAAGTAACACAACCCATTCAAAACTACACAAAGCTTGTCATTAGTGATTTCACTGGTGGCTTTAGAGAACTTGATTTCTTAGCATATCTATTGAAGACAGTCTGTTAGGATTATATCACTACAAAAGGCATGACAATTCTTTTATGTTAGGAAATATTCCTTCCTACATTTATTTCAGTACTTAAGATTAACTAGAAATATTGCTTTATACACACACAAACCATAAACTTACAGTTAAACTGTTTTTAGGTGTCTAAATTTGGAATGGGCATTGATTTCACATTGAGGGAATGAAATCACTTAATGTTCTGGTTTTGATGGCTTCCAATTGATATGTATAGCATGTGACAGCCTACTTGAAATGAAAGTGGTTATACAGTTGGATCAGCTTCCTTTGTAGTCAGCCTTCATATCAATAATGATTAATTCATGCAGAGAAAATACTCTAAAATTAAAAGCTAAGAACTTGAGAATGGGAACTTTGCTTATTAATTTTTGTATTCTCAGGATCTACCACATTCCTTTTACAGAACAATCAATAAATATCTCCTGAAATATTGATTGATTGATGAATGAGTAAAATATTTTCAAAATAGGCACTGAACATTGTCAGAACCAAATTATCAAACAAACAAAAAAACCAAAAAACAAAAGAATGAAAGAAAAGAAAGCACGTTATATGCCTATAGTTTTAGTTGCAAAGTATGACATTTTAGAAGGCAATTACAAAATGTTACCTATGCTATCCAAATATAAGATGAACTGTTTATTATGCACATCACTATTCTGGAGGAAAAAATCTACTCTACAAATGAAAGTAATGGGTATTCTCAGATCTACTTGTGAGGTGACAGGAATGTTAAACCAAATAGAAACACAAGATGAAGGTAGATATTATGTTCATAGTAATTAACCTCTTGCTCCTTTATTGTAAGAACAATTAAGAAAAAAAATTATTAATAAGCTTCCATTACACTAATGTGATGATAATCATGTGAGGAGTAGTTCCTGAGACAAAAATGTTTTTTAGATAAAAAGCAAAGTGGAAATCAAAAACAACACTAAGAAAATATTTTGCCCTCAATTAGATGAACCTTCACAGTAGAAAGTATAATATTTCCTCCTTAAAGCTTTCTAACCCTTCCACTTGACCAGATACCCTGCGGCCATAAGAGACAAGAGATCAGTAGTGTTGCTTCCTCAGCAGGTGGAGAACAGCTGTATGATCCGTCCACCACCACCCCTATTTCTTGCTACCAAACAAGTAATAGATGTTTATTCCCTGAGAGGTATAGGCCCTCGTCTTGTCCAAACCACTGTCAGCACCACAAATATGTCTCATGCTATATTTATCTAACTAAATGAAGCTATTTGAGTGACTGTTCCAAAAACAAAGAAATGTTTTAGGTAATATGAAGTCTTCCTTTCAAGAGGCACTCCATTTATTCTCTTAACTGGAAAAATCTGTATCTATACTCACATTTCTAAATCTTAGCACTATTGACATTTTGGCTGGATAATTCGTTGTTGTGCGATGCTGTCCTGTGCATGAGAGGATATTTGATAGCATTCCTGGCTTCTATCTGTCCCCTCAGTTGTCAGGACAAAACGTCTCTGGAAATTGTAAATGTTTCCAGGGGGCAAGAGGAGCAAAATCATACATCCCCACTGAGAACCACATATTCATACACTCACTAAACTCTAATCATTCCAAATTATCATTACAAACAATAAGTGATTTTTTTCTTCTTTATTTTTTATATTAGCTTTAGAGAAGAGGAAGAGAGAAAACTGATAGCTGTGTATTTTGAAAATTTTTGAAGAGAAAATAGCACATTGATTGTGTTTAGGATTTAGAAAATAGAGGCACCTGGGTGGCTCAGTTGGTTAAGCATCCAACTTTGGCTCAGGTCATGATATCATGGTTCCTGAGTTCGAGCCCCACATCAGGCTCTGTGCTGACAGCTCAGAGCCTATAGCCTGCCTTGGATCCTGTGTCTTTCTCTCTGCCCTCCCCCACTCACATTCTGTCTCTCTCTCAAAAATAAATAAAAACATTAAAAATAATGATAAGAAAAAAGAAAATAGATTACCATTAAATGCTTCATGG
>NW_024412394.1:26278392-26608962 GCF_014898765.1 Herpailurus yagouaroundi | reverse complement strand
GAGAAATAACAACCTCCCCACTTGCCCTTCCCCTCAACCATGGCCACTACGATATGATAGCCTAGAAAGAAAGACTTGAAAAGAACTAGATAGGATTTAATTTTTAAGAACTGGGATGGGAGCAGTAGAAAAGGTTCAAACTGTAGTCACAGACGGGGCTGCTCTGGTTAATCTTGCATTTTTCCTGTTCAAGTAACACCCTGGGACCCCCACACTACTTCTCCAGTTATTTCTGGAACAAAGTCTCTGGCAGCCATGGGTCTGAACCATGCGTGGTCCATGGATCATTCTTAACAGCACCGGATGCTTCACCTTTTCTTTAGGGGCTGCATAATCAAGTCACAAAATAAAATCTAACTTGGGACCAGAAGTAGAATTTGGTAGTGGAATGTGAATTTGGTGAAGCTTTCTTCTTTTTCCATAATAACACTACCATTACCACCAGGCATCTTTTCCAAATGTGGCATATACAAATCTCAGGCAACAATACATGTATGGAAGACCTATAATTTTTTCTACAACTTCATTTCCATTTCCTTTTGTCCATTCTGATGAGATAACAGAGAAATAGTTCCAGTCAGTGAGGGTTTCTCCCTCTATCCCTGTGACTTCTTCACAGTTCCAGGGTACAGGTGTTGCAGGTGATCGGGTACACTGATGTCATCAGATAATGCTTTGCCTGGTCTTGCTAATTAGATCACACAGCAGAATCCAGAGCTTTTTTAGACTCAGAGGCATGAAGAAACTCAGTGCTTTCTGTCCTATAAGACAGAGATAGCATGAGGAGGTTGTTAGAAAATAAGAGATTATAATTTCAAAAAATTACCCTCAGGCTTCATAAAGCACACACCTTAATATGTATTCATTGTGTACTCAGTTATGAAGAACTAGAATAGCTATAACTCGAAAGATCTTTTTATAAGTAAAATCTTCTATGGGGCACCTGGGTAGCTCAGTCCGACTCTTGGTTTCGGCTCAGGTCATGATCTTGTAGCTTCATGGGTTTGAGCCTTGCATTGGGCTTTGTGCTGACAGTACAGAGCCTGAATGGGATTCTCTTTCTCTCCTTCTCTTTCTTCCCCTCCCCCACTCATGCTGTTTCTGTCTCTCAAAATAAATAAACTTAAAAAAATAAATAGAATCTTTTATGAATAACTAAGATATGAAATAATTTAAGGTAGAGCTTCTTTGTTTGAGACTTGGATTGGGAGCAATGGGAAGAAGTATGTGGGGAGTTATTACTATGCCTGCCCTGAGTTACCCTGTGTCCCTGGAACTGCTCCTAAGTCATATTCCGGAAACCAAATAATCATAGGAAAACATTTTGAAAAACACTGCTCTATAATAATAACTGCTTAAATTGGAATACTATTATTACCAACATAATTACAAAAATATGTATCTTTGATAGCATTGAAACAAGAATTATTTTTCATCTTCCTCAAAGAATAGTTAGGATACAACTAAATCCTAAAAAAAAAAAAAAAGCAATTTTTAATGAACTCCACTGCATTTTAATTGTGTGGAAATTGTCATTAGTCAGTGCAATTTAATTCAGTGGCAACAAAAATTAGCCTATTTTAATGAGACATGGATATTTTCACTTTTCTTGGTACTAGAGAAAAAGTACAGCATGCCAATTAGAGCATGTTTATGGAAACAAGAAAATCCTAATGCTACCATTGTTGTGAGATTCCGTGTTTGTTTCTGAGCAACTGAGAACCTTACCTCCCTTACTTGTCAAGTTTAAGAATAGTAGTACTCACTACAGAGGATTGTTGTGCATGTCACAAAATATATTTCATCTGTCCTGCATGTGGTACGTGCTAAGCTAATGTTTGCAATATGTTTACTATTGACCATTAAAATTTATTTTTATTTTTTTAAAGTGTATTTTTATTTTTGAGAGAAAGAGAGACAGAGCATAAGCAGGGGAGGGCAGAGAGTGAGGGAGATAGAAGCAGGCTCCAGGCTCTGAGCTGTCCACACAGAGCCCAACACGGAGCTTGAACCCATGAACTGTGAGATCATGACCTGAGCCAAAGTTGGACGCTCAACCAACTGAGCCACCCAGGTGCCCCAGACCATTTAAAAATTTTAAATGCATGCATATAAATGTTCATAGTAATGGGTTGCATTCTAATTGTTATACCACAGTGTTCAGGAACATGAAGTAGCAAGTCTGTCTAGTCAGCATTATGTTATTATTATTGTGATCACATTTAACATGGTCTTGAAAAGCATGAGTTCCTGAGTTGGACAGCCAGAGTTCTGTCATCACTGTTTGTATAATTTGGGGCAAGTCCTAGAACTCCTAAACTTTTATTTGGAGTATTAAAAAACCTAAAGCAGTTAAAACAATTTAGCAATCACTAAATGTTAGTTATAATAAATTAATGAATAAATAAACAAACAAATAAATACATTATATATATTAGCGATGATGATGATGTTATAATGAACATTAATAATTTTTCTTACCTACCATTATCTTTTATTTATTTATTTATTTATTTATTTATTTATTTATTTTTATTTATTTTTTTTTCAACGTTTATTTATTTTTGGGACAGAGAGAGACAGAGCATGAACGGGGGAGGGGCAGAGTGAGAGGGAGACACAGAATCGGAAACAGGCTCCAGGCTCTGAGCCATCAGCCCAGAGCCTGACGCGGGGCTCGAACTCACGGACCGCGAGATCGTGACCTGGCTGAAGTCAGACGCTTAACCGACTGCGCCACCCAGGCGCCCCCCATTATCTTTTATTTAGTAGCAGCTATTTTGGGCTGGGAAAATTTGTTAAATATACTCATGCATCTGGATAGGATTTAGATGATATTACTAAGATATATCATTAATGTCTCAAAAAAGATTAGCATAAAGTCAGAAAAAAAGTAGATCTCAAATTCCTTAGCACTTAGCTATGGTAATTGATGAATGTTAAGTACTATATAAAGCTTTGCTGAATGAATAGAATGAATGGAATGAATGAATGAATGAATGAAGTGATGGGTATGTGAATAAATGAATTACTATAAGGAAAAACAGGCATAATAGCTTATAGAAAACCTATACTGAAATACATCCACATACACCAGAATATGAAATAATTTGAATAAGCCTAGAAGTTGAGTGGTTTACTGCTACTCTTGTTAATTTGGCACAAGTTTGGTTGTCATAGATCAGAGTCAGAGAATGAAGGTTTGATAGCAACAAGATGAGAATACTTTAAGAATCAGAATTTTATATCTGAGTTTAGGTTCTTATTCCTTTTGATTATAAATGTAGAAAAAGGATTTGACTTTGAAAGTACTTGCTAAGGAATGATCATACAGGCAAAAACACAAATTCTAGGATCTGAGCCAAGCTCTGATTTCTTCTGTCCCTGGAGTGTTTTATTTAAAGAAACCATTGATTTCTGCCACTGTGCTGAAGAAACTCATTGCGAAGGTGGCCAAAAAATCTGCCTCTAATTCAGTTTTCTAGGATCCTTTCCAAGGAGAGATCAACTTCTTTTGGATTAGCACATGAGCAGCTTTGCTGAAAGTAGCCTTTTATGCTTGAAGCTCAATTTTTTACTAACATGTTGAAAAGGAAAGAAAAACTCCCTGTGATAGTTTCTATGAATCCTAGAAACTTTAGCTTGCTTTATTTTAATATTTAGGAAAAAAATACTACTATAATCAAATGAAGTTTTTCCAGAGGAACTGTCAACAGCTCATTATTTGCCTGAGGCTTACTTGAGGGTATTTCCTTATGAAATACTAAAAGTACAATTAAAAATATCTAGTTTTCTGCCTTGTGATTTGAATAAAACTTCAGTATCACTAGCAATTTTTATTAGTTGTTAAACATGCTTTTGAAATGGGCCAATAAAAAAATCCTGCACTTAACAATTTAGAATAATGCCTATGAATTCCTCCCAGTAAACCAGAGCATTTTCCTTTAATGCATGTGGACAGACATTGTATTCTCAGAATTGGCCTCAGACTCATACATAAAACAATGTGACACATGCAGAACATGCCTCATGTTCTTGCCAAGAATAATCCCATATTAGGCAAGAGAGAAAGTAAACTGTGATGATATTTAGTCTGAAACATGGCCAGTGACGCCCTAACTTTGAAAAGTTACACAGATGCATTTTGAATACTAAGCTTATTATTTTTAGGAGCATCATGAAAACCAGAATTGGAAATACAGGGAAGCAGTGTGACCTTATAGAAACTGTGCTTTCTGTATTAGAAGATCTATGGTCCATGTTCTTGCTTGAAATAAATTTACATATAATTTCATTGACAAACACAATATGGGTCCTCAGTGGCTCCAGCAACCACCAAGGATATCAGAATAGCTATTAGCTGTCAACAAACACCTGGAATCTTTTCCTCACCAGTGTGGTTCTTCTTGTCATGTGTCTTATTTTTGTGCCCTATTCTTATTTTTGTGCCCAGTCTACTATTCCATATATTGCATTTGAGCGTTTGATTTTTTTTATACCAAAGCAATCAGAAATTTAATTAGAAAATTATATAGGAAGAAAAAGATATCCCTCCCCTCTTCAGATCCAACTTTATTTCAGAGGAAATTACTTTAAAATCTTTAGAAGTTTCTTCTGTATTTCTGCCTTCATACTTCTAAAGAATAAATGCATTTTACTATTTTTATGTATTCATTTCCAAAATTAGAATTGGCATCCAGTACGTATGACGATGTCCCTGTCCTGCATCAGCCTGCCTGTCCAGCGTGCTTATCCTGAAGTATGTTTTTTTGCAAAGAAACAAGCAAATAATAATAATAATAATAATAATAATAATAATAATAATAAAAAAAACTACTATGAATGGCACATGATGTTTTTTCACATATATTACACTTTAGTTATCTTTCCTCTTTTCTACACCCTTATCATCTTCCCCTCAGTCAATAATTTCCTTGTTTTTAATTTGCATAGTTTTCAATACATCCTTTTTTTTTTTTTTCTTTTTTAAATGCTTCATCAGATCTACCATATAACTTAGTGATGAGATTTCACTTTGGCATTCTCCTTTGTGTGGTCAAATGATTTATGGATTTCTCATTTCCTCTTTCTTGTTTTATTCCATTTTGCTGAAGCATCTTATATGTTAGCTTTTTGAAATCAAAGGATGCAGGGAAACTGACAGTCTTTCCACATCTGTATATATCTTTATTCCATCCTCAGACTGACTTTTATGCTTAGAATTTTATACAAAAATACAAATGGTTTTCACTTAGCATTTTGAAGGCATTACTTCAGTGATTTCTAGCATCCTGTGTTGCTGTTAAAAATCTAATACCCTTCAGATGTTTATTTCTTTATATGTGATATCTTTTAATTTCTCTCTTTTAGGGTCTTGTATTTTTAGTCTTCTGAAATTTCCAAAGTTTTACTTAATGTTTTTCTTTTGTCCTTCACTATGTTGGACACTGTGTGGAACCCTTCACTCTGTGGCAGGGTACTTAAGTACTGGCTGTCTTAATCTCATATTTCCTTTCTTGTATCCACTTGTATCTTTCATCATAATTTCTGAGGTAATTTTTATGCTTTGTATTGCTGCAGTTACTTGATTTTTAAAATCTTAGATGTTTTTTTTTCATTTTCAATACCTCTTATTTTTCATTTCAGAGCTCTGATTATTTTTCCTTTTTCATAACATTACCTTCATTTTGGGGAAGCTTTAGGATCTTTTCTTTACCAGTAGTCTTCTGAAAGTTCACAAAGATGGTGTTTTTCTTTTATCATTCGCTCTGCTGGGTGCTTCATGGACCCTTTGTGTCATGACACTTCAGTACTGGTCTTAGTCTCTTAACATTCTTTCACCGATTTCCATCTCTTTATCTTTTGTCCTAACATTTGGCACATTTTCTTTACTTTGTGTTTTAACACTTCAAGATCTCTTTCTTATTTTTCATCTAAATGCTCTGATTTTTTTCCCTCACACTGGTGTTGTTTTATGGAGAGAACAACCTTCTGTTTTCTCCCTGAGGATATTACTTAATTACAGGTTTTTGCAAGTTTCTCCTGTTCTCTGATGTATCAGTCAGGGTCCCAGCAGGAGACAGATGTGTTTAAACTCAAAGAGTTTAACTGAAGAGAGTTTAATGGAAAGACTATTTATAGGTGTTTGGGCAGGGAAGAGGAAAAGTCTCCCAGAATTTGGGAGAGCTTGGAGGTGTGAGGCTGAGAATCAGAGCCACTGCCAAGGCTATGGTGAGGTACAAAGAATAAATATCTCCTCTTTCTGATGAGGTAGAGTGGGAAAGCTTGGCTGCACAGGGTGGAGAAGGGGAACTGAGTGTTCTCTTGCCTTCAACTCAAACGTCAACCAGTACCCATGCTTTTAGTTCTTTCCTTCCTTACAGCCTGTATCCTTTCCCTTTTAGGAGTTCTGTGGAATAAACTGGCTCACTTATACTAGTCTCTTTCTCCACAGGAACTTTAGGTTGAAGTATCATGAACTCTGCTAAGTTAGCTAGCAATCTTCTATCTGCTTTCTGTCTCCAAAAAATTTATGAACATTCCCACCACTGATATATCCTCTCCATTTTTTGTTATCTTTGTAAATTTATACTTTGTTTTATTCATGGTAAAGAAAAGACTTGTTGAGGGGAGGCAATAGGAGGAATTGCATAAGGCTAGTCTTTCATTTTTAACCAGAACTAGTAATAAAAATTACTTTTGTGAGACTATCCAGTTGTGATATAGGGACAATGCTAATTTCTACCAGGAGAATACAGCACATGCTTAGCAGCTGAAATGTTTCAGATTCTTCAGGCAAGAAAGAAAAAACAAAATGAGGTTCTTACTAGACGTCAACTTCTACCATCTTTGAACATCAGTGTCCCCATCCTCAACCCCATCAGCTTTTCTGATGCTTTCTCTTCTTTTTTCCATTTTTTCACCCTACCACACATCTCCAACAACCTTCACCATTCACCCAGCACCATTAGGTAGGCACAACATTGGATGAATGAATGTTGACAAATACCTTTCAGTGTTCCCCAAGCCTAAGTCTGAGCCCTCTTTCTTTATAAATTCTTTGAGGGAAATTTTTTTAATTAAAAAAAAAACTAATTTTTTTTTGTTTTTATTTTATTTTAGTTTCAGGTATAGAATTTAGTGATTCATCACTTACATACAACACCTGGTGCTCATCACAAGAGCCCTCCTAAATACACATCACCTATTAACTTTAATATGCTACTTCAGCATTTTCTTTAAAACTTCTTTTTTTATTCTAGACCTATTTCATTGTCAAATAATGGTATCTTTTGTATGCTCTTAGGAGAATTTACTGAAATGATCTTGCTTGCAAAATATAAAAATAAATATAAAATATTCTGTGGACATTAGAAAATCAGATATACTCCATATATAGGGAAAATTCTGACATCTTTTCATTGCATTTTAGTAACCATATTTTTCAAATCTGTTTTTTTCCAACCGGTTATTTTGTAATTTAGTAACGATGTGCTAAATTCCCTACTTTGATTTCTAATGGATTTTATTTTACATGTTCATTATTTTACGTATATGTATTGCTTTGTGACTTTTATAAGTCATTGTATTCTGTGTTTTGAACTTATATTGCTATTGAAGGCTAGCTAGTCCCTGATCTGATTTTTTGGTTTACATTTGTTTGATCACTTTGTCTGCTCACTTCTGAGTCATTGGGTCTCACATATGTCAAATTTAAACTATTAGAAAAACCTTAACCTTATTTCAATAATTTCAATGTTTTTATTGCTGAAATTTTATGCTTTATGGATTTATAACATTTTCCTTCTCTACTGTGCTATAATTGTTTTGTCACTAACTTTGAAAATAGACCTCCTCTTTTAATTTTGTGAAAAGTTATATTAATGTTTTTATAAAAATTTAAATCTGTCGTTTTGGCTGTAATAAGAACATAACTATGATTTTCAGCTGCTCTTTGAACAAGATTCAGTGTTTAGCATTGTGTGCCCTCAACTAGTTTTTCCATTATTTTCTAAATATTAGATTGAAAACCACTTATTGATTTTACAACATAGATTTTCTCCTTAAAACGTAACATTTTGTATTCAATATTTAGCTACATTTAATATAATTATTTAGACATTTTTGTATATTTTTCTAACTTGAAATTTCATTAGCAGTAATTTTCTCATTTTGAATTTCTGTCTGCTGAATCATATATTTCACCCATTGTGAACAGGTTCTCAAAGGATAGCTTTATAGATAGATATACTTCTGTAAACATTTTCATCATAGTTTTATTTTACTCATCATATTATGTCATTTTCCTTCAGCTTGCTTTATATGAAACTGTTTCCTTTGACTACTTGGTCAAGTTTATAAATGTGTTTGTAAACTCTGTTAACATTTTTATAATTATTTTCTTCTATTAAAAAAAAACTTTATTTTTGTATCTTCAAGCACTAGATGTTCTAATTTATATCCTCAATTTAAATTGGGAACTGTAATCTTTCTTTATGGGTACCATAAACATTTTTGGTTTTGTTGTCCTATTCTTGGTAGGTGGAGGTTTATGTTTGACCAGTTTTGGTTTGTAATCAAAAAGAAGTTGTACTCTGTTTTGGCAGAGGAGAGACAGCAGATGTGGAAGGAGATGAGGACTTGTTCTTGCTTTAACTTACAGTTTCTTTCATGGAGGTGATTGGGTAGAGAAGATTCCAAACCCAGACCAAGGGAGAAAACAAGAAGCACAAATAGCAGAAATAGCAGCCTTGCCCAGCATGCTGAGAGCTGCTGTCATTGGTACTCACTGCTGATTTTTTTTTTTCCTGTGCTAGAGATCTGAATTAACAAGGAAAGGGTTTTCACTGGGACAAAGTATATGGTTGATACTCATGCTAGCACCAAGAACATCCCTCACCATCCTGGACAGCCAGGTTCTCAGTTTGATTGGCATGTGTTTCAAGAGACAAAGCTAATGTAAGCTCCTATAAGACTAGTGCTGAATCTTCACAGGTTGAAATGTTGATCCTCACAGGTAAAGAGAATTTCAGTTGGACAGCTTTGTTTTAAAAGCTCTCTAACATTTCAAGGTCAGGAAAATGAAGAAGAACCAGAAAGGAGAGAGAGATAATGAGCTACTAGGAAAGTAGAATCCAAAACAAGAGAAAATTGGGTGTAGAGAGTAAAGAAAGTATTTCAAGGAGGAAAGATGTCATCTAAGGCATATGCTGCAGCTATTGAGTAAGATGGGGAATCAGAAATGGCCATTCGATTGTCAGTGTGGGAGAAAAAAAATAAGCTTGACAAAGGTAATTTCATGAAAGCCTAATGGAGTTGGTAAAGACAGAGTGAGCAGGAAACAATTAGCTAATATAAACAGTTCTTAGGGAATTTTGTTATAGAGGGAAGTCTCAAACTAAAGAACTGTGTGGAGGAGAATGGTCAAGGAAGATATTTTCTCTTTTTTAAGATCAAAGATACTAAAGCATGCTTGTAAGCAGCTGAGAATAATATACTACAGAGAAAAATAGTTGATGAAGTGGGAAACAGGAAACAATAGCAAGTATAATACTGTTGAAAAGTAAAATGTAGCCCTGCATTTGGGGTGCTGTAGGGGACCCACTGGCTCTCACCAAAATTCAGTGGTCTTTTATTTTTTTATTATTTACATATATATTTGATGTTTATTTATTTTTGAGAGAGAGAGTGTGAGCCAGGGAGGGGCAGAGAGAGAGTGAGACACCGAATCTGAAGCACGCTCCAGGCTCTGAGCTGTCAGCACGGAGCCCAACACGGGGTTCGAACCCACGAACCATGAGATCATGACCTGAGCCGAAGTCAGACGCTTAACCTACTGAGCCACCCAGGTGCCCCCATCCAGTGGTCTTTTAAATGGAAACTTGAAGGGAAAGGAGGTGTGAGATAGTCTCACAGTTATTTCCTATATTCTCCCAAAGTTGAACTTTTCAATGTCTTATTTGACATACCTTTATTGTGCTATTATTTTTTTTCTAAGATGCTCTTTTAGAAAAAATTTAAAAATAAATTTCAGTTACTTCCCTCCTTATCCCCATTGAGTGCACTAATATGTAGACTCATTATTCTTTAGCTTTTAAAGACTTAAGACAGTCAATATTTTTCTTAAAGCACATCAGTCTTTATGCTGGCATAGAATCAAGATTAAAAATAGATTACTGCCCACTTGAAAGTATGAGTTTCTAAAAATCTAATGTTTTTTCAATTAAAATAAAAGTCATAGATTTTGTCTGAGGAAAGAAAATGTCCCTGAACAGTGCCAGAAAGCTTATTAACATAGTAATCAGCTTATTACCATAGTTGCAGGGAGTAGACAGACAAGGAAGAAGTACCAATATACCTACATCACACTGAGTGTATAATATTTCAGTCTGTTCTGTGTGCTGGTGAAATTCAGTGTGTTTTATTTGTCACATCATTCTAAAAGACAAAGAATTTTCCATGTTTCGTAAAAATAACATGAAACCTGCCCCCCATCAACACACACAAAAGACTTTGTCTTTTTAAGTTTAAATATTATACTATATGATGATAAGAGACAGGCCATGGCTTAAAACCACATAATATAGGGGCGCCTGGGTGGCGCAGTCGGTTAAGCGTCCGACTTCAGCCAGGTCACGATCTCGCGGTCCGTGAGTTCGAGCCCCGCGTCAGGCTCTGGGCTGATGGCTCAGAGCCTGGAGCCTGTTTCCGATTCTCTGTCTCCCTCTCTCTCTGACCCTACCCCGT
This sequence comes from Herpailurus yagouaroundi, assembly GCF_014898765.1. Classification (NCBI taxonomy): domain Eukaryota; kingdom Metazoa; phylum Chordata; class Mammalia; order Carnivora; family Felidae; genus Herpailurus; species Herpailurus yagouaroundi. Next base: position 26,598,216 of record NW_024412394.1, on the reverse strand, counting down.
TCATGCTCTGTCTCTCCCTGTCCCAAAAATAAATAAACGTTGAAAAAAAAAATTAAAAAAAAAAAAAAAACAAACCACATAATATAAAGTTTTGTTTCTATTTAAATCAAACTAAAAATTGTCTTACAATGACAGTGATTATTAGCTTCCTCTTCCCCTCAGAGACCACTTGCTGTTCTTGCTTGAGTTGAAGTAAAAGGCTCATTGGACTTAGAAATTCCAATAGTGACAGGTTAGCAATGAGACTCTTATTTCCAATTAATAAAGCCTTTAAAACGAGATATAGTACAAATTACATTCAATCTTTGATACATTTTTGGGAATTCACTTTTATTCCATGGTAAGAAGGCATGATGAATCAGATTTTTTTTTAATACTTGAATTTCTATCAGCCATCATAGAATGTTCCCAAACAGAGAATATAACTTTTCGAGTCAAAGAGAAAATGTTAGCCAGGACCCCAGAGTGTTTTGCCAGTTCACAGACTCGTGGGTCTTGTCATGTTAAGTTATACACTGGATCTTCATTTATTTGGGTTAACAAATTCTTAAGAGTTTATGAATGCCCTAGTTTGGGAATTTGTGATTGTTCCAATAGTGATGCATCTGTGGCTCCCTCCTTAATGAGGAATCATTTGTTACTCTAAAAGGACAGTGCTGGATTTTCTAAATACCAGGCTATCTAAGATGAAATCTTAGACCCAAACGAATGAACTTGCGTTTCCTTCTTTTGTCCCCAAAATGAATGCTCACCAAGAGCAGTTGCATAGTACATACCATTTTTAAAAATGCAAGCTCATCAGAATGTACACAAATGCACTTAAGACCCTACAGAGCCAGCAGCACAAAACTATTATAGTGGACAGTTATCTTTTCAGCTATTCTCAATAAGGACCATGTATCTTCTACCTTTATTAAGACCTCATTTTGTTTTCTTTTTACTATAATAGGCCAACACAGTCACAAATAACAATGGGAGTATTTTTTCAGATCTCAGTTTTCAAAATACAGTATTAGTGCAGTTTATTCAACCAAAGCCCAGTAACTAATGGTGCAGTCTGTTTGTGACCACTTCCTTCCAAGATTCTATTGTTTGCCCAAACTCTCTCCATCTCCCTCCTGATAGAATTCATTCCGTGTTTTATCAGATTAAACTTCCAGGTTTTTTCTGAAAGGAGAAAGGAACAGGGAAACCCTCTGTGTTGTGCTATGAAGGATGGCATCAACTAAAGTTTCAGAATTTCCCAATTCTCTGTACCTCACAGCACAAATTCTTGTGTTATAAATTCTATTTACTGTCACAGAGAAATGAATATATGCTGCATGGGGATTTCAGCAAGGGACTAACTTGGCATTAGAAGAACACTCTGTCTTGGAATTTACATTGTCCCTGCGCCCATGCTTGGGCTCAAGTCTTCGAATGATTACACCCTCAGACATACTAAAGACCACCCCTCCGTTAAGCATTCCACTTACAAAAGTTATAGAAACATATTTACTGCTATATCCAGATTATAATACCCAGATTACTTAGTTCATAGAAAAGGTAGACTAATCTACATAGTTGTAAGTTTCTCCATTTCTTTTCTCTTATAAAGCAGTTACGATTAATGTTTTATATCTTTAGATCCTATAGTTCTTGAACTGTAAAGCATTATGTTCCAGACACAATAATGAGAAAATATTTTTATTAATTCTCTATTCTCTATTTGCTCTTCCATAAAACTTCTTAATACAAATGATTAGAGCAGAAATCATATTCCAAAGGTAATTTATGTTAAAACTCTGTTATCTATTACTTTTTAAAAAATTATGTGATGAGTGTTTACAAATGTATTTATATGTTTATACCATATAGTTATATTTAAAGTTGAAGTTGTTTTTATCTAATTTTTAAAAACAGCATATAAAAAACAAATTGAAAACAATTTACATTTCTGTAGTACTCAATTTAGCTTAACATCTCACATGAGGCATTAGAACCTATACCTCTCTTTCAGCACCAAGTATGTCAGAATGTTCCAGCATCTCCATTTTGCTATTTTAAATATTATCTTCTATGATAACTGTTGAAGCCTTTCTGTAGGAGTCAATTCAAAGAACACTTTAAGAACAAACCAGTGTTTGTGAGTTTGGCTATATGCAGCTGATATAACTGAAAGCTAAAATTTTATGGTTCAGATCATCAATTTCCATTTCAATTTTATTGTCCATCTTCAAGCTCTGAAAGAATGGTCATAAGTGTGATTTCTGAGTCTAAAGTTGCTGCAATTTGAGACCCTATAAATATAGATGTCATAGTGATGATGGATTTAATGCTGTACTGGGTTTGCCTAAACAAGTCTTCCCAGAGCAGCTTTTGTCTGACTCCAAGTGATGGATGATGGAACCCAATTGCTCATGAAACTTTATTGTTCTGTGTGTATGTGTGTGGCCATGCATGTATGTGTGTTTTTGATAGAAGTGAACATTCATCAGCCATTCTCAAATACATTATCCTTTGATTTCCATGAATTTCCTATAATTCATTATAACTAGTCTCTTGGGCAGACGTACACATTGCAGAGGTTAACCATTACAACTTAACATCTATATGATGGCTTGCCTGTCTATTTCTCCCCTTGGTATATCAGAGGAAGTCAAAGAAAGCAGTAGGGTTTTGGAATCAGAGATTAAGAAATCCCAGCTCTGGAACCATTAGCAGTGGATTTGGACAAGTTGTTTGCTCTGTTCAAGCCTCTGAACCCTGATTATTTCAGAGGTAGAATGGGGATAATAATCATGTTTAGAGTAAACAAGATAATGCAATATAGAACACTTAGTATATCTAATATGGGTAAATAAAGAAAGTATGAATACGTTTCACCTAAAATATATGGTGGTAATAAATGTCTAGATGAGCTAGATCTCTGCATTTCAACAGATTTCCATTGAAAACTGTATTTTCTGTAGTTCATTCAACATTATTTTTCTCAGTTTTGTGTTCTTTAGTTTTTTTTTGCTTTGACTCAGTAGTTTTCTAACTGTTGATAATAATACCACTTCTATTATAATTACCTACTCCATTGTTTTATAATATTCTTATTCTATCAGTATTATCCTTAGTTCATGTAATCTGTTGTTATATGGTAAATATACTTCTTATTTTCTCAATTATGTATAATTTAAATCTAACTTGAGAAAAACAAAAATTCTTTTGTATATATGATATACAAATATTATTATGGGCTTATCCATTTTATGACCTTGATTTAAACAATAAATTTAGAGCAACTAGAATCCTGATACTTTGAAGACAGAAGTACACAACTGCACATGGAGCATAAAATGGGAAGCGGGTGGTAAAGCAAGAGAGTTACAGGTTAAACACTTCCAGGGAAAGAGTGAGTTTAAGATTGTCTAACCTGGAATGAAAGAGAGAAACAGACATCCAGTTTAACAACAGTCTGAATAAACATACTTATGTACTATGTCCCTACAAAATCTATGTTGAAGTCTTAAGCCCAAGTACCTTAGAATGTGATTGTATCTGGATTATGGTTAAATGTGGTTATGTGGATGGGCCCTAATCAAGTATGACTGATGTCCTTACTAGAAGGCGAAGAGACAGCCAGAAGTATGTGTGCACAGAGGAAAGACCATGTGAGGATACAAGGAAAAAGCAGAAGATTGGGCTCTCAGGGTAAACAAAATAGGCTAATACCCTGATCTTAGATTCCCAACCCCAGATCTGTGTGAAAATAAATTTTGGTTAAGTCCCCCAGTCAGTGGTATTTTGTTAGGTTAGACATAGGAGACTAAGACACAAAACAAAATCAGTCAACCAAACAAAAAAACCTAACATTTATAGAGTGTCTGACTTTTTTTGCTAATTGCTCGTTTTTTATTCAACAATCAAGAAATGAGTGGATTGCATAATTTTTACCATTACCATACTTGTACATTGCATTTATGGATATGGAAATTGAGTATCAAAAAAGTTAGTAGTCTCGCCTATTTGTCTCATCCCATTTTCCTGCAAACATTCCAGCACACAGGACATGATTGTGCTCTAGCACCCCCCAGGTTTTCTTTCAATTTACTCAAATCCCTCCTGCCTCCAGGGGCTTTTGCATATGATGTTGCCTCTGCCCAGCACATTCTTACCTAATTCTGCTGGTCTACTGATTCCTACTTATTTTTCAGATTCCATGTCAAATCTTACCTCCTTGAAAATGTGTTCCCTGAGATCTCAGTTTAAATCAGCCCACAACTCTTTTAAGCATTTTGATGCTTACTATATGTTATCTTCTCTCTTGAGATTTGAATTACAAAAGATGCCACTAATGCTGTTTTGTCAATCTTGTATCCTACCATGGACTGTCTTGCCTGACACATAATAATGTTGAAAGATACCTGCAAGATAAATTAAGACTAAATATCTCCTAGATAATAAATGACGAAGCTGACAGTCAAAAGGAATTCTTTGTCTCCAGAGTCCATGCTTTCCCTCTTTTTTTCTTAAAAGTGTGTGTATACATATTTTGTATGCGTAGATATTACATTCATATGTTTATACATTAAGTAATTTAGAAAAGGATTAGGGAACAGAAGTAATGTAGGTATTTCTAAAATGAAATTCAAGTGAGCAAACAGCATATATGGTATGAGGTAGCTACCGTGCCTCATTTACTCTCTCCCTTCCCAAATAAAAGAAGTGTGATACAGCAGAATAATCCAGAATCCCCAGTAACATTTCCTAAGGCAAATAGGCTTTATTAGTAATTGTGGAACTGCGGCTAGATTAAACTGAAAGTATTCATCAGTATGTTGAGTTTTGTGGAACTTAATTCTGTAAATAATCTGACTAGGGACATACTCTCTAAATTCTCATTACGAAATCGTTAGCACTCTTTGAAATTGTGATGTGCTGACCAACCCCAACAGAGAATGTTAAGTATAAACAATTGTACTGTAAGCTATCCATTAGCTCCTAATGTCTTTGGAACTCCAAGGGCAGATTTTTAAATTCAGGAATGAAAGGGGGTTCTCTGAGGATGATTTCATCACCAGATCACTTTATATGTTTCTGTGTGCTTTTTGATCCTCCCCTTATTTCTCTGAATAATCAGACTTCCTCTATTACTTCCATGTCTGGTATTTTCTTGAATTGTTTTGAAGGAAGTCACAAAACAACCAAATGAGGGACTGCCCATGGTAGAAATTAAGGTACTACTGTATGAATCTCTTAAAAACTAAAAAATTGTATTTCACAATTATTCTGCTGGTTTACTTTATCCTTTTAATGCTTTAGAAAAATAAAAATTTAAATATATTCTGTGAATATTCAGAAATTATGAATATCATGTTTAAAATATTTATATAATTTTATCAAATATAAGGTCTAAAATGTATTAAATTAATTTATGAGATTTTATTAGTGTTTTTTTTTTCAATTTTTTAATGTTTATTTATTATTGAGAGACGGAGAGACACAGCGTGAGCAGGGGAGGGGTAGAGACAGGGGGAGACACAGAATCTGAAGTAGGCTCCAGGCTCTGAGCTGTCAGTACAGAGCCCAACGCGGGACTCAAACTCACAAACTGTGAGATCATGACCTGGGCCGAAGTCAGTCGCCTAACCAACTGAGCCACCAGGCACCCCAGTTAGTGTTCTTTTCTAAAGTAGATATTTCATCTCAAGGAATTGTGACTAGAAGTGGCTTATTGCTCATAATGATAAAGATAATAATTGGATATATTGTTCCTAATTAAATTTAATCAGTGATCTTAGTATCTAATAATCTAATATCAATTAGATATATAATATCAATAATCTAATATCAATTGAGTATTGTTTTACAGATCCTGAAATATAATTTAATTAGAACCACTATAATTAATATATGATATTAACCATCTCACTGATATTTAATCTTGATTACAAATGCAAAAATGTATTTTAAAAATCCATTTATCCAGTGGGAATATCTGAATTTTATCAGGGAACAGTCTTTGAGAAGAATTATGACATGATGTGGAAACCCTTTTCTTCCATATAAGAACACAAAGGAAAAGAAAAACGTCCTCAAGGTTCCCAAAGAATGAACCCCAAAAGAAAAATTAGTATAATACTGAGTTTAGAACTCGCCAGAAAACAACTCAATTGCATGATATTTTCAATACTAAATTCAGAGCTTTTAGCTACTATTTGCTCAGCTGCCCATAATTGTTAGAAAATCTAACTATGGCTCAATGAATGCCAACCGTTACTTTGCCAGTAGAAAGTCCCATGAGCACAGGGATAATCCTATCCTAACATGGAGACCAGGGCCAGACTGTGGTCACAGTGGAGGTGGTATCTAAGCACCTGGAAGCCTGTGGGCTTGTTAAGGGAATAGTTGATGTATTTCTAGGAACATAGTTGTTGTTATAAACTAAAATGCAAAATTGATTTTTCAAGGTCAGTAGGCCAATGCCTTAGTTTTATTAAAAAGCTAAAGATGGACAAATCATAACTCTGCCAATTGAAGGGCTATTTTTTCACTGGAGACACAAAGCAGTTATATAACACAAGAAAACACTACGTAATTGAATGCAAAAATGAATGGCACGCTGTTGGTGGTATTAGATGGTTAAGATATCATTAATACTGAAAATATTGGTAGCGTTTTAGGTAGTAAGTGAAGCTTAAGTACGTTCTTAAGTATTAGCAGCATTTAAGTGGATAGAAAACAAACCTAGGCAGGTTTCTCTTGGTTTAAATTTCAAGTGAAGATTTTTAGACTTAATTTTTTGATAGTGACCTACTATCCAAAGGTTTTTTTTTTTTTTTCTTTGATGTTTATTTATTTACTTTGAGAGAAAGAGAACACTTGCGGGAGTGGGCAAGCAGAAGATGGGTGGAGGGAAAGAGAGGGAGAGAGAGAATCCCAAGCAGGCTCTGCACTGTCAGTGCAGAGCCCAACACAGGGCTCAATATCATAACCTAAGCCAAAATCAAGAGACAGACACTTAACTGACTGAGCCACCTAGGCACCCCTACCATCAAAGTTTTAAATCAAGAAGTTTAACTTACTTTTTTTCAAGGATGGGATGAAAAGTGGAAGCTGGGAGCAATTCCATGTCACCTGTGGAAACTACCTGAATATATATGGTAGGAATTGAATTGGCCTTCTTAACAGAAATATCCCCTATTTATGTTTAATTCCCTTTTAAAAAATCAATTTTTATAGTGAACTTACTAAATTTCTTCTAAGTTAAATGCATATAAAATAACCCTAGAAGGGCACCTGGGTGGCTTAGTCAGTTAAGCCCCATGTAGGGCTCTGCACTGACAGAGCAGAGCTTGCTTGGGATTCTCTGTCTCCTCTCTCTCAGCTTCTCTTTCTTTCTCTCTCTCAAAATAAACCAATAAAACTAATCAAATAGTGTATTGGCATCAAATATATCAATTGAGGTCTATCTTTTATTTCTGTTTGTGAATAGACAGTTTAGGGGTCTAAATCCTCCCTGAAAATATAATTGTTTTGATTTTATAGTAATTTCTTTGTATGTTTATGGCTGATTAAATAAATTAATGGTGTTTTTTGATTTTCTTTTAGATTTTATGTTGAGAGAGAGGGACAGGGAAGGAGGGAGGGAGAGAGGGGAGAGTAAGAAGGAGAGAGAATCTCAAGCAGACTCCACGCTCAGCACGGGCCCTGTGTGGAGCTCAATCTCACGACCCTGGGATGGTGACCTGAGCCAAAATCAGAAGTCATACTTAACCGACTGAGCCACCTAGGCACCCCAATGGTGTTTTCAGTATAAATGTGATAGGCAGTTAATAAGGAAAATACATGCATGTACATGTTCTATATTGAGGTTTATCACTGGCAATTAAAGACTGCTTTCTTAAATAAAAGATGGAAGTCAGTAATTTTAAATAATGACTTTTATAACACTGAAGAATAATCAGATGAGAGAGTTAATACTCAACATAATGGAATTTTACTATTTGCTGTCTTTTTGATCATATATGTGTAAGATTTGCCTATTCCATGTATTCCTTCTAGGCTTTGCTAAGACATCTGGAAGCTTAGAAATTGTTGCTGTATGATGATAGGCATGCAAATAATAAAACAGTCGGTCACCCACATCTCTATTGTGTTCAGCATAGTTATTTGACCTTTCCTGGCATCTACCCTGACTACCTAAATGTAATGAATAGAATTTATGGCCCACTAAACTTTTCTTTCAGGTTCTAATTGGTGGAGAGTTGTTAATGATTACTATTATGTGAATACAAATGACAAATATGAGCAATCACTGCAAGTTTGGGAGAAGAATAATTACAGGTAGTTCAAACACCAGGAGTCCTGAAAAGAGTTCGATGTATATTTATAATTATGCAAAAAAATATTTGTTCTACTCATTTGACCTTTAAAGCACCCCGTGTGCTGATTTTAGAGAAAGCATTACAAAGCCTTGATGGAAAAATTTTACACTGCATGGTGTGCTAGGCAAACTGTATCATCAGCAAATGCTAAACAATAATGTTGTAAGACTGTTTTCTTACGTTCAGTCAATTCCTGTTAGATTCAATCGGACACAATCAGAACAGCATTGCCTCCACTCTAATGAGCCTAAGGGGAAAGATATGACTGCTGTTAAAAAGTGTGTCTCTTGAATAACGTAACAATCCTGCTAGATGAAATATTAGAATTGCATTTTCGGCAAAGAACACATGATGGTCTACATTGTTATAATGGACATTTACTTACTTTCATCTTTCTTCAGCTTAGCTGCCAGCTCTCTGGAATTGGTGTATGAGAAAAGATAATATGCCATCCATGTATTCATTTACAATGGGTAATTTATTTCAGAAATGATAATAGCTTTGAAAACAAGAATAACCAATGCAGAATTTTAAGTATGAAAGAAAAATTCCCATACTTACCCAAAGGTGAAAGCCTACAGAATTAGTGTATAGGAAATAGTGTTCTTGATGGTGAAGAAGTTTCCCCTCTGAGACAATGAATAGAAATTGTACTACAATAATAAAAACCATAATAAATTTTAAAGAAAAGCCACCAATGTGATATATTTATAATTAGTCTCCTACCATCATATATGAATCTTTCCCTAATACTCTTGACTTCTTCTGTTTGTTTATTCAGGTGATGGCAGGTCTATAGCTTAGAGTTGATAATCAAAAGCCAGTCACCTGATATGTTACTATTCATGCAGAAAACCTTTTTAAGGAATTAATGTGGCTAACACAAATTAAGAGAGACAGGTCTTGAGATTTTAACAAAAACTATTATCAGGTCCAGCTCCAATTAAAGAATCAAATTCCATACTCTGTTAACATTAATACTGTTTCACTGATGTGATTAGAAGGTAATATAAAAGATCTTCCTATACGTTGGGTCAAATGATAGCTCTGTATTCTCAGTACTGTAGGTATCAAAATCAGTATCAGTCAGAACTTTACCAAATAAACATCCAGCAGAAGATATATATTAAGAGATTTATTTCAAGGAATTGGCTTATATGATCGTGGCATCTGTCTGGATAAGTACAAAGTCTGAGGGGCAGGTCTGCAGACTGGAAACCTCTGGGTGGGGGCTAATGCTACAATCCACAGGTGGAATTTCTTCAAGGGAACTTCAGTTTTGCTTGTAAAGCCTTTCAGTTGATGAATGAGGTCTACTCAAATTTGGAAGGGTCATCTCCTTTACTTAAAGTCAACTGCTTGTAGATGTTAACCACACCTACAAAATGCCTTAACAGCAACACCTAGATTAGTGTTTGAATAGCAGGAGACTGTAGCCTAGCTAAATTGCCACACAAAACTAACCATCACAGACACAGTAGATTGAGAAAAAAGTTTGAAGAAAATTTAGGAATATATAATGGAAATGTTGAGAAAGCTTATATACCGCAAATTAACTTCTAGAAATTTTCCTAAGAAAATACATTGATGTGTGTATCAAGATGCATGAAACAGTCATTTATTTTAGTTTTACAGAAAAGAGTGAAAATACAAAGATTCCCAAATACCAATGATTGAACATTTTAGAAATAAAGTACAAACATATGAACTATTACTATACATTCAGGGAAGTTAATAGTTTGGAATAACATTAACATACATAAATGTCTTATGTTATTAAATTAACAAAGAAGGCAAACTCCAAAAGAGTTTATATGTTACATTCCCAACTTCAGGGAAAATTCTGTAATGAAATGACAGTTTTAAATTACAATACAGTTATAATGGTTCCTTCTGATAAATGCGGGTTATTGTGCCTTTTTCCTCTGATATTTTCAGCATTTTATGAAATATCTTCTAATAAATAAAGTACATGCTATCTTCAAAAGAAAAATGCTGTCATTCGTTAAGCATCTCTTTTATTTCAGATAGTGTCTTGTAAAACTGCTCATTATTCAACACATACTGTAGTGTTTGCCACATACAAGGCCCTGTTGTACGTATGAGGATACAGGAGTAACATAACAAAGGCCTCTGTCTCCTCATACTGTTGACATTGTAGTGCAGGAGCTATAATCTCCATACAGAATAGCATGTTCCACATGCTTAAAGTAGTGAAGCTTAAAGATCTGGTATTGAACTGAACTCTCATTCTCAACTATAGACAGACAAAGCCCTTAAAACTCCACTTTATTCATTTCGCTTGTAGCCTTCACCATCTCTCAAAATCTCACACTGTAATATCTCTTATTCTTCACTCTTCCTCTCATAATCATAATCACATAATCACACAGAGGTCAGTTCTGGAATATTTCTACTCTGTATTTGTGTGTGGTCTGTATTGCACAACTTAGAACCATTGTGTATTGAATTAATATGTATTTTATATCACACTTTTTCATTATTCTCTAGTCAGATCCATAAGAGTAAACACCACTGTTGAATATGGACTAAATACAGATCTTTAAAGGAAGAAAAAAAAATGTTCTTCTCATTTGGATAAAATATTCTAATTTGTAATATAAATATGTAAATACATATGCATATGTATTTTAGATACATATATGCAGGTGTGTATGCACACCTGTATGTACATGTGTATATGTATACAGGCATGTGTATTCCTTTAAATTTTAGAATTTAGAATGTAGAATAACTTATTGTATTGTCTTGATTAAAAATGTCATGGACAACATTTGGAATAAAAAATAGATTCTTAATGATAAACATGCTGAAGTGTCAAAAAATCTTTTAAGAAGAGTTCGAACAGAGAATACTTGGTATACCAAATATTAAAATAAATTGTCCCACTAGAGTAATTAAAGAAATATACTCAGAATCAAGTACACTGAAGAGCTATAAAATACGAAATGAAGAAATACTATATACATGAACTATTATTGTGAATATTAGTGACCTTCAAATCCATGTATAAACATAAAATATAGGCAAATATTTATTTCTTTGTTGGGAAGGATTTTCATTCAGAGAATATGTTGAAAATACTAATAGATCTTATATGAGTAGAAATATAAAACTAAACATTTACTTCTGGGAACATTTCCTAAGATTAAATAAGAGTGATATGACCTCATAAATTAGTATCAAGTACGCATTTATCACTTTAAAATCTTAGAAACTAAATATCCAACAATATGTTATGTAGTCACATAAGAGAAATTATGCACATCAGAAAATTTTAATTTAGATGTATAATTATTGACCTATATTTTATTGATATAATTCTAAAAACATAAAATTAAATATGATTACCCTGTTGATTATTTTTAAAAACAAAATTTAACAGTAAATTTCAAAGATCTTAGTGGCTTTATTCAGTGATTCATGAATATGTATGTATTGTATATATATTATCTTTTCAGTTATTATAGCTATAATCAACAGCCAAATAAATATGTTTGATGGCTTAATGGGTTTCCTTTGCTTCATGAAATATGGGAAATTTGTTCATTAACAAAGTCTTAGTGAATAATTGCTAATACTATTTCAATATCACAAAACAGTATGAAATACTTTTCCAAACATTAAAATTTAAAGATTGATTGGAGAAAAGTAGTTGTGCTTTTTATTTTTATCTTTTAATGAATAACTTCCTAGAAGCTGTATCCTCCCTAAGATATTTTTAACAAGCTTAATTGTAAGAAGTAATTAACCCAGAAAGCTTCTAGTTTGCTTCTAAATACAGCATCCAAGAATATCAAATGGGTTCTAAAAATGTTCAGTACATTTTTTCCCATGTTCTTAATATACAGACCAGCATGATCTTTTCAAAAACTTTTCAGAACTTTATTATAGCATTAATATTGGCTGCCATGTTATACATGGTTTTAGTTTTATTAACTTTTTATCATGATATAGATAAAAGGAGGATGCAAAAAAACTCCAAATATTTTTTAAGAAAAAATGTATATGCATTATAGATATCATTTATTTCATTGCTCCTATTCTTTATTCACTACAAAAATGTGTAAATGTGTGTGTGTGTGTGTATTCACATATACAGAACACATTTTCTGGGGTCATGAGAACATTTCTAAAATTGACCATATGCTGGGCTATGCAGGCTAAGTGAATAAATTTCAAGAATCAGAAGCAAACAGAATATTCTTTGAATAAGCTTGATTTGAGCTTTTATAGTATTTTATAATATAAAAGATAACCAGGAAGTCCCTGTACAGTTCTGAATAATCTTGGGCGAAACAAACAAAAAAATCACAAAAGAAATTAGAAAATATTTTGAATAGATGATGAGGAAGAACTTTTTGTGCATAGCTAAATTTATTCTTAGAAGTTTACAATCTTGAGAGCTTATGTTAGATTAAACAGCCTAGAAGCAGGAGAGTAAATTAAGCCCAAAGAAAGTGAAAAGACGAAAATCATAAAAATAAGAACAGAAGCTAATGGAGTAGAAAATAAACATAGGATGGCAACTATCAACAATGCCAAAAGTGTGTTCTTTGAAATTGGCTACTCCCTACCAAGATTAATCTACAAAACAAATAAAATGAGAAAAAGCACACATAGCCAATATTATAAGAAAGAGAGACATTGTTAGAGTCTCAACACCAATTACATCTTTACTGGCAATAATGTTAGGCATAAATATATTTTATGCCAGTATTTTGGATAAATAAAAGTATTTTATGCCAGTAATTTTGAAAATTCAGGTTAAATGAAAATGTTTCTAAAAAAACACAACTTAGTAAAATAGATGTGATAATACATATATATCTGCATTGATTAAATACATTAAATCCATCCTTAGTAACTTCCTCAAAGAAAACTCCCAAGTCCAGGGGGCTGTACTAGTGAATTCTACAAATATTGAAAAGTAGAGATAACGTCAATATTTTATTAACTTTCTGAAATAATAAAAGGACAGCATCATCTTGATACCAAAATTTAATAAGAGTAATACCAAGACAGGAGGGCTGAGGCCAATCACTCTGTTTAACATATATATTCCTTAATATATAGAAGAGTGAATCCTGTGTTATGTAAAATCGACATACATTACGGCCAAGTAAATTTATTTCAGGAATGCATTCAAACATTAAAAAAAACAGCATAATTCATCACAATAAAGAGAAAAAAATTTTTTTTGATAATCTCAATTCAAAAAGATAAACAAAGTAAGAGGAATTATACTTCAAATATCTGGACTTAATAAAAAGTATCAGTATTTCAGACTGTGATATTGGTACAGGGGTAGAAGTATAGACCAATAAAATAGAGTGCCTGGGAACATACTCACACACAAACACTCACTCCTATAGTCAAAGGTATGTTGTACACTGGATAACCATATTTAAACCTGATTCTTTTCAATATTTTTCACACAGAAAATTAGACAATGTAAAAAACTGAAGTAGAATATTATGCTCTTAATGTCATTTTAGTCACTGATGGGAATGTTCCATTTATTATCAGAATTTATTTCATTAAGTGATTGCCACAATTTGTTGTTTTGTCAAAATTTAACGTTGTATTTATGTACTTAAAACATTAAGGGTTTCTAATTTAGAACAGATTAATCTACTGATAACTTTGTTGGCTTTATGGTGAGATAATCTGTTTACTTAAATGTTTCTTCTTTTCTTAATAGCTTAATTAATTGGTCAAATGTTTATACAACACATGCTAAAACCATAAATTTTTTCCCTAAACGGTTGCAGGCAAGAATTTGATCCATGTAGAGCTGAACTGACTATTTTAGGAAGGACTATGAAAACAAGTGAATCTATCAATCACATATCTGGAAAACCCTTGCCAGAATCAGGATCTGTCTTTATTGGTGGTTTTCCATATCTTCGTGGAACAAACCAGGTATTTCTATTGATATCTTAAAATATATTTATTATGTCATTGTATGAAAAACAGATTGGAAAATTTTAGAAAAGTTTCCTAGTTGATGGAGCTGTCTTCATGGTTTTGAAAAGAGAGCATGAACAATTCTACTAAGATATCCTACTGAAGCATACTAAAAGTTTACTGTTCTCATTGTACAGAATTGCTTTGGTTGTCAGGCTGCTTTCCCATCTTATGGCTATACATGTGCATTATACTTAATGATAATTTTAAACATATGGGCTTTTGTTCACTCCTATGCTAGTGATTTCCTTGGATATATGAGTGGGTCGGCTCAAGAACACACCACAAATCTGATTCAGGAAATGGATCTGGAAGACCATTCCCAGTCTCCACTTCATATTGGGTTTTTAAAATGTAAAAATGTTCTCTGCAGAGGTTGTGCATATGCCAACCCGTACTCTAAATTTTCATTTAGATAATTAGCTTATTGTCTTCATTATTAACCTATATTTTTGGATAAGAGCTTTCATGCTGACTTAAATGTTATTGATCATTGGCTCCATTTTACGTTATTATGGAGAATTACTTTCACAATTTAGGGTTGCTTGTTAAGTGTACCAATAGCTTATTACATCTTTTCTCTTACTGTATTTACAATTGTGCTTTACTTATGTGAACATACTATTTTAAAATACCGGAGATCTAAAATGCTATTATTTTGAAGCCCCACAAGTAATATAAATTGGGTATAAATCTACTATTGGTAAGCTAAAAAAATTCAAAGCAAATTTACATAAAGAACAAAAGTCACTTGCATAGTTGATGTGATGCATATGCCTTCAGTGAAATAAGGGAATTCTTTATCTGTAAGCATGCAGACGTTATTTTAAATTCAGCTTTACTCCATTAGACTTTTTGTGACTTTTTCTATAGTAATGCACTTCACTGACTTTTTCCTAGATACAACAAGACTATAAGCTCTATAAGAGTAACACATTTCTGTTTTGTTTACCTTTTTATACCTCAAGGCAAGGACAGTTTCTGTCACATAGTAGGTGTCCATAAAACATCTTGTAAATGTATGATCAATTAAAGAATGGATGATAGGATTACAAAAAACTTACATAAATGAATCTTTAGTCATATATATATATATATATATACACACATATATATATTTATGTATATATACATCCCAAGTAAAAGATGAGTTCTCATATAGAATTTAATATTTGTGGGCACAGATTAATTAACTGCAAGTTCTCAAGACTCAAGGAGCTATTACTCTGTTGAGGATACAGGAGCAGTATAGAAAAATAGAAAAGAAAACCTCCTAGTCTCCCTAGGGGAATAAGGGGGTTTGTAGTTAGGCATAGATGTGAGGGATGATCAAGTGCCTACCAGGTAAGTAATATGTAGGCTGTCATTCCAGGCAGACAAAATGTCACACACTCAGGCTTAGGTAATGGAAAGACCTAGGAGAGGGGGAGTGGGAGTGGAAATAACTCACTAATTGTGGAGGCATGGAGTTTGATGTGAAATGAGCAGAAGGAAGACTTGATGTTGGAAAAGGCAGGAGTCTGAGCATCAGGGATCCTGTATAAAATGTAAAATATTATCTGTTTTTATACTGGTGCCTGTAGGAGCTATTTAAGAAGTTTGAACAAGTAGTGATCTTTAATAGTTTTTACTCTGAAGCACCTAAAGTATAGGATTGGAGGTATTTAGACTACAGATCAAGAATTGATAAAGTTAGGTAATAGCAACAATTAAACAAGAAATGGTGTTGTGACAGTAAGGGTGAGAGGATGACTATGAAAGCTATCGAGCTCATAATAATTATAGGAAAAAAATGGAAAAAGTGGAATTTGAATTACCAGTTTGTCTTATGTAAGCAGAGAATGTATAGTGTCTTAAAAAAGATGGGGATCACAAGATTGTTTATAAAGATGGCAAGTTCATTTTTGCATTTGCATTAATTTTTGGTAGAGATGATTTTCAAATCTTACCAGCTGGTTTGCCATGACCACTAATTCTTCAATCCATTGCATCAGTACATTCCTGTTGCATATCATCCTATCAACGGGACATTGTGATATAGAGTAAGTCATTTGAAATATGGGCCTTGAGTTTTTAAGAGATCCTGAATATGGGAGTCTTTATACATGTGATGGTGGAAGCCACGATCACTGATTGGATTGATTTTGTAGAATGAGAGAAGAGAGGATTAATTATTGGAGATCAGCAATTTAAGAGTGGGCTAAAGAAGAGGGGCACCCGAAAACGGTTAAAGGGTAGAGGAATTGGTAATAGAACAAGGGGAAATATGTCACAAAGACAGAGTTTCCAAAAGGAGTATATATGTTCAACACCAAAGCTACAAAAGGTTAACCAGCAGTTTCAGAAGAACAATAAGAGCAGGAAAAAAAAAATAACTTTTTAAGGAAGAATAAATGGAAGAAGAAATATTTTTGATTACTGTTTCTAGAAGCTTATTAATAAAAAGAGAAAGGTAGTTATCTAGGGGAGGACAGAGTATCAAAGTAGAGTTGCCGAAATAGGTAATAACTGACTATATTCTGAAGACTTTGTCATTCAAACCTTTGTTAGAAAGGATTAGCATTAACTAAGGGATACTCTCATAAAAACTTGATTCTCATTCTGTGATGTAGAACAACTGGACATTTGTCACAATCAATTTAGAGAAATTTGTGTGTAGACCAGTGAAGTTACCTTGAAATTAAAGGGACTGCTAACTAAGCAACTTTTCCCTCCTTGCTAAATATGCTGTGTTCCTGTATTTGGAAGATTTTATGTCAGTTCCTTATTGAATTTTTATTCTTATACTGTTACTCTCTCATAGTACTTATGTGTGTTATGTGTGTGTGACATTCACTTAAATTGCTATATATTGAATGATTGATACAAGCAAAATATAAAATGTCTATGATAATACTTAAAGAGAAATCATATGAATCAGAAAA
The DNA here is from genome assembly GCF_014898765.1 of Herpailurus yagouaroundi. Lineage (NCBI taxonomy): Eukaryota > Metazoa > Chordata > Mammalia > Carnivora > Felidae > Herpailurus > Herpailurus yagouaroundi. Next base: position 26,580,944 of record NW_024412394.1, on the reverse strand, counting down.
CAGAAACAACTTTGTGAACTTGTTCCTGTGCAGTATGGCCCCTTTGAATATCCAAGTATCATGCAGGCTGTAACTATCTAATTATTGTGTTCTGATTAAGAGCTGCTGTTTAAGCACAGTGGGTTGTCAGTACTCAGAAAATTAAAAACAACAGGTTTGCAGTATTAAACACTAAGAGAACTATAGTTGAGTCTTCAAGCCAGTAAGTACTAAGTTACACTTATTCTCTTGCCTCTAAGTTTCCAGTAATGTCTTTCTGTACTGGCTAGAGCCCCTCCACGTAATCAGAGCCCCTAATCCAATGCGTATATGCTGACAGGTTGTTTAATGTTTCCTTTAACAAAAACACACAGAGCTCAGTAGGGAGGAGAGAATGAAACAGTTAGGCATTTTCAGTTTTGTGCCTGAAGTGTGAAAAACTCTGTTTCCCCCTGAGGACCGTAAATGATGATAACTTCCAAAGTCCGAGAGTAAATGCCCCCTCTCTGGTGTAGGAAAACACTTTTCCTTAGTAGTGCATTAATTGTTTTATACTTTTCAATGCATGCGCTCCTGCCTTGGGTCGAAGTTGCTTAAGGACACCAAGCCTTAATTCTTTAACAAAGCACAAACCAAGTTACAATGGTATCAACTTTTCTCTTTGCTAAATATAAAAGGAAATAAGATAATTATACAAAGAGATATTATTGTTAATCCTCTAGAGGATTTTTTTTTCTTTCTGCAAAAATTGAAAACAAAATGTGTTCTGTAAAGATGCTAGTTATTTTTCACATTCAAGTCAACCACTAATATTAAAAACAGAATTTATGGTAGCATATACTTTTATATAGGATAGGAATTTTTGAAGACTCAGTGACTATCTTAATCCATTTGGGCTGCTATAACAAAAATACCATAAACATTAATTTTTCATAGTTACGAAGGTTGGGAAGTCCAAGATCATGGTGCTGGCAGGTTGGAGTCTGGTGAGGGCCCCTTTTCTGGTTCATAGACAGCTGCTGTCTTCTAACTGTGTCCTCAACGTTGGCAGAAAGAGTGAGAGAGTTCTCTGGGATCTCTTTTGTAAGGGCACTAATCCCATTCATGAGGGCTCCACCCTCATGACCTAATCACCTCCTGAAGACCTCCTCCTCCTAATACCAATTTATTGAGGACTAGGATTTTAATGTGAATTTTAGGGGGACACAGACTCTGAGTTCATAACAATGATTGATTAAAGAATCTAAATATTCATTTTAATTTTTAATTTCAACATAATAGATGAGTCCAATAATTATTAAAATTTTAAGTGAATCCCTTGAGAAAATAAGAATACTTTTGTAAAGCAAATAAGTATTATCTACTTTTTGTATGTTTAAAACATTGATTTACAGGGGCACCTGGGTGGCTCAGTCGGTTAAGCGTCCAACTTCAGCTCAGGTCACGATCTCATGATCTGTGAGTTCGAGCCCCGCGTCGGGCTCTGTGCTGACGGCTCAGAGCCTGGAGCCTGCTTCCGATTCTGTGTCTCCCTCTCTCTCTGCCCCTCCCCGTTCATGCTCTGTCTCTCTCTGTCTCAAAAATAAATAAAAACGTTAAAAAAATTAAAAAAAAAAATAAAACATTGATTTACATATTCAATAATTAATCTGCTATAAAGCCATTCACTTTTACAAAAAACCCTGTCAGTCATCTTCCATAAAAATCATTTAGCCAAAAAAGTGACTGTTAAATTAATAATCTAACACAGAATGACAGAATTCTCCTTTGGAAGTTGTGATTGATTCCTGAAGAATAAATGAAAAAGTCACCTCAGTTATCTATATTTCCCTTTCTGTTAAAATATTTTGGTAGTTTATATTACTCATCACAATTCATTATCAATTTAAAGAGGGAATGACACCTCAGTAAATTGTTTATGATAGACTATTAGAGAGGATGCTTGTCCACCTTTCTGAGCTCTTCCAAGATATTTGTTGTATGAATACTAGGTAATCAATCAGAAATAAATTGAAACACACCAGTGAAAAAAATTTTTAAAAGATGGCCACGTTCAGCCCTCTTGGGTTGGGTAAATGGTGAAAAACAAAACAAAACAAAACCGTTAATCTCTACCTTGACCTTATTTTCTGTCCATTTGATCTTAAAAAGAAAATCACTCTGTAATAAGCAAAAGTGTTTTAAATAAGCATATATGTAACATATATCTCTGATAAGCATAAGCAAAATAATAGAGACATAAGAGTTGCATTGCAACATTTCAAAACCCATTGCTTCTTCTGGAGGTTATGTGTTAATCATTCACTTATTCATTCGGCCTGTCTGCAACAGTGCCATTTAAGCCCTTAGCTGTCTATTTTGCCATCGGTGGCATTTGGCAACAAACCAACAAATTTTCAGATGAAGACCCATGAGAATTATTTCTCATTCCTTGCACATATAAGACTCACTTTTAATTTATTCCCATACAAGGACATGCCTTTCTTAAGCAGTAATCCACTGTGGACTGAGCCTCGCTCAATGGTACTGCAAAAACTGGCTCCTACTCAACACAAAGACAGATTCTCCTCCCACAGTTCCACCTTCCTCTGCAAACTGCTCTTCCGTTTTTTGCTCCGACCCATGTCTTTATCACTTTTGCCTCTATTTCTTGATATCTGTGCAAAATGCTGCCAGGAGTTGGGGAGGACCTATCTCTGAGTCTGTCCCTACTCTGGATCCTTTCTTAATCTATATGGTTCCAACATTTTAAGGATCTCTCTTGAATTCCTCTATTTATGTTTGCTTCTAGTTTTGAAAAGTTCTGTGTACATTTAATCATAGTTCCATTTATTCAAAAACACTGGCTTATATTTACCATTGTATCTACCTCACCCTAATTATCTCATTAAAAAATACAGAAAAAAAATACATGCAAGTCTGCACTCATGAACCTATGAGGAAGTCAGAAGGAGACATCAAGCATGAGTCTAAGGCTTCAGGTGGCTTAAGCAACAAAACGATGGATCCATTACTAAGATGAGGAAAACTGGGAGAACAGATTTGGGGGAAATGAGAAGATTATTAGTTTGGACACTTCAAGTGAGGTATCTGTGAGTCTTGCCAGAATGAACAAGGTAACACTTGTGTTCATAACTCAGGGAATTCTCAGCATGTAGCATTTAAATTCATGTGACCAGATGAGGGGCGCCTGGTGGCTCAGTCAGTTAAGCATCCAACTCTTGGTTTCAGCTCAGGTAATATGTTATATGAATACTAGGTAATCAGTCAGAAATAAATTGAAAGACACCAGGGGAAAAATTTTTCAAAAGATGAAAGAAAAATTTTCAAAAGATTAAAGGAAATAAGATAATTATACAAATAGATATATTGCTAACCCCTTAGTGGATATTTTTTTTCTTTCTTCAAAAGTTGATAATGTAAAATATGTTCTATAAAGATGATAGTTCTTTTTTCACATTCAAGTCAATCACTAATAAAAACAGAATTTATCTTGCGGATTGTGAGTTCAAGCCCCATGTCGGGCTCCATGCTGACAGCGAAGAGCCTGTTTGGGATTTTCTCTCTCTCCCTCTCTCTCTGCCCCTACCCCCTCTCAAAATAAATAAATAAAAGTTAAAAGTAAATAAATAAATGAATGAGAAAAATAATAAACAAGTACATGTGACTAGATAAAATAACCTCAGGGGAGAGGGAGGAGAAAGAAGAGAAGAATCAGAACAAAGTCCTGGAGAAGACTGAGAAGGTAATTAAGTATCCAACAGCAAAGTAGGCTGAGGAATTAAGAGCACAACTGAGAAAATGTGCTGTAATCATAGAATGCAGAAGAAGAGCAAGTTTCAAGAAAGAGGAGCTGTTCAACCCTGCTAAAATAGGATCTGTAAAGAATAAGGGCTGACAACTATCTATTAGTTTTTCTGACATGTAAAGCATTGATAAACTCATAAGAGAAATGACTACCTCTATTTAAGCTCATGATGGTGAATGAAGGAATATTGTCAGCATTCTGTTAAGAACCAATGTTTTCCCTTGGCAAAAGGAGAGAATCTAGCTGCACATTTGCTTCCTATTATAACAAGCATGAAGATTGCACCTGCAGTGAGACAGTTTAGTACATTTTTAATCTGCATTGAAAATCCTTTTTAGTATCATGTACAAAGTGGAAGATGTTCATATCCTAAACAAAATTTTCCAGTTTAGGGATACACACTGGTGAAATTCTTCTACTTGAATACAAGGAGACATATACTGCCTCATGTAAGTGGAATCATTCAACGTTTGTCTTTCTGTGCCTGGACTCCTTCACTTAGCCTGATGTCCTCTGTTTCATCCATGTAGTCACTTATTACAGAATTTCCTTTTTTTATCTATTGGTTTGTCAGTGGACATTTAAATTATTTACACATCATGGCTATTGTGAACAGTGCTTCTATGAATATAGGTCTTTTCAAGATCTTGATTTCAATTCTTTTGAATAAATACCCAGAAGTGGGATTGCAGGATTATATGGTAGTTTCATTTTTAATTTGGGAGGGAATCTCCATGCTACTTTCCATAGCACCTGCACCATTTTGTGCTCCACCAACAATGCACAAGGGTTCTGATTTCTCCACATCCTCACCAACATTTGTGGCATACACACACACATGCACATTTACACACATATATATATACATACATATGTAAATAAAATACATACACATATATACACATATATGTGTATATATATACATATATGTGTATATATATAATTCTGACAGGTATAAGGTGGTATCTTGATATCTCTTGGTTTTGGTGTGCAATTTTCCTGATGATTAGTGATTATGAGCATTTTTTCATATACTGTTGACCATTGTATGTCTTTGGAGAATGTCTATTCAAAAGCCTTATTTTTTAACTTGGGTTATTAGCTTTTTTAACTATTTAGTTGTTGGAGTTCCATATGTATTTTGGAGATTAACCCCTTATCAGATATATAGTTTGCAAATATTTTCTCCTATTTTATAGATTGCCTTTTAATTCTGTTGATTGTTTCCTTTTCTGTATGGAGGCTTTTTAGTTGATATAGTTACTTACCTATTTTGCTTTTGGTGCCTGTGTTTTTGGTGTCATATCGATGAAAATATTGTCAAAACCAATGTCATGTTGTTTTCCCTAATGTTTTCTTCTAGGAGTTTTATAGTTTAAGGTCTTAAGTTTATGTTTTTAATCAATTTTGAAGTAATTTTTATTTATGGTATAAGGTAAGGGTCCAGTCTTATTTGCTTACATGTGGATATCTAGTTTTCCCAGTACCATTTGTTGAAGACAGTATCCTTTTCCTGTTGTGCATTCTGGGTATTTTTGTTTAGGATCAGCTAATTGCATATGCATGGATTTATTCCTGAATTCTCTTATTCTGTTCCATTGTTCTACATGACTGTGTTTATATCAGTATCATACTGTTACTATTGCTGTTATCTTTGTAATGTAATTTGAAATCAGAAATTGTGATGCCACCAGCTCTGTTATTTTTCAAGATTGATTTGGCTTTCCATGGTCTTTTGTGGTTTCATATGAATTTTTATTTAATTTTTTAAGTTTATTTATTTATTTTGAGATAGAGCACAAGCAGCTAAGGGGCAGAGAGAAGAGAGACAGAATCCTAAGCAGGCTCTGCGCCATCAGTGCAAAGCCTGATGTGGGGCTTGAACCCATGAACTGTGAGATCATGATCTAAGCTGAGATCAAGAGTTGGACACTTAACCAATAGAGCCACCTGGGTGCCCCTCATATGAATTTTGAAATGTTTATTTCTGAAAAAAGAAACCCACAAATACCATTTGGATTTTGATAGAGAATGCATTGAATATAGATTCCATAGATTGTTTTGGGTAATATGGACATTTTAACAATATGAAATCTAATAATCTGTTGTTATAATATGGATGTCTTTACATTTTTTGTGTGTATTTTGTTTAATTTCTTTTATCAGTGTTTTGTAGTTTTGTTTATAACAAGTCTTTACCTTCTCAGGCAAGTTTATTCCTGGGTATTTTATTCTTTTGGTGTGTTTTTATTTATTTTATTTTTTTTAATGTTTATTTTTGAGAGAGAGACAGAGAGAGAGAGAGAGAGAGTGCCTGGGAGGGGCAAAGAGAGTGCCTGGGAGAGGCAGAGAGAGAGGGAGACACAGAATCCGAAGCAGGTTCCAGTCTCTGAGCTGTCAGCACAGAGTCCAATGCAGGGCTCAAACACACAAACCGAGATCATGACCTGAGCCGAAGTTCTATGCTTAATTGGCTAAGCCACCCAGGTGCCCCTCTTGGTGCTATTTTAAATGGGATTATTTTTCCAATTTCCTGTTCATATAGATTTTGTTTAGTGTATAGAAAATTAACCAACTATTTATGTTGATTTTGTATCCTGCAACTCTGTTGACCTCATTAGTTCTATTTTTTTTTTAATTTTTAGGGTTTTCTCTCTGTATATGATTATGTTGTCTGAAAACAGGGATAATTTCACTTCTTCCTTTCTGATTGGAATGCTTTTATTTCTTTTCCTTGCCTAACTTCTCTGGCTAAAACTCCAGTACTACGGTGAATGGATGTAGCAAGAGTAGGCCTCCCAGTCTTATTCCAGATCTTAGATGAATGCCTTTCAATTTTAAACTATTGAGTAAGATGTTAGCGCCAAGGCTGTCAAGTATGGTCATTATTATGTTGAAGTGATTTCCTTCTACTCCTTGTTTTTTTTAGTGTTTTTATCATGAAATGGCATTGGATTTTGTCAAATCCTTTTTCTGCATCTATTGAGATGATTGTATGATTTTTATCTTTTATTCTTTCGAGGTGACATATCACATTAATTCGTTTTTGTATATTGAACTATTCTTCATCCTACAGATAAATCGCATTTGTTCATGGTAGATGATCCTTTTTGGTTTGCTAGTATTTTGTTGAAGAGTTTTGCATCTGTCTATGTCAGGGATATAGCAGGTAGTTTGTTTTCCTTGTAGTGTCTGTGACTGGCTTTCATGTCAGAATAATGGTGGCCTCATAAAACATGTTTGGAATTGTTCCCCCCTCTTCAATTTGTTAGAAGAGTTTGAGAAGAATTGATGTTAATTCTAAAAATATTCTGTAGAAGTTAAAGTGAATATATCTTGTCCTAGGATTTTCTTTTTGGAACGTTTTTGATTACTAATTCAGTCATTTTACTAGTTATTTGTTCATTCAGACTTTTTCTTTATGATTTAGTTTTGATAGGTAGTATATTTCTAGGAGCTTATCTATTTCTTGTAGACTATCCAGGTTGTTGGGGTATAATTGCTAATATTCTCTTACTATCCTTTTTATTTCTGTGGCATCAGTTGTAATGTCTCTTCTTTCATTTCTGATTTTTTTTATTTGAGTCATCTTTTCTTTGTTAGTTTAGCTAAGGGTTTGCCAATTTTATCTTTTCAAAAAAAACCCAGCTCACTGTTGTTGATTTTGTGTTTTGAATGAGGATTTTTAATTCATTGACAGTTAAAGCGATTATTGATAGAGAAGAATTTACTGCCATTTCTTATTTGCTTTTTGTTAGTATTGTAGTTCTTTTCTCTATTTTTTCCTCTCTTGTCTTCTTTTGTGTTTTGTTGATTTTTTTTGTTTTTTATGCTTTGTATTTTTTGTGTTATATGCTTTGATTCCTTGCTCTTTTTCTTGTATATAACTTCTGTAGAAATCCTCAGGTCATGATCACACAGTTCATGGGTTCAAACCCCACATAAGGCTCTATGCTGACAGCTCAGAGCCTGGAGTCTGCTTTGGATTCTGTGTCTCCTTCTCTCTGCCCCTACTCCACTTGCTCTCTGTCTCTTTCTCTCTCAAAAATCAATAAACATTACAAAAATTAAAAACAAACAAACCAAAGAAAGAAAGTGCAGAATACTGGACATGTAGACCTCTGAGTGAAGCTAGGAGCTAGAGAGTCTCTTCCTGATTGTATACCACTATGCCAAAGGCAATATCTCCCTGAGAGGGTGTCCAGAATCGACCTACTGGTTTCAGTAAATCTGGTTTTACCTTTCCCCAGGGTAAAGGAGCCTTCAATTAGTTTCTGATTTCTCACAAAGGAAATTGATATATGAATGGTTGCTCAATCAGTGTGTATGTGGGAGAAAGGAGACTCCAGAGTAGGAAGCCTACTCTGGTATCTTGCTGATATCCCTCCTCTGATTTTATATTTCCATAAAGTGTGTAAAGTAGTAATGTTTTACCAAAAGTGTTTTTAAGTTAATATTGAAGAGTTCTGAAACATTTTTTCTTTGAAAAATGTATACCACTCAGCTTTAAGAAATATTGGCATTGAATTTGAAAAGAAGTGAGGTGTGTGAATGTGAAGAGGAAACCAGATAAAGCCATTTGGTTTCCAAAGTCAGTTCCACATGAGGTGACCATTTACCAGAATCCCACCACAAATCCATTTTATTCTAATTAATTAATTAATTAATTTTATTCTAGTTAATTTATCAAAACAATTTTATTCTATTTACAGGGTCATATCCCAGGCACATATTTATTAAGCACATTCCATAGCTTTTTGTTACTCAAGCCAAACTCTTTATCTATAGCACCTTTTTTTTTAATCTTTTTTTTTTTTTTACATTTATTTATTTTTGAGAGACTGAGAGAGATAGAGCACAAGTTGGGGAGGAGCAGAGAGAGCAGACACAGAATCCGAAGCAGGCTCCAGGCTCTGAGCTGTCACCGCAGAGCCTGACGCAGGGCTTGAACCCACAAACTGTGAGATCGTGACCTGAGTCCAAGTCATACGCTTAAACAACTGAGCCACCCAGGCACCCCTATAGCATCTCTTATGTATAGCATGATAACTATAATGTAATGCTCTCTAACCTCTCCAGGAGCAACCACAAAAAATATTTCAGATTGGCAAATAGTCCTACATGGAGAAAAAATATTTATCTTATACATATCTATATGATTCTTCAAGAAACAACTTGGATTGGTGGAAAATATATTAGACTTCAAATAAGTACACTTGATTTTCAATCATGTCTACGAAAAAATTATGAGTGTTTTATATTGTTGACTATTACTTGAAATTTATGTGCCTCGGGGCGCCTGGGTGGCGCAGTCGGTTAAGCGTCCGACTTCAGCCAGGTCACGATCTCGCGGTCCGTGAGTTCGAGCCCCGCGTCAGGCTCTGGGCTGATGGCTCAGAGCCTGGAGCCTGTTTCCGATTCTGTGTCTCCCTCTCTCTCTGCCCCTCCCCCGTTCATACTCTGTCTCTCTCTGTCCCAAAAAAAAAAAAAAAAAAAAAATTTATGTGCCTCAAACTACTCATCTATAAACAGTGATCTTGGATTATATTATTTTTAAAAGTCTATTCTAGTTAAAGGTGCTATGGCTCTATGCTGTATATATTCCATTATATACATTATATGTTATAAATATTACATATCAGATATATTTTATATAATATGTATTATATACTATATAGTATATTAGTATGTTATATGTTATTGTTACTTAATATTCATATTAATATTACTCATATTTAATATTTAATTATATATTTTATATATTACTAAATAATGTGTATGATATACTACTTATTCAGAGTATGAATTACACACATATTCTTTATATTAAAATATTATCTCAGTCAGAAATTCTATTATAGTGTGCTCACCTAATATCATTTCACCTCACTTTCATATAATGTCCCTGAGGACACCTCTTGAGAGACTCCCATCTGGTGTTCCTTCTGTTCCTGCCTAAATTTCCATTTATTTGTAAAAGGTCTCAAAGAGTTTTCATTTGAAAACTAACAAATCATTAAACCCTCACAATAACACATCTCATGTTGATAGCTTAAACTCTGAAAAAAAAGGTGAAAATCAAGATAAATGAATGTATTTTCACCTTTTTTTCTGTTTTAATAGATTTATTAAAATTGAACTGCTTCAGTGTTCCTTTGCAAGTGGTTAAGGGGCAATGGGCAAAGTGAAGCAAGAGGTAATCTAGTTTATATTAGTTAGGGAATTCTAGTAATACATATAATTTTAAAACCCTGTTTAATTTTGCAGCATAATCTATGTAACTTAACAGGAAGTAGAATAAAATCAATTTTTGGCTTAAGTGCTTTGGGGATATTAATTTGGGAGATAGTTTTCCAGTGAAATTTAAGGACTTAAGGCTAATTTAGCCTAAGGCTAGAGAACAGAGTCCTCAGGTGAATGATCTCACATACGAAAATCATAATGTAAAATTTAAGGAGGCTGAGACTTGGGGAAATAAGTGAAGCATGAATTCAGAGAATTTACAGCATAATCCATAAAGATGAAAATGAAGTACTTCATAAAGTAAATTGTAAAATGTTACATAATCCAAAATTATTAAAACTGCCTTTATCAGTAACTGCACTGGCTCTTTCAAAGACAAAAAGTGAACACTATCTAGTTAAATGGCATGATAAAAAAAAAATAGCTTTCTGATAATTAAGAACCAGCTCTCTTAGTGCTACAACTTTGTCAACATATTGTTTTTGAGACATGTTCCATTTTCTCCATGACATAACATAGTGTTTTCTTAGAAGTGAGTGGCATTACTATAAGCATTAATTCAAAAGAGGTAGTAGAGCTCCACGTTTAAGAATTGGATCTCTGGAGTTGAATCCTAGCTCCCTCAGTTCATAGCCATTGAGCTTGGGCAAACCACTTACCCTTTCATGGCTTCTTTTCCTTTATTTGCAGAATGGAGATGCCACCATTTTAGGGTTGTAATAAGAAAAATGGAGATATTTCATAGTATGCATTAAATAACTTGTCCTTTGCTATTATTTTATTTTGAGAGTCTTTCCAGCATTAAAATTTAATTCTGCCTTGTGCTAAATAAACACGAGAAATTCTTTTTGAAGTTATTTCTAGTCCCATGTATTCCACTCTGAGTTTTGAAATTTATTGTGATAAGCAAATACCCACGTTGGGAAATATTTAATCCCAAGTTCATATGCTAAACAATTTCTTAAATACTTAGTATAAATATAATTACCATTTGTTTTCCTAATGTCCACTCTCTGTGTTGCAAGTGTATTAATGAAAATGCAGTTTCCTGTCACTTAAAGCAGTGTCACTTACCTCTCTGGAACAGGAAAGCAGAAATTATTTTCTCCACTTTCATGAAATCTTGTTCTTTACTGTCACTCTTGTCTGCTGTTTCTTGGGTCCAGCACCTTATCCATTAGTCTTTATCACTGTTATAAGGAATCATATCATCTATATTCGCCTACTCATTTCTTTAACAAGTAAGCAAACATTTGGAATATGTATTCTTTTTTTCCCCTCATATATGATAAGTGTATTAGAAATATTAGTTCATTGGATCCTTATAACAACCTTGTAGTCAGACACTTAATCTGGATTTTATAGCTGTGGAAATTGAAGCACAATGATATTAACTTTCTCAAGGACGCACAAGTAGGCAGTGGTGGAATCGGTATTTGAACCCAGGCAGTGCGGCAGTAAGATCACTATACTGCATCATCTCACTCACTGTGGGCTTTGGGACTACAGAGGAGAAAGCTGGTCTGATATTTCAAGGATGTGTAGAAGTAGGACCATTTTGGAAATTTTTTCTTCCCCCCAAATATCTACATAAAATATCCATCCTCGTAAAATTATCTTTATCATAACAGTTAATAGTCACTGAGCACTTTCTCTTTGTATAGTACTCTACAGCTGTTCATACTTGCTATCTCATTTCATACTTTTAACAGCTCTTTGAAGTAGATGATATTAATATCTCCATTTCACAGATGACAGAATTGAAGCATGCAGAAGTTGAATGGCATGATTGTGGTTACACAGCTATTGAGTGGTAAGGCCGAATTTAAGCCCATGCTTTTAAAAGATGTTATGCTGCTTTACTACAAATAACGTCAGACACCTTTTTATCAGCCAACATTGTTCTTGGTTTGTTTTAATGCCTGACTTTTTTTTTTTTAATGTTTGTTTATTTTTGAGAGAGAGAGAGAGAGAGAGAGAGAAAGAAACAGAGCATGAGCAGGGGAGGGGCAGAGAGAGGGAGAGACAGAATCCGAAGCAGACTCCATGCTCTGAGCTGCCAGCAGAGAGCTCGATGTGGGGCTAAAACTCCTGAACCATGAGACCATGACCTGAGCGGAAGTTGGGCGCTTAACAGACTGAGCCACCCAGGCGCTGTAATCCCTGACTTTTAATGCAATGTCTATTTCAAACAAAATTCAAATAACATTTAATATCACTAGTATATTAAAAATTGTGGCATAATGTGGTTTTTTGGGGGGGTTCAACCATCTTATGGGATCTCCTTTTAAGTCACTTTATATCCTGAAAATCATCTTAATTCATTAGTATATTTTAAGTGAGGTAGTAGCAAGCAAAAATAAAGCAAAAATGTATGTATTTATTTATCAAAAAAAAATCTATTTATATGTATCTATCCACCCACCTGCCCACCCATCCATGCATCCACCTAGAGAGTATCTCTATGTGAGAGTATCCATGGATCCACCCATCCATGCATCCATCTAGAGAGTATCTACTATGTGTTAGGCATTGTGCTGTCATGGGGATTCACTGTTGCACAGTCAGATAAAGTCCCATATTTGTAGATTGTATATGCCCATGAAAATATTCACAAAACCTTTGTACCTTCTTGGGGTTAATGTCTCCTTTACTTGGAAACAAAGATGAATCACTCATTTTAGGTAAGAGTGCGTATGGTTTATTATCAAATAAACATAGGAAGGACCATTTAGGAAAAATAAATGATTATAGGCATACCTTGGAGATATTATAGGTCCAGTTCCAGACCACTGAAATAAAGAAAATATCAAAATAAAGTGAGTCAAATGATTTTTTTTAGTTTTTCGGTGCATATAGTTATTTTATACTATCGTCTATTAACTGTGCTATAGCATTACATTTTTTTTTTTAAATTTTTTTTTCCAACGTTTTATTTATTTTTGGGACAGAGAGAGACAGAGCATGAACGGACGAGGGGCAGAGAGAGAGGGAGACACAGAATCGGAAACAGGCTCCAGGCTCCGAGCCATCAGCCCAGAGCCTGACGCGGGGCTCGAACTCACAGACTGCGAGATCGTGACCTGGCTGAAGTCGGACACTTAACCGACTGCGCCACCCAGGCGCCCCTAGCATTACATTTAAAAAAAAAGAGGTTAGAGTGGGAGAGAGCCAAAGCATAAGAGACTGTTGAGAACTGAGAGCAAACTGAGGGTTGATGGGGGGTGGGAGGGAGGAGAGGGTGGGTGATGGGTATTGAGGAGGGCACCTTTTGGGATGAGCACTGGGTGTTGTATGGAAACCAATTTGACAATAAATTTCATATATAAAAAAAAAAAAGTCAATTACCAATGAAGAGAAGGATTATGGGAAGTATTATACATTTTAGTTCATAAAGTTTAAAATGCAACTTAAATACAATGAAAATGCTACGTTTCAATTCACAAAGTTTAAAATACAAACTTAAAATACAACCTCATGAACTTTTTCATTCATAAACTTTAAAATAATAAAAAAAAAAGGAAAAAAAAACACAAAAAAAAACTGTGTATGTATCTTAATTAAAAGAATGCTAACCATAACCTGAGCTTTCAGTGAGGTACAATCACTGATCACAGATCACCCTTACAAATATAATGATAATTAAAGTTAGAAATATTGTGAGAATTACCAGACTGTGACACACAGAGACATGAAGTGAGCAAATGCTATTAGAAAAATGGTTCTGGGGGCACCTGGGTGGCTCAGTCGGTTAAGCGTCTGACTTCAGCTCAGGTCGTGATCTCACGGTCCGTGAGTTCGAGCCCCGCATGGGGCTTTGTGCTGACAGCTCAGAGCCTGGAGCCTGTTTCAGAGTCTGTGTCTCCCTCTCTCTCTGGCCCTCCCCTGTTCATGCTCTGTCTCTCTCTGTCTCAAAAATAAATAGATGTTAAAAAAAATAAACAAAAAAAAAGAAAAATGGTTCTGATAGACTTGCTTGATTCAGGGTTGCCACAAATCTTCAATTTATAGAAAAACACAGTATCTGCAAAGTGCAATAAAATGAAGCACAATAAAACAAGGTATGCCTCTACTTGCCTACTGATTAGATACCTCTCTGTTAGAACAGATAAAATTCTTTTTGAATGATTTAAAAGATTTGCTGATGAAAACTAGTGTGAACAGTTTGAAACTGATTTTACACATGTTTACACAGGCTATTTTGTTTGTTTTGCTTTTTCTCCAAAAAATCCCTTCTTTATTGTGCTGCTGCTTATTTTAATCTTTAAGCAAAGGATACATGTAGCATTTCAGAAAATTATTTTACCATACTTTTTATTTTTAGGAGTATCAGTTCATAGCATCATCCAATGGTAGTAGTATTCTGAAAATGTGAAATTTTAAACTATAAAACTTATTTTTTAAATCTTCAGATAGCTTAATCCATATGGAATGTGCAAAATCCATATGTGTATGAACAGTCAACCTGCCCTTATTATACCTGTCAAAGAGCATTCACTCATCTATCAACCATTTCTGGAACAGGAATTACATACTACTGTGCTAGAGACTAGGCAAATGAATGCTAAAATGTGATCTTCTTTGCTGTGAATAATCATATCCGTAAAAGTGACATCAACATATCTCTTATAAAAAAATAAAAGAAACAAACCTCTCAGTGTTAAATTCATTGGCACCAGTTAAGATTCTCTATGACAAGCATTATCTAAGGAAAACTGGTCACTATGGAACAGTCATGTTCAGCCTCCTCCATCTGGAAAATCACTGAAGGAATATTTCAAACAGTTTGCATTTAACTTTAACTTTATAATTTTACAATTTAACTTTAAATTTCCAAAAATCCTCATTGAAGAAGTGTAAAGAGGCAAGCAAAATGATCATGTATTTTATTTCACCCAGTATGTCATTCTAAAATCTAATCCACATGAAAACATTATTAATAGGATACGTTACATGCTTTTTATCTGTAATAAGTCTCTGAAATCTACTGTTTCTTACATTTCAATTCAGGCTAGCAATATTTCAAGTATTCAGTAGCCACACATGGTATTGAACAGAGCATCTCTACAGGAGAACTACTCAGCATTATGATAAGCTACTTTACATTGAATTTATCTGGCCTTTGGATGTGACATTATTTGTTCATTCTTCAGCAAATGTTGACTGTGCTTTTACTATTTATCAAATGGTGTGTGTACACTGAGAATACAACAAATCAAAAGGCCATGCTGATTTGGAGTTGGGACAAGTGAATGAGAGAGAAAAGTCTAATAAACTGTTCCAAAAGCAGTGCATCTTGAGGATATGGAGATACAAAGGGAAGGGGACATGTAACCCAGCTGGGGTCATAACGGGTGAATTGAGTCTGAAAAGATGTCAGTGATAGCCTAGAAAAGAGAGAACTGATGAGTACATACTAACAGAAAAAGTGTGATTAAAGACAAGGGGAAAAAAACCAACAGGGTGTGAGTGAGGAAGGGCTAACAATTCAGCATTCTCAAAATGCACAATATGTTAGGCAGGAGGGAGTAAATGACGAGGCTGAACAGGAGGCAGGGGCTAGATCTTGGAAAGCCTTATATGTCATTTTAAGTAGCTGGAATTAATCCAGCAGGATTGGACTTTACCTTTTTAAGCTTAAAATAAGTTACATTAGCAGCTATATGAGAGTATACTTGGGAGAAGAGAAGAAGATGGAGGCTTAGGTAGGAAAAGCCTGAATAGTTTGTGAGGGAAAAAAATCTCAGTTTGAACAGGGAAATGAGAGTTAAAAGGAAATCAATTCTATAAATATTTGGATTAAAATCAGTGAGACATGTAACAATTGGATTTAAGTTGAAGTAGTGTGTAGAGTCAAGGGCAACAGCCAGATTTCCATTCTGGGCTGCTTAGGTAGCTGAGAAAACCAACCCTGAGGTAGAAAACATTGGAAGGCAAGCAAGTCGAAGGGAAAGATGATAAATTCACTTTTGTACCTATCAGTCTAAAGTGTCTCAAATAATCAGGTTGATATTTCCATGTGCAGTGGATGAATCTCAAAGGTGAGATCTGGCTGGTTTTATGCTTTTATCGAAGGAATGAGAGGGAATGCAATTACCCAAGGAGAGTAAAGAGCTCCAAAACCACCTCTGAGAAAACAAAATGGCCCAAGTCCCCAACACGTCTTTCTAGAAATCATTGGCATTCTTAATATGTCTCCACAGGGTTGTCAGACGAGTGTTTCCAAGTTACTGTACCATTGACTTGTTTCAAATTCTCCAGCCAACTTCCTTACTGGTTTGCAAACATAAACTTTATTCTGAGACCTCCACTTGCTCAGTTTCATATTCATCCACAGGATCGTAGTTCCATGTTAGTTGCATCAAGACCCCATTTGCCCTTTGCCTTTGTTGTATGCCCCTAACTCTGCCTGGAAGATCACCTCTAGTTGTCCACGCTCAGTGGGCTTCTGTCGTCCTGTGCTCTAGTTCCTCCAAGCAGCTTTCCCTGAAAGTGAAGTCTGAGTTAATTTCCCTCAATAAGATTCCATAGCAACTGATATTTATGTTCTATTCTAGCATTTCTCATCTTGTTTTTACGCAGTCATTACTTTGTCTTCAGTCTTCTTCTTCTACGGTAAATACATTTTGAAAGTATGTTACATATTTTTCCTGTTTATTTGTTTTTTTTTTAAATTTTTTTTTTTTAACGTTTATTTTATTTTTTTGGGACAGAGAGAGACAGAGCATGAACGGGGGAGGGGCAGAGAGAGAGGGAGACACAGAATCGGAAACAGGCTCCAGGCTCTGAGCCATCAGCCCAGAGCCCGACACGGGGCTCGAACCCACGGACCGCGAGATCGTGACCTGGCTGAAGTCGGATGCTTAACCGACTGCGCCACCCAGGCGCCCCATGTTTATTTGGTTTTTAATCTGCACTGCTTATATCTGGCCCCACAGGGGTTCACACATGTTTACTGAATAGAAAGATACTGAATTTAATTTAATTTTTGGATCGTATTAATTTCAATAGACTAGAATCAAATTTACATGAATGTTACTGGTAAACATGACAGAACATACAGTTATTGGCAGTTGGATAGCTTCATGCTGAAAATGCTTCGACCAGTTATAACTTCTGATATTTCAGATCATATATCATGGAGGCTTATACAAAATGTATCATTTTTTAAACTTTCAAGTATATTTTAACTTTCATCTCTTCTCCTTTTTCTTCTCAACCAATCTAATACAAAGTAGAGAAAGGTATCTACAGTGATCAGTCTTGTCCTTTGCTCCTTCCTATACTTACTGCATTGGCCAGAATTTCCTCTTTTCAAGAACAAACTAGAGCCAATTCGGCTCTTAGGCCATTGTCAGGTTTTCTATGTAAATATCTATAGATTTTGGGAATTAGAGGTAGATAGTATCTATTACAAACCCTTCCCCACAACCTCACCAGCAGGGTGTATGTTACAAAAAGAGCAAGCCGAGATCAAATTTTGTCACATATATATCTGCCATGAAGCATAAAAAGTTGTACTGCCCTATCTTTTAGCCTGGGTAAATCTAACATGTCCTTGGCCCCTTAAGTCATATTCTGAATAAAAGATGAGTTTAAGGCTAATACATGACATTTTGATGGCCGCAACAGCAAACAGCTTCATGGTACAGTAAAATAAAGAAGAAAAGCCTTCTGTAAAGTGAAGAAAAAATGACAAATGAGACAGCATACATAATGTCATCCTGTGTTTGCCATATTCTTAGACTTAATTATGGAAACTTTTTTTTCAATTATGAAATCCTTCTCAATGACCATAGTACTCATTTCTTTAATAAATATTAGATCTAACATCTCATGTACTAAATAACAAATTATATTTTCTGTTTCGATAAAGGATATCTGAAGCATTGAACAACCCAACTTTCAAGTGGTGATTACTAATTAAGATAATGTTTCATTTACCTATTGCTTCATAGTAAAGTATTCCAAAAAACTTAATCCTTAAAACACCAGTTATCATTTATTTGCTAACAAGTGTGTAAAGTTGAAGGATCCAGTGAGTAGAGTTTATTTTTTGCTCCACTTGGAATCTTCTGGGGCTGGAATGTCCAAAATGACTTTTTCATTCACATGTCTTACATTATCCCTAGGGATAATTAGAAAAAATAGAATGCTGGCTGGGCTTCTATCTTTCTCTTTCTCTTTTTTTTTTTTTTGTTTGTTTTTACCCTCTCATTCTATCTGCCTATTGTCTCTCCATATGGCTGCCATGGGTTTGTTTTTTGTTTTTTGTTTTTTTTTTTTTCCCATACAATGTGTCCATCTCAGGTTACTTAGACTGCTTATGTGATGACTGGCTTTCTTCACAGCCAAAAACAGAAGCTGCTAGGCCTTGTGAATTTCTAGGCTTCTAAAATATCACTTCTGTTGCTTTCACAATGGCAGACCAGACAGTATTAAACCTGAGGAGAAATAGACTCTGCTTTTTGACAGAGAAATGGCATGTTCATCCTGAAAAAGAAAATGTATGATAGAGATAAGATTGCAGCCTTAGGAATGTGATCTACCACAAATACTTAAACATAGTAACCAAATGCCTCTAAGATGTATATTAAATGTAATTCATACACATACATACATCACACAATTCATACTTACATATTTCCAGAGTGCACTGCTATGATATAATTCTTTCAACTATATTCTAATTTTGCCTCTGAAGATTAATGGTTCTGGTGTTTATGTGGCACATGCCAAGTACAGGATGTCACAAGTTGCAGGTTGTGACTTTCCTGTGATGTTCACAAGCTGCACTCGTACAGTGTCTGATCCCCTTCAAGGTGGCCTGAGCTGCCTGGACTTCTGAGGTGGAAGAACTGGGATATAGCGTGCCGTGTAGTGAAGTTGTAGGTGATACTGCTCTCTCCTTCCTTAGGGATCTGTCCATTCTCTGTTGTCACTACTTCAAACTCCAGAGAGGTGTGTTGCCCACACTTTACCATTCCTAATTATTTCTGAGGTCTAGCATTCACTCCCTTCTCCTTTTGTGCCTTCCCCTCCCCCGCCTCCATTCCTGCTCTTTTCTCTCATTTTCTTGCCACCAGCACCTTCTTCCTGTGTCCTGTGTTCCTGAGATTACTACAGCTATTGCCAACTAAAAATAATTTTTTTCTTCTGTGTCTTTCCTTTTTGTTTTCTTTTTCTTTCTGTTTTCTTGAATGTTTTCATTGCTTCCTGATTTCACTCTCATGTTTAGTTTTACTTGAGGTTTTTCTGAATGGTCGACTTTATGTCTGAACACTTAAACAACTTAAACGCAAACACTTGAATGATCCTTAAATAGTAAAAATGACAAAAAATAATAAGAACAATAAAAATAGCATTTAAAATAGTCATCTTTTATTGCTTGGTTTCTTTAGTGTAAAATTGTGTATGTGTGCCTTAATAAAAATTCCAAGGACCACTTAATTTGGATTAATGAGGATGATTTTTCTAAAATCAGATATTTTGAAGGTAAAGAAGCTTTAAAGCATGCTACTTTAAGGAGAATAGATTGATTTGTCATTGATAGGGAAGAGAACACTTGTGTAGAGAACCACACTTGTATCCTCCGTGATTGAACAAGAATCTTCTTTGTGAAAGTGGTCACATAATTTATTATTTCCCATGTATGCTGTTTTTATAATGTTCTTAAATTTGGAATTTGTAATAATTTGAAACCCATACACAATTTTAGTTGAAAGTTAACTTAGCAATCATGGCTTAAATTTCTCCTATATGTGAGGAAACAGAGAGAGTAAAATAGTGAAGCAAGTTCAGACAGCTACTAAGGACAGCCAAGAGCAGGACCAAAGTCAGCTGTGACCAAGAAAAATCTTGTTGGTGTTTATGGAGGATTCCTGATTGATTTGCTTAGTCCCTAGATCTTTGTTGGAAATATATGAATGGTGAAGAAACAGTAAAAAGCCTAGAGCTACATTTAAGTGGATAAGATAGAAGAGGGAGATGATTGTGAAGGGAAAAATCTGGAATGCTGAGGAAAGAGGAGAAGGGGCACATAGTGTGAGTCAGAAAAAGGAGAATGATTGGGGTAAAGAGCAAG
This sequence comes from Herpailurus yagouaroundi, assembly GCF_014898765.1. Lineage (NCBI taxonomy): Eukaryota > Metazoa > Chordata > Mammalia > Carnivora > Felidae > Herpailurus > Herpailurus yagouaroundi. The sequence goes on along the minus strand of NW_024412394.1, from coordinate 26,560,830 downwards.
AGAGGAGCTTTGGACCAGCTACTAAAAATGTAGGATTTATGATGAGGGAAAGATGTTTAAAGATACATTTTAGGAAATCTTGCTATGACTACCCATATTCTGCCCCTCTTTGGTGTTTTACTGATTTTCAGTAATGATGTACCTTACTTTTAATGTTTTAATGTTATTATGGAGATATTTACATTTTTGGGGTCGTGTAGCTGTGATGGTATGAAATTAAAAAAAATTGAAAGCATGCTTAGTTTAATTCTAGATGTACTTAGTCTAAGACATTATTAATAAACTTCTATTTATTTTGTGCTTTTTAAAAACTTTTTAAAAAATTTTTAATGTTTATTTATTTTTGACAGAGAGAGAGAGAGAGCATGAGTGGAGGGAGGGGCAGAAAGAGAGGGAGACACAGAATCCTTAGCAGGCTCCAGGCTCAGCTGTCAGCACAGAGCCCAACACGGGGCCCCAACTCACGGACTGTGAGATCATGACCTGAGCTGAAGTCGGACGCCCAACCGACTGAGCCACCCAGGTGCCCCTGTGCTTATATTCCTGCCTGCCATTTGATAGGATGATTATGATTTTGTGTAGCTTCTTGTGAAGTTAACATGTATTGAACACTTTGCTCTGAGCCAGACAGTGTCTTAAGAACTTTACAGAAAATAGTTTAATCAGCACAACCCCTAGGAGTAGGAACTATTATAATCTCCATTTCGACACAAAAAATCTAACTGGATTTAGAAATACTAAATGGTTTGGGTGAATCACAGCTAGTAGATTATACAGGGAAGACAAGTTATTAAGACATGAAAACATTCACTAAGGAAGTGACCACTTTCAAATGTCTCCCATTGAAGCATCCCTCTCAGCCTACCATCAGTGTGTGGTTAGACCTATTACACCAGCATCAAAGGGAAAGTCCAGTGTCTCTTTGGCAATTGTCAAATGTTCAAACACAAGGAAAATTCAATGAAGATTGCCTATAAAACAAAAAACTTCATATCTGGCAAAAGATGGGATATTTCTCAGTTTTAATTAGGTTGACATTGAGAACAACTTAACCACATGTGGAAACACGGGTAAATAAGACTATGGCAGAATTAGACAGTTAAAGGAAAGAAAAGTCCAGAAAGTGGTGACAGCATGGGTACTTTAAAAATGAATGGTTTGAATTTTGAAAGACTAAATGAGGCCCCTGGGAAAACGGATGAAGCCTCAGATAGTTTCACAATGAGAGGCACCTGGGTGACTCAGTCTGTTAAGCGCCTGACCCTTGATTTCAGCTCAGGTCATGATCTTATGGTTCATGGGATTGAGCCCCACGTTGGGCTCCCCACTGAGTGGACTCTGCTAAGATTGTCTCTCTGTCTCTCTCTCTCTTTTTCTGTCCCACCCCTGCTCTCTCTGTCTCTCTCTCCAAAGGAAAAAAAAAAAGTTTCACAATGATAACCCTATTTATGACCCTGCTGTTAAAGTGGGGATGAAAGTAAAAAAATATTGTTTCATATTATTATATAGTTTATAGTTTTATTAGAACAGCTATGCCCTCCTATTTCTTCCTCCAAAAAAAAAAAAAATCCCAGGAACAATTTCTGGTTCTTTCTTAGTCTGTTTTAATAATTAAAGTATAATCACCATATTTTCTGTAATCTTTTAACATATTATCAGGAATTTAGTTTTATATTTTGAAATAATATTTCAAGGAAATGCTTTTATGTTTATTGTAAATTTCGGTAAATATATTGCTTTGAAGTGGTCTTGTCAGAGGACCAGTTATGCTCAGATAATTAATTAGTAACTTCTACTTCCCAGACTAAAGAAGTCTTCTGTATGAATAGGTAAAATTATTTTGACTGTCTTTTGCCATTCAAATAACTATTCGGCTATAGAAAATATACTCTTGTGGCTTATGCATTACTTCGTAAATTTCTGCTAAAATTAATTTCGAATTAGATCTAGGACTGTGTTTCTATATTCATGTTTAATGATTTTCATCATAGATCTTGTTGGTAATGCAAACTACATTTTTATATCTACCCTGTTGTCATTTGTGGTTATTGTCTGAAGGCCAGTAGTTGATGATGCGGATATTGTAGTTCAAGCTTTTATATAAAATTACCAGGCAGTAAAAAGGCAGCAGCAACACTGGCAACAAACTGTTGGTGGCTTCCTCTGTCTATTTGATATCAACACTCTGTTGAGTGTTCAAACAGTCCCAAATAGTGGTAATAAAAAAAATGATCCTGAAAAAATCTCTACTAAATAACCTAAAATGAACAGCTAGATAAGATTCAACTTATTCCAAGTCTAAGAAAGCAAAGCCATTTCTGAGAAAACACTTGGAGGGACATAATTGGCTATTTATAAATGTCATTACCTTGCATGAGTCCATCTTATGTTTGAAATTATAGTTGGCGTTGAATCAAGAGGGGAGGGATAAATAAAAAGCTCTGACATTCAAAACAATTAGTAGTCCAATTATACAAATAGGATGTGTCCTAAGTTACAGGCAGCTTTGAAGAAAAGTAATACTTCTGTGATTACATTTTCCTCAAATCCAAGAGAAGTTTTATTTATGTTAGATTTGTGAGAAGATGTTTTGAGAGGCCATGCTTTTATTACAGAAGAATATTTAGAACATTTAATTAAATTATGCAAAATAAACTAAATATGGACTAAGTTTTTAATACTCTGTTAAAAATGATATGTATATAATGTAGATTACATTATATCTACTTTCTTCAAATTTAGCCTGTTTGTGAATGCTTCCTTTGGACATATAAGGAGAATCCATCTTTCCTTTATTTATGTTTCTATGGCACTATCTACAGGTTTTCATTAGTAGTCAGTTCTGTAGCTCTCTGTGTCCTCCCCCATATGTTAAGGTCTTTGGAAACACTCATTACATTTTATTTGCATTTTGCTTTTGAACAGGGCCTAGCACATAGTAGGTACAAAGAACATGTTTTCTGAATAAATCATAAAATGGTTTTCTTTAAAAAGTGTACTTTTATAGTTCCTAAGGTGATATTATGATAGTAGGAATATATTGTAGTTCTGTATTCTTTAGAAGTTCGTTTTCCAGAAAGGGTCACTTTTTTGGACGTATTGTGTCCAAAACCCTTATGACATGTTTGTTTTTGCCTGAGGTTGATTTTCCCTTTCTGAGTTACTCCTAGGTTTCAAGATAAAACAATTCAGAGTCCCTTTGCTGCACAGGGCTAGATCAGCTAAGCCTCTTTCTTTTGTTTGTTGTATATCTGAAAGCCCACAAGGCATTGGGAGTGGGATAGCATATGCATTGAAGATGAAGTCCCTTAAAATCTTCTGTCCTTTAAGAAACAGTTACTTTCTTTGGCATTCACTAACCTAGAGCTAGTACATTTCATATAGTAATAAGAATATTGGCTTTTCAGTTGGCATTCTATAGGCCTATTACATATAGAAATAGAGTGGTGCCTTTATAACTATACTGTACATATTTGGTAGTAAAACAAGTAAGAGAAAATGATTTTCTATCCAAAGTTTCATCCTTATCTGCATGAAAGCTGGAACTACTATCTTATAGTTGAATTTCCAAAAACTCTAACCTGACAAAAATATGTATCCACAACTAGAAAATACCACAGTTACCACCAGCTCAGGAATAGTTCTAAACTTTTGGTGCACCAAGAAAATCTGACCCAAGAGGTAGGTCAAGACAGCATAGCACCATGAAGGAAGAAGTGCTAGCTAACTTTCCAGGTGGTATAGAATATCTTAAGTAATGGTTCATATTCTCATCTCTGGTTTAGGGATGTAGTTTGCCCTTTTCAATACCCCAACATGGTCAGCATGTGTAAAAAAATATATGGTTTGAACTGTTATAGGCTTGTCAAAATTACAGAGCCAAGTAGTTGTGAAAGACAAATTGAAGACCTGTTTCTTTTTAAAAAAAAATTTTTTTTGACGTTTATTTATTTTTGAGAGGTAGAGACAGAGCATGAGCAGGGAACGGGCAGAGAGAGAGGGAGACACAGAATCAGAAGCAGGCTCCAGGCTCCGAGCTGTCAGCACAGAGCCTGACGCGGGGCTCGAACTCATGAACCACGAGATCATGACCTGAGCCGAAGTCAGATGCTCAACCGACTGAGCCACCCAGGCGCCTCAAAGACCTATTTCTTGTAAAGGTTTATTTCCTCATTTATGGTTTTGAAATAATAATACTTATAAGATTCTGTGAATTAAGTACTATAAGGTATAGAAAGCTTTCATCACAGTGTTTGGCACAAACACTCAATAAATGACACTCCTTTTCTTTTTCTTCTTTGCCAATATTAAGATCATTATTGTTACTACCATCTTTAGTGTGATCATTATCATCATCATCATCATCATCAATACAAAGTCCTAAAATTGAGTCAAAGAAATTAACACAAGGGTAAAGATGTAGGCATATTTTTTTAAAAAAGCTGTTATCCTGGTTGAAAGAAAGCACAATTATGTCAATAATATGGTGTAGCTATGGTGTATCTGGGAAAATCTAATCATATATTAGATTGTAAGAGATATATAAGTAGGAATTAGAATAATGACACTAAAGGTTCTTTCTGAGACTAAGTAAATGTGCTTACATTATAAATGTTCTGGTTACCCCTTTTGAAACGGTGATAAAGATCTTTTGGCCCATATTCAAAGAATGGTCCAAAATATTGATAAGACTTGAAGTCATTTGAGAAAATTTAGTGGAGCTAAAGAAAATTCAAAATAATTTTCAGATATTTGTAGAGTTGATGTATGAAAAAGACCTGAGGCTTATTTTACATGGTAATATGAGGCAGAATAAGGATGGTTATGGACTAAATGAGTCTCCCTAAAATTCATATATTGAAACTGCAACCCCCACTGTGCTTATATTTGGAGATAGAGACTGTGATAAGGTGTGATAAAGGTTAAATGAAGTAATAAGGATGGAATCCTAATCCAATAGGCTGGTGCCCTTATAAGAAGAGCTTAGAGCTCCTTCTGCCATTTGAGGACATAGTAATAAGGTGACCCTCTGCAAGCCAAGAAGAGAGCTCTCACCAGAAACTGAATTGACTAGCAATTGATCTTGGACTTACTAGCTTCTGTAGGTGTGAAAAAATAAATTTCTGTTATTTAAGTCAACCAGTATTTTGGCTTTGGTATTTTGTAATAGAAAGCCCAACAGACCAATGGTGTGGTTACAGGTAGATCAATTTCAGTGCAAAGTAGAAATTCTCTTTAGAATCTAAAAAAAAAAAATGTGATATTTCAAGTGTTAAAATGTTTCCGTTACTGGAGAAATTCAAGTGTAGGCCAGAAAATAATTTTGCAATGAATTTACCAGAGTGATTCAAATATCAGAATGACATTCAGATTTAGGTTAATGGTTTCCAAACATTGATTAATAGACAGGTGCCAGTTTTCATCATTCCTGGGTAAAATAAGATTCTTTTCCTTCATTAAGTTAACAACCTCCTAATGTTTTTGGAAACTTTGTCTATCTCATCTAGAAGTCTAGGAATAACAAGGCTAGAGCACAATTATTTTATCTTAAATCCCTCCAATATTATGATTCTTCATCCTCTGCCCACTAATGTAGAATGATAAGATATTGTATAAAAGGGAAAATCATATATAATTCTTTTTTTGCTGGCAAAATCATGGCTGCTCTTTATCCTTAAAGGCACTAGACTCACTTGCCATTGATTTCAGTAACCATGCAGCTAGTTAGGATTTGATTCTTTTCCTGATTTGACATGTGGTATTGTCTTCACTGTTACCACTTTGCCTACTCTCAACTATGAATTTCTTCAGTTTCCATCTCTGACATCAAATTCTTGGTTTACTTTGAATATTGTATCAATGAAACATGACCCCAGATTACTTTTATCTGCATGGATATATACCATATACCATATTACTTGGTTTGTGAAATTGACCCTGGAGAGTGAAAGCCAAATTACAATATTCTAGCTAAAGTAAATTAATTCCCTTCATAGCTAATATAGAAATAATGGGAAAGTTCTTCATCGTGAGATCTGAGATTGGGTAGTTTGGGAATAGATATTGAATAATCCTGGACTGGAAGGTCCTAATTGAGGCCATTCAAACCTCACTCCTGGGAAGGAATTGCATGCCTAATATTTATACCAGAGCACATCAGTGAGTTATTTAAATTGCTCTCTTTTTTGATGCATTTTAATACCATGTTTTCCACCAAGCTTTAGCACTTCCAATTAGTTTCAACCTACAAGGTAGAGGTCTGAAGCATCGTAAGTGACTGGCACTCTCTCATGAAAGAGACATTGAGATGCTGACTAAATAATCTCTGTCCGTTTGCAAGTATTAATGCACAAATGTCTGTTGCAGATGCAGATGACAGAGGTACAGATACAGAATAGACCTCACCTGGGGAAATCAAACAAATTTAGCTTTCCTAAAGGGTAATAAAAAATTTGTTAGAGACAGGATGTTCCATAAGGAGATCAGCATCTTTATCCAGTGACAGATAAGATGCTACTACTCTGGTCAGCAGTAGGCCTGAGGATCCCATCAGACCTTTTAGAAATTTCCATCAGTTTCTTCAGCCTCAGCTTTATATACATAAAATTAAAGCTGTATAGAACACAGCTTCACTGGAAAAACTGATGGAAAATATTCCTCCTGACCAGGTTTGCCTCATCAGTCTTGGCATTACCCTAGATCAGCAGTCAGCAAACTGCAGCCAAATCTGACCTGCCACCTGTTTTCAAATTCAAGTTTTATTGGAGCACAGCCACACCCACTTGTCTGTGTATTGTCTAGGGCTGCTTGCACACTACAGGGGCAGAGTCTCAATTACAGAGATCACATGTCACTCGTGGCCTAAAATATTTACTCTGTCCCTTTTTGGGAAATGTTTGCTGACCTCACTGTTATATAACAGGAATCAGAACTCTTAGCCCTGACCTATACTCCATTTCCCTTCCCAACAAACTTTCAAAATTAAGTTCAAACACATCCCTTCCTTCAGTACTATGAAATTAGAAAAAGGTTGAATTACTCAGATATGCCTGAGAGTTTAGGAGCATTCTATACATTTTTTCCAGAACCTTGAAGAGATATTTTGGAGAAATGCCTGATGACAAAGAAGAATAGGCATTTTTTTGGAGCCTTTTTAGATGAAAAATAAGTATCATTTGTTTCATATCACCTTAATTTATTTGGCAATTAGAGTTTAATTATGGTCTCTTTAAACTGGAAGCAAAGCCCCCCCTTAAAGTTTTTTTGTTTATTTCATTTTTTGTTTTTTTTTTTAAACTTTAATTCAGTATATATCATATTCTCTGGGGGAATTGTGTATATTATTCTGTCATAAGAAACAAATGACCAGAATCTGAATTCTAATTATTTTCAATCTCATTTCTCATTTTTTAAATGTACTTTTTTCAATACATATTTCAATTATTTTGTTTTGATTCAAGTTATTTAATGTAATCACCCAAATATTAATTGGCCAAAGAGAACCATGGAATAAATGCAAATTAATTCTGCCCCCAGAAATACATGTTGACTAATTCAAGTTTAATGAGCCTCAAAATAGCATTTTAAGTACATTTTTATTTTTTATAGACTTTAATCATATCTGTCTTTAGGGCTTGGATTTAGGAATGGTGAAGAACTATTCTGGGCTAATTAAGCTTGTTCACCTGACAGATTTTCCACAGCTCACATGACTCTGCACAGGGCCGCAGAAGCTGTAGTTACAATAGGAAAAGAAAAAAGGATATTATGTTGGAACAGATTTTGACAATATGGAGACAATTCCATCCCCCAAATCATTCTGTATAACAGTGTCTCCCAGTACTTCAGAACTGCATGTATTTGGCAAACACTGGGTAATTGTGTCATCTCTACACCAGAACTAAAGCCTCTGCAGAAACACCTATTTTCTGATCAAGTGAAATTGTCCAGTAGATGAAGATGTAAAAAGGACCAGCATTTAAAAGACTGGGGAATGTAAAATTTAAAGTGTATTATTTAGGCTAAGAATAAGAATATTCACTTTGGTTGTTTTGAACTATGCTTTAAATATTCAGAAATATAATTATTCTACATTTAATTAAATTCATTCTCCTAATGTATAAGCTGCTTCAGGAGGAAGAGGCTAAGTAATTTTGGAAGTTGTGCCAACTCTCATGGGATACCAGTATGCCATGTAATTTTCTAAAGAAATAAATTACTAGAGTAAATAGCATTCAAATGACAAGCCAGCAAATGAGACGGAACACAACTGAAACAGTAATTCCAAGCCCTACATACAGCTTTTCCTTTTCTTTTTTTTTTAATAACAGGTATTTAAATAACATAAATGTAATAACATGCTGTAGTGTTGGATCTGGGACCAAACTTCACTTAATTAACCTTCAGTTAATACTTTTGCAAAAGAAAAAAAAAAAAGGAAATTTATAGGAATATGGTCAGAAGTCAATGAGGAATGCACTTGAAGTGTTTTGCAGAGTTCTTGGCACCTTAAATCTCTCTGATCAAATACTTTTCAGATCCCCTAAGCTGAGAATTGCCTCACATCTCACAGAACTCCAGAGGCAGCATCAGAGAGTGTGGACCTCTCCTGTCACTTGTTAATTGTATAGATGTTATTTGTTAACTCTCCCAGGGAAGAGCTCTGCCTGACTCATCTTTGTATCCCCCTAATATCTTCTGTGCTGTGCACAGTAGCCACTCGGTAACTAATATTTGAATTAAAGTTTGAATTGATTAATGTATGCTCAGAACAATAAGTTAGATTCTCCCAGGAAATATACTGCTCAGGAAAGTGATTTAGACTTATTTAGAAGCTTTAGCAACTCTGTTGGGGGCTTGGATTTGGATCAAATAATCTGGTCTTCAGTCTCAACCTAAGAGCTAATATTGAAGCAATGCTTGCATGGAAAAAAATCAGGGAGTACAAACACCCAAGATTACTTTGTATATAGTAAAAATTAGCATAAAAACATGTATGTATCATGCACTGTGTGAAACTATCCTGAATTTTTATACTTGTTATGTCTTAATTCTTACAAGAACCCTGTATTGTAGATAATTTTATTATTATCATTTCGCTAATGAGGAAACTGAAGAATAGAGAAACACAACGGCTAAGCAGTAGGGTGCAAACTTAAACTTGGGCAGTTAACTCCAAAGTCCATGCTCTTAATTAATTCATATACAGACTGCTTCTGTGTTTCCCCATGTGTGAGATAATTTTGGGTAGTGTATGGACAAATTTTGTTTTATTTTATTTTTAATTATAAATTCATTTTGGTGTGGTTTGATAGCACTTACAGCCAAAGTTGTGATTTCTTGAGGTTTTTTTTTTCCTTAGGACACACTAAGAGTGGATAGCAGTGTTGGTCCTAAGTTGTTTTAAAGAAACATATGGGGGCGCCTGGGTGGCGCAGTCGGTTAAGCATCCGACTTCAGCCAGGTCACGATCTCCCAGTCCGTGAGTTCGAGCCCCGCGTCAGGCTCTGGGCTGATGGCTCAGAGCCTGGAGGCTGTTTCCGATTCTGTGTCTCCCTCTCTCTCTGCCCCTCCCCCGTTCATGCTCTGTCTCTCTCTGTCCCAAAAATAAATAAACGTTGAAAAAAAATTAAAAAAAAAATAAAGAAACATGAAGCAAAGAGTAATACAGGAGCTTTCCAGCTATAGCAACAATCACAAGGCAGTTTGTAAATGAGTGAAGGCTAAGAAACCATATTAAGAAATCTTCTGGAAAAGTGGTGCCTACATTTTAACTCATTAGAATATATTTCTTCCTTCTCTGATATATAAGTAAATAAAATATAAAGGGTTTTGATGATTATGTATGTGGTACAATTATAATTAAGCATTGAATTATACATAGATAGTATTATTTATATAATTATACTAAATATATTCATAGATGTGCATATTTTAGTGGATTTAGTGATAAAAATGGTAGTGCCTTTAATGATATACAACATATATTTCTCAGGGAGTTCCAAATTTGTCTACATGGAATATGGAGGTAGTTTACTTACTGGGAAATTTGAAAATGTCAATTTTATTATTATATCTCAAATTAAGGGAAAAAAGTAGAATGTTACAAAAAGAGGTGAAGCAATGTAGGTGGAACGTGAAGTTGAGAAAATCATGACTATTTTTCCAAATGCTTAACTCATGCATCATAGATAAATAAAGCTGAAAGAAAACACCTAGTTTAAAGCTTCTTTTTGACTTATAAGGAAACAAACTGTGAACTTAAGGTTCTGTCTTCACTTTCACTCGCCCACCTGCAGAATCAATATATAGCATATAAGATTAGAACATAAATGCCCTATATAAAATCTAAAGCTAAAAACTTAAAGTTAATAATAAGAAATGCCAAATAGTGCTGATGGTGATGGTGCTAATAAGTCTTTTCTGGCTTTGCTGAACTAATCACTGTGGAACTTACTTTAAAATAAGGGTCTCTGTTTGCATAAAACTGTGATTTATTTTATATTTTCCCGAAAGAGTATGTGATTGTTTATGTTTGACATTGACTGAAGCTGCTTGCTTCTATCCCTGCCAGAGTTTTCTCAAATAAATCAGGACGTCATTACTATATATCCAATACCCTAAATATTAGATTTTTGCTTTCCGACATATCAAGGAAACCTCATATTATAAACTGAACTCTATTATTTTGGTTGTTTTTTGGTAAGCATTTCGTGCTTTTAAGCTGTTTTGAGGGACTGTTTTGTGCCACCAATAAAAGCAGTGTTCAGGCAAGTCTTTGCCTGTTTCATTACTGTTGCTAATCTCTAGTGGCTCCAAGTGCCAGTTGCTTTTCTCTGTATTTACAAATTCACTTCTAATAAACTAGATTGTCTGCACCTGTGGGACTCTGACAGCCCTAGCACAGATGTTACCCCTGTCCCATCAGGCTGGAAAAGCTAGATTGCAGGCAAGAGCAAAACCACTTGGCAGGGACAACTTCCCAGCTGGCTGTCTTGGGCACCCTCTGTCTTAGCCCCTTTTTTCCCTGGTAGTGGTGTCTCTCCAGGCCCAATATCCCTGCACTTTTACTAGCTTCTTCTGATCAATATGTGTTCTCAGGAGCGAATCTCATCAAAGCAATTATAGCAAGTTGTTAAATGTTTGATAATTTAATATGCTTCTTCTCCTGGGGATATTTACACTTCAATGAGCTAAAAGCCTTCATCCAAAAGAATAAATCTCAGAGGGTGAGGTTTCTGGCATCAGCAAGCCTAGAGGGAAATTTTCTTGTTTGTTTTTGAGATTTTCCTCATGCCCTTGAAATCACACCAGATCTGTTTCAAACAGGTGATAAGAAGGTCCCTCAAATTGATCACATTGCCTCTTTTTCGCAGGATTTTCAAATGTCTACTCTAGAAGACGCGCAGGTAGTCATGGAGAAAGATATTTTAAAAAGCCAAAATATCTAATAAGGCAGAGACCTCTCACAGTTAGCACAAGACTCATATGAAATATATATAAAGTTCAAGTCCTAGGGCATTTGAACTCAAAAGCTCATAAAGTTTCCCATTTCCAGCTGAGTTTTACCCACTATTGCTCAGACTGGTGCATACCACTACTAGAATATTATATAACATTTATTCTAAGATTATGTGCCAGGAATAATTCAGAAAGAGGGCAGACCAAGCCCCTATCTACATGAAGCACTTGGCCACATTATATTATAAATATTTGTTTGCATATTTATCTTCTGGCCTGTACTGGGAGCCGCTTTAGGGCAGAGATCTGTCTTGTTCAGCCATCTGTCCAAGCCCATAGCACACTTTCTAGTGAATCTAATGCTAGATAAGTAGTTGGAGAATAAAATCTAGAGAAAAAAATTTTTTTTCCTGTAGGACCTGAGTAAAAACCATGAGAGCATTGTGTAATTAGTGGAAATGAACAACTTTGGAGGAAGTTGAGTAAGGAGAGAAGATTGGAGGAGAAAGAATTATAAAATTATAAAATAAAAATCTGTTTTTTCAAAGGACAAAATAAATTTGTTGTTAAAATTGTTATTTTTCTGTTCCTTTTTCTTCTATCCAGATGAAAGAACTGTATCTTAAAAAATGAGTAAAGAAATGTCTGTTTGAGCTGCTATAACAAAATTCTACAGATTAGACAGCTTATAAACAACACAGATTTATTTCTAACAATTCTGGAGGCTGGAAGTCTGAGATCAGTGTTAGTGTGGTCAGATGACAGCCCTCATCTGGGCCAGACTTCTCTCAAATGGCAGAAGGGGCTAAAGAACTTTGTGGGGTTTTTGTGTTTGTTTGTTTGTTTGTTGTTTGCTTTTAATAAAAGCACTAATCCCCTTCATGAGGGCTTGGTCCTCCCAAAGGAATAGCAACTCGCAAAGTTGCTCCTAATACTATCACATTGGCCATAAGAATTTCAACATACGAATTTGGAAGGGACACATTCAGACTGTAGCATTCTACTCTGCCCCCTCCCCAAATTCATGTCCATCTAGTATGTGAAATATGTTCATTCATGTCCATCTAGTATGAGCAATATATGTGAAATATATTCACCACCACTTAGATATTCTCTAACAAGACTAAAGCTCTCTCTCTCTCTACAGCTTTCTTTTTCTGAATCCTCACCAGACTTGCTTTTAATGGTTCATTCATGGCAATGTAGGCTTTTGCTATTATAAATGTCAACACTCTTCCAGCCTGTATTCATTACCCAATTCAAAGCCACTTCCACAGGTTTAGGGATTTGTTACAGCACCATCTTCACTTCCTGGCACTGATTTTCTTAGTCCATCCCAGCTGCTATAGCAAAAGAGTACAAAGTGAGTAGCTTATAAGCATAATAAAATACATTTTTCACAATTCTGGAGGTTGGAAGGCTGAGATCAGGGTACCAGCATGATCAGGTGAGGGTTCTCTTCTGGGGCACAGACTTCTTATTGTATCCTCATATGGTTGAAGGGGCTAGACAATTCTGTAGGATCTCTTTTTAGGGTCCCATTCAGGAGAGCCTCACCCTAATGACCTGAGCACTTTCCAAACGCTCTGTCTCCTAAATACCATCACATTGGACATTAGGATTTCAGCATATGACTTTTAGAGGGACACATACATTCAGACCATAACAAATATGTTTGCATTGGTTTTGTTTTTCCATTCTATTTTAAGTAATTAAATAATGCATCCAATCAGTCAGTCAACAGATATTTGGTAAGGACTTATACTGTGTAAACATTGAGAAAAATACAGGATAAGATGAAAAGACAAGCATTCATTTGAGTTGATAACACTGGTGGCTTAGAAAATGGTTGCAGAGGGGCACCTCGGTGGCCTAGTCCGTTAAGCACGACTTCAGCTCAGGTCATGATTTCATGGTTTGTGGGTTCAAGCCCCGCATTGGCTGACAGGTGCTGACAGTTGAGAACCTGGAGCCTGCTTTGGATTCTGTGCTTCCCTCTGTCTGCCCCTTCCCCTCTCCTGCTCTCTCTCTGTTTTTCAAAAATAAATAAACGTTAAAAAAAGAAAAAAAAAGAAAATGATTGTATAGAATAGTGGAGAGAAGCAACATTGGAAAACAATAAAGATAGTGAGGATATCAAGTTTTCTTAAAATTTATTTCTAAGTGTTTACAGGGTACTAGCTAACATATATCAAACACTTAAGGTCCAGGTCTTGTTTTAAAATATTTTGCATGTATGAACTTTAAAGTACCATAATAACCATAGGAGTATAAGCATTATTGTTATTTTATAAGTAAAGAAACAGATATACTCATACATTAACAGATTTATGATTATGCAGAAAGTAGAGGAGATAGAATTAACACCTATACTGGAAACTACCATGAAGGTTGCTAAAGAGGCAAGAGGGATTGGGGAAGAATATTACTTTAGGATGGACGATATTGAAGCATGTTTATGTGAAAATTGGGATAGTTCAGTAGAAAGGGATAGGGCTGAAAGTACATTTTTCTACCGAAAACATTTTAATACCATTTTTCAGAAGGAAAACAATGTTTTTTCTTCTCTAGAAATCCTTAATCATCTGATAAATTATTTATGGTTTGCTGTCTGTTTCTCTTTCAACTGACTATACAGTCCATTGACTCAAATAACTATTTTTTTTTATTTTTGTATATTTAGATGCTTTGAATTAAATATAAATTATTCTTCCTCAGATCTCCTTGAAAAGGCTAACACTAGGTGATAGTTGGATGTTATTTGTTAACTAGCCTTAGATAGTTACAGTGATGGATACAGGTATAGATATGACACAGATATAGATAAAATATAGGTAAATATATGACTAAAAAGAGAAAAAGAAAAAAGTTCTAGAATCTGTGAATACTACTTTGTTCAGTCTGTCCTCTTGTTAGAATAATTTTTTAAGTTTATTTATTTATTGTGAGAGAGAAAGAGAACACATGTGAGGGGCAGAGAGAGAAAGAGAATCTCAAGCAGGCTCTGCACTGTCAGTACAGAACCCAGCGCTAGGCTCATATTCACAAACCATGAGATCATGACCTGAGCCCAAACCAAGAGTCGGTTGCTTGACAGATGGAACCCACCTTGGCACCCCTGTCTGAATATTTTTTTTCCATTTTTACCTCACTTAAATGTACAGAATAACTGTAAATAAAACTTACATGGACTAAAATTTAAAAATCACAAAATATTCCCTTAGTTTCATTTTTTGTCTGTTTTCTTTGTTGGTTGGTTATCTTAAAATCCTTGTGGATGGTCATGTAACTGGATTAATCTTCATTCAACTCAATATGTGGAAAACTTTGAATTACTGGGTTTCAGCACACTGGATTACCCCACATACAGACAAACATAGTATGTGAGGATGTAGTCTTTTCTCAGAATAGATGTGAGTGCTATAAACGGAATGCTTTTAACTTAAAAACATCCTTCTCTCCTCCATTCTGTCACCTCAGAGAATGACGAAAAACTTGAGAGGAGCAGTGTAGGCGGGTATGTGATGTGCTAGTGCAGAGTGGGGGTAAGGTCAGCCTATCGTGTCCCATTCATATGCCTGATTTCTTCTTATGCTTTCAAAGTCTGGGAAAAGCTATCAAAATTATTTTCAACTGCTGGACAGTGGGTAACAAGGTATTTCTGTTAATTCCGGAATGTAGAGGCATGCTTGTGAATTGTTTCATTAATTTCAAGGTTTGGAATTTGATGGGATAAATTTCTCTTAAATAAGTTGCCATAAGGTTACTGTTATTTTTATAACATTTACATTTTTTTTCAAACTCTAAAATCTTCTATAAAATAATTCTTTTTTCTGAAATGTGTTCAACCTATATGCTAACATTAGAGATAGGACTCTGAAGTAATACCATGACCTGAAGAGTATTATGTAGGACAAAAAGTATTATCATTATTGGACTGTATATGGAGACAATTCTGCAAAATTGCCAAATGGGCTTCTTTTCTGACAAGCTTGATTCTCAGTCTAAAGTCACAGGAACACTAGAAGATGAGTTGGTTACTGGTGTCAACAGAGTAGAATCTCCCTCATTTTCAAACACAATTTGTATTTAGTGAACTATGACTAGGAAAAAAACTGAGAAGCTGCAACATTTGACTTAAACTTGAATTTTTATTTCTGACTTCTTCAAGTAACCATTGCAAATGATAGAAAACTACATACTTTACTTTTATAATTCAAGGTAAAGACAGGATCTGCCTTTTACAATATTCTGCATTCTTATGGATAGAAATGCTTTTTTATTCCAGGAATCCTTTAGCTATAAACTAGGGCATCAGTGAGTTGCAAATTTAATTTGAGGTTTTTTAAAGAATTTCTTCACTTTCGATTTTAAAATTGAAAATAATTAAGAGACCTTTAAATAACACTTATTTTCATTAAAAAATCAAAATAAAATCTTAAATTTAAAGGAAAAGATTTACTTTATTTCTAACATGATCCTAATTATTTATTTTATAAAACCATTAACTGTCATCTAATATCGAACAATATTACAGACCAAATTTCTATTTAATTTGGCATTCTCCTAATTACTCAGACTGAAATAAAATAACTTATTTTTTGTATCTTAAATTATGGTTGAACTTTCATAAGGTATTACTTTTCATAAATAGTTTTCCATTATAAAGTTATGTTGGAATTGACATATTGGTACCTAATTAAATTTCAACTTGAAATGGTGCCAAATTTATGGTCCTAAGAAAATATGTTGCAAGACTGGGGAGTCCAGATTAAGGTTTTGGCACATTCGGTATCTAGGGAGGGCCTACTTCCTGGTTCATAGATGGGCATCTTCTGGTTGAATCCTCACCTAGTAAGAACGTTGAGGGATCTTTCTAGGACCTCTTTCATAAGGTCACTGATCCCATTTATGAGAGCTCCGCCCTTATCACCTAATCACCTCCCAAGGACCTTACCTCCAAATAACCTCTACATGGGATTTGGTTTCAACATGTGAATTTAGAGGAGGCCACATTTAGTCTATAGCAGTGCTGATGTATGCTATTTTGACAGTATGACACATTTTCCCCCACATTTTAATGCAGTTTTACTGGTTGTAACATCAGAAGTAAACAAGGCATAGATTATATCACAGTATCCTACCATCGTTTTGAAACATAAGGATCGGGGCGCCTGGGTGGCGCAGTCGGTTAAGCATCCGAATTCAGCCAGGTCACGATCTCGCGGTCCGTGAGTTCGAGCCCCGCGTCGGGCTCTGGGCTGATGGCTCAGAGCCTGGAGCCTGTTTCCGATTCTGTGTCTCCCTCTCTCTCTGCCCCTCCCCCGTTCATGCTCTGTCTCTCTCTGTCCCAAAAATAATAAATAAACGTTAAAAAAAAAAAATTAAAAAAAAAAAAAAAGAAACATAAGGGTCACATAATGATCCAAAATAATATTAAAACTCCTGTTAAAAGCATTTGAGTTAAAAGTGTACAGTGTTAAGAAACTGTCAATAAATGATCATTCCCAGTATTTGAACAACTCAGTAATGCCAGGTCCATATGGGTAAAGGATAGCAAATAGGACCAGGGATTCTTAGTATAGGGAAGTAAGGAAGACCATGACCCCCTGGGCTCAGTGGCCTGAAATCTAGCCTAGTTATGCGATGCCCTTGTCTAAGTTTGTGACTTGGACAAATTATCCAACCTTCAACACTTAACAGAGATTCATGAGGTTTGAAAGAGCTGTTTCCCAAGCAAATTTAGGACCCATTAAACAGCACATGCAAGGTCTCAGAGAAATGAAGTTACATTTGTAACTTCTTATTATTGATAACTCTTATTATTGATAAGAGCTAAGTTGTGATGTAGATTAAGATCTTCAACTGGTGGACTTCCAAGCACTTTGTCCCATATTGGAATATTATACTCAGCTAGATACAGAATTTGGCAACTTCAGAGAAAGTTCATCAGTATATAGTAGTTTTAAGCTAGAATGCCTCTGGAGTGGTTGGGTTCTCAGAAAAATGAGAGGGAGAGAGGAACTGAAACGAGCTGGCATGATGCCTTCTTCCAAATAGGAACTGGTATGCAAAGAAAGGCCCAAAGTCATCTTCTTTGGTTGAAGACCATCCATAAATGAATATAATGCCAGGGAATCTTCTTAGAACATCAGTAATAGAGATAATAAACCACAAATAGTAAATAGCAAACTGAAATGCTGATGAATGTATATAATAAAACTATTATGAAGGTTAGATAAGTGCATAATAGTTCTCAATAGATAGTAGTTACTACTTTTATCTTATTATCATTGCTATTCATATTATTTTTTATTGAGTCTTTTTACCAAGACAGAATTGCTTTTGTTGGGCTACTCTGATGGTTGTGGGTGGTGTGATATGAAAAGTTTCAGTGTTAAAATAGAAACACAAAATTTTATTTCCTAAAATATTCAATTATTTACCTTTCATGTAAAAATAATGTAAATTCATCAGTGAGTAGAAGTTGAGAGAATAAAATTCAGTTAGGCAGACATAAGGTGAATTTTCTGTTGGGAGAAAGAACTTAAAAGGTGAGCACGAGGGAGAAGTGTGGTGAGGAAGAGAGAGGGGTACAGCTGAGTGATCTTACTATTTTTAAAAGGAAGAGTAGATAAGAAAAGAAGTAAACAGATTAAAATATCAGAAGAAATAGAGATTTTGCAACAAATTAAGTAGTTTAAACCAGTGTATTAGAGCTAGAGAACTGCTTGGGATGTGGTGATGGTAGGGAAGTAAGCCAAGTAAGTGTAAGTGGTGATTGAGTGCCTATGGAGAAATAGAATTTTTTTAAAATAAAACTTCCAACATATGCAAAAGTAGAAAAAAATGTGATGAATTCACTGGTAGCTTCAGAAAATAAGAAACACAGCTATATTTCATCTATTAAATGTGTACTCTACCCTCCATTTTTAAAGATGTTTTGGAAGCTTATCTCAGACATCAGAACACTTTATTTATGTTTCTAGATGGATTTCTGTAAGCTAAGTAATCTTCAAAATGATAGCCGTAATTGCATTATCACATTTAAAAAGTAATAATATTTTTTTACTGTCATATCCAGTTAGTTTTCACATTTTCCTGTTTTATAACCTTCTTTTAAAAATAGTTTGTTTAAAATTAACCAACTAACATCCATATGTGATTGGTTAATATGCCTCTATCTTGCCTTGTCAGTTTTATTTTTTGAGCAAAATTTTGTCATAGAAATTAAATTTTTTGTACTGTAGAGTTTCCATGGTTTCTTACATTTTCCCAGATGAATAATTAGACATTTCTCCAAGGAATCCAGACTCCTTTTGGTATGAAGTGGTATTTAGAGATCACACATGGAACCTATCACTGTTCTTTGCTACTGCACTATTTTTTCCTAGCTTTTCTCTGGCCAAACTAGGAAAAATTTTTTTGTTATAATGTAAAAAACCTCAGAAGCTAATAATTATAATAGCAGTCACAGTTAGGAACTCTCATATATGGTTTTCGGTTCATCTCCTTCCAGACATGCAATAAAACCTCTGTTGTGAATGAGACTGCCATAATATACTTTTGATTTATTCTGCAGTGGACACACATCTAGTAGAATAATGTTCTATCACTACCACCAATTTATATTATTGAAAACAGTTTAATAGTTTTGGTTCTTTCTGTCCTTACGATTCCACTGAAGATATATGTTCAAAGTACTGTGTTTTAAACTCATCAGAGTAGTGGGGTGCCTGGGTGGCTCAGTCAGTTAAGCGTCCAACTTCGGCTAAGGTCATGATCTTGTGGTTTGTGATTTCGAGCCCCATGTCAGGCTCTGTGCTGACAGCTCAGAGCCTGGAGCTTGCTTCAGATTCTGTGTCTCCCTCTCTTCTCTATTCCTCCCCCACTTGCGCTCTTCTCTCTCTCTCTCAAAAATAAACATTAAAAAAAAGTAAAGAAATCAGAGTAGTTATGTTATGTGTTTTATGCCACCAAATAGAAACACAGGTTAAAGAGTCATTAATTTCATTTTATTCCTGAGTTTTAAAAATTGCTTTTTAAATTTGTATTTCATTTTATAATTATATAATATGTTTACATGGTTTCAAACTCAAATCCATACCTAAAGATATATTTAAGAAATATTTAAGAAATCCATTTTCCATTGTCATTGTCTCTGCCCTATTCCCTTCCTCTTCCTTATATTTTGTGGTTTACTTATTATTAAATATAAACATATACAAATATATAAATTCATATTCTTCCATTATTAAATAATATCATATGCATATATTTTTCACTTTACTTTTTCTGCCTAGCAGTGTGTCTGGTGATTACTGAATTGCAAGTTGTATTCTCTGGAAAGCAGACTCTGAGATGGAAATTAACATACAAGTAGTTTAGAGAGTGCTATTGATACTACTGTCTGTGGAAGGGAAGGGAAAGGAAGGAATTAGGACTGGGCAGGGAGGCATTGGGATGAGATGCAGTCTCAATACAGGTTTTTGAAACCCCTGTCAAGTTGCAGCTGGACTGATCATTCAGAGTTGTCAGATGTTGGGGTGAGGAGTCTGGGCTTTTATAGTCCCTTTTTGACTAGTCACTGGATGCGAACTAACATAGGAAAGAGGAGAAAACTTGGATGAGGCTATACTCTTGGACTAAAGTAATTCCCAAAGAATGATGAAAGGCATAGTTTTTCTGCCAACAGTACCCCAAGTAGTTGAAAAGAGGAGAGGAATCCTTTGGTCTTAATGGGAGACCTGGGTAGATACCATAGCATCCACTACACATTCCATCGTAGTATATGGAGATGTTCCTACTTCCTTTTCACAAACGGGAATGGTATAACAGTTCACTTGAGCAGACTCCTGTAGATGGACATTTAGATTGTTTCCAATTAAGAGTAATCTTGATGCATCATTTCAGCATGGAAATTAGCTCCTGGCTACTAGCTCTCTCCCCAGGATTTATACTGAAGCAGCTGTAGTAGGAAACACTTAAATCACACACGCGCGCGCGCCCGCACACACACACACATACTATAACATATTATAACAGATGAACACACTCCTATAACCAAGAGAAATTAAAACACGTGTCCACATAAAACACAAAAGTATTCTTAATATCCAGAAAAAATAAAAAACACTGAAATAGTCCAAAAAGGCCATTAATTTATGGATAGGTAAACAAAATATATATCCATGTCAAGGAATATCATTCATCAATGAAAGGGATGAAGTACTGATGCATAACTACAACTTTTAAAACATTTTAAAACTTTTATAACATTTTAAAACATTATACTTTTAAAACATTATACTAAGTGAAAGAAGCCAATCACAAAACACCACACATTTTATGTTCCTGTTTTTAAGAAATGTCAATAATAGGCAAATCCGTAGATACAAAGTTGATTAGTGGTTATCTACTATTGAAGAAATAATGGAGAGAGACTGCTAATGAATAGATGTTTCTTTTTTGAGTGATATCTCTATTCTAAAATTGGCTGTGATAATGATTAATTCTGATTATACTAACACCATGGAATTGTACTCTTTAAATGGGTAAATTTTATGATATGTGAATTATATCTCAATAAAGCTGTTGTAGGAAAAAAAAGAAAATCCATGGTAAATCCCTTGGCATACAGATAACTGTATTAAAGTGATGTCTTTGAGTGGTTAGGAAGTGAGTAAGTACTGTAGACATTACAGTGTTTGGAACAGAGCATGTTTGGCCTTGCTGAGAGAAAGAATAAACTAGAAAAAAACAGTTGAAAATGTGCTCATGTTTTTCCAGTGTCCTTATACAAGGACATTCTCTGACAGTTTCTGTAGTGAAGAAATAGCAATCAACACCACTGATGAAGATGTCCACAAGGTAAATTCTAGGTAACTCTAAAACCCTATTGGCTCTAAAACCCAGTAGAATTTAGAAACACATATTCAGTGTTCTTTATTGTTTCCAAACAGATTTTCCTATAAATTCTATTCTATTTAGTTGTTTTCATAAGAGGTTTGATCTCCACTATGCCATTATCAGAAATCAAACTCTAAACCTGCATATGTTACTATGTCATTATCAGAAATCAAACTCTAAACATGAATATGGATGTTTATAGTACCCTTGTTCATAATTGCCAAAACTTGAAAGCACCTGAGATGTCCTGCGGTAGGCAAATGAATAAATAAACTGTGGCACTTCTGGACAATGGGATATTATTCAGTTTAAAGATGAGCTGTCATGGCTTAAAAAGACATAGAAGAACCTTAAATGCATATTACTAAGTGAAAGAAGCCAGTCTGAAAGGCTGCATACTGTATGATTCCAGCTATGTGACATAGTTGAGAAAGACAAAACTCTGGAGACAGAAAAAAGATCGGTGGTTATCAAGGGTTGGGGGACATGTGAGGGGATGAATAGTCAGAGCATAGAGGAATATTAGGACAGTGAAAATACTCTGTGTGATACTATAGTGATGGATATATATCATTATACATTTTTCCAAACTCCTATAATGTACGGCACTCAAGAATGAAACCTAAGGTGAGCTATGGACTTTGGATGATAATGATATGTTAATGTAGGTTCATCAGTTGTAACAAGCGTACCACTCTTCAGGGGGATATTGATAATTGGGGAAGCTGTGTGTGTGTGTGGGGGAAGCAGAGGGTATATGGGAAATTTCTTAATCTTTTGTGAACCTAAAACTGCTCTAAAAAATTTAGTCTCTAATAAAAAAATTATAAAAGAAAAAACTAATCAAACTGTATTGTCCTCTTCCCATTTTTTACTGAAATTTATCATATTTTTTTTAACTGACATCATATTTCAACAGTGCCTAGCTTCACAGTTGCTGGACTCTATGGTGACTTTGTTTAAATTAGACAGTTTTTTTTTTTAAAGCAGATATTTCTGGGAAGATAGATTGGAGGAAAAAAATGTGGTTTAAATATCAGGCTGTACTCCACTCTATCAGCTTGGTGTTTTTGACAGTGCAAAATTTGTGAAAACATATATGGTGACCCTGTGCTCACTACACAGGATATACTTTATAAATATTTGTTGAATCAATATATAAATCTAATTCTTATCTGGGAAATTTACCAACTTTCTCTTTCCTTCTACATAGAGATTGTGTCCACATGAATCCCACAATCTTTACAGAGTATACATAATTTATTGAATATATTACAATAAAATTGGTAGAGGTATTATGAAATTTGTAGACTGAAAGATTCCTATTTTTATGTAGTGGTTTTGTAATTATGTTGCTAAAGTCCCACATTTAGGATGTTTAGACTCATATTTATCAGTTGGCATTATATATAGTACACAGTTGTCATCCAATTTGTGTTTATCCTAATAACAGCTAAACATCTGAAACATTAAATGTTAACATCTGAATTCACTTGCATATGCTCGAAATAGGTACTTCCTAGCAATTTCCATCTTTTTCTTAACTGATTATTTTTCATAGTACCCAGCCTTAAAATGATTTTTGACAAACCAATAAATAGTAGGAATTTAACAAATATTCATAGCATCGAGTATTCTACTTCTTTATTTCCCTCCTTTCTCATCTATGCCCCACAAGTAATTCATCAAGGTCACCACAATATCCTCACCCCTTTTCTACTTTTTTAGCCATTATCAAATATAAGACTTCACAATATCAGCCCTGTGTTGCTTTAGAGCTTTTAGTTGCTTCTGTCCATTTGAAGCTGATACTGATCAAATTTGATTATTTTATCAATGAATATACCAAAAAAGGAGTCAATTAAGTTTGAGTAACATGAAAACCAAGTAAGAGTGGATTTATCACAGGACAGCAGTATAGTAAATTTCAAATGTGATAGTGAAGACATCGTGAAAAATCAAATTAAAAGAAAAATTGAATAAATTTTCATAGTATATGAATTATTGAGGAGGGATTTATATGTCTAGCAAAGAGTATGGGGATGATAAGAACATGAACCCTAAGCCAATAAAAAGAACACAATAATGACATTCAGTTTAAAAAGTTTGCATAAGAAAGAAGATACACTAATAATGATGTAGCAGAAAGAGAAATTAAGAACACAATCCCTGAACCTGGGTGGCTCAGTCGGTTAAGCATCCGACTCTTGGTTTCAGTTCAGGTCATGATCTCATGGTTTGTGGGTTGGAGCCTGGTGTCGGGCTCCACACTGACAGCATGGAGCCTGGCAGGA
Source organism: Herpailurus yagouaroundi (assembly GCF_014898765.1). Taxonomy (NCBI): domain Eukaryota; kingdom Metazoa; phylum Chordata; class Mammalia; order Carnivora; family Felidae; genus Herpailurus; species Herpailurus yagouaroundi. The sequence goes on along the minus strand of NW_024412394.1, from coordinate 26,537,167 downwards.
TTCTCTCTCTCCCTCTCTCTCTCCCTCTCCCTCTCTCTCTCCCTTTCTCTCTGCCCCTCCTCTGCTCTCTCTGTCTCAAAATACATAACTTTAAAAAAATTATTTAAAAAAAAAAAGAATGTAATCCTGTTTATAGTTGCACTAAAAAGAATAAAATAACTAGGAATAAGTTTAATGAAGGAAGTGAAAGACTTATACTCTGAAAACTATAAAACACTGATTAAACAAATTAAAGATAACACACACACACACACACACACACACACACACACACAACAGTATTACTATGCTCATGGATTGGAAGAATTAATATTGTTAAAATGTTCATACTGCCCAAAGCAAACTACAGATTCAATACAATCTTCATCAAAATACCCAAAATATTATCATAAAATACCCAAAGTATTATTTTTCACAGAACTAGAAAAAATAGTTATAAAATTTGTATGAAATCACAAAAGACCCTGAATAGCCAAAGCAGTCTTGAGGAAAAAAAAAAAAAAAAGACTGGAGGTATCACAGTCTCAAATTTCAAGATATACTACAAATCTGTATTAATCAAAAACAATATGGCACTGGCACAAAAATAGATCAGTGGAACAGGATAGAGAGCTTAGAAATAAACTCATGCTTATATAGTCAATTTATGACAAAGGAAGCAAGAATATACAATGGAAAAAAGACACTCTCTTCAATAAATGGTGCTGAGGAAACTGAACAGCTACATGCCAAAGAATAAAAATGGACCACTTTCTTACCCAAACACAAATATAAACCCCAAATGGCTTAAAGACCTATATGTGACACTTGAAACCATAAAGTTTCTTTAAAAAATTAGGCAATAGTCTCTCACACATCTACTTTAGCAGTGTTTTTCTAGCTATGTCTCCTGAGGCAAGGGAAAGAAAAGCAAAACAAACAACAAACAAACAATTGGGACTACACCAAAAATGAAAACTTTTGCACAGTGAAGGAAACCATCAGCAAACCAAAAAGGCAATATACTAAGTTGGAGAAGATATATACTAATGATAATATCCAGTGAAAAGTTAATATTCAAAATATATACAGAACTTATACAACTCAACACCAAAACCCCCAGCTATCCAATTAGAAAATGGTCAGAGGAACTGAATAGACGTTTTTGCAAGAAGACATATAGATGGCCAAGAGATACGTGAAAAGTGGTGTCTGGGTGGTTCTGTTGGTTAAGTGTCCAACTCTTGATTTTGACTCAGGTCATGATCTCAAAGTTCATGGGATCGAGACCTGCATCAGACTCTGTACTAGAAGCGTGGAGCCTGCTTGGGATTCTCTCTTCCACTTTCTCTGTCACTCCCCTGCTCTCACACATGCTCGCTCTCTCTCTCTCAAAATATTAAAAAAAAAAAAAGAGGTATATGAAAAGATGCTCAGTATCACTAATCATTAGGAAATTGCAAGTCAAAACCACAATAAGATACTACCTTGCACAAGTCGGAATGACTACTGTCAAAAACACAAGAAGTGATGAATATTGCCAAGATTGTGAAGAAAAAGGAACCTCTGTGCACTGTTGGTGGGAACGTAAATTGGTACACCACTGTGGAAAATAGTGTGGAAGTTCCTCAAAAAAAATGAAAAACAGGAATACCATATGTTTACCCAAAGAAAACAAGTCACTAATTTGAAGATACAGTCACCTCTTTGTTTAGTGCAGCAGTATTATAATAGTCAAGGTATGGAAGCAAACCCAAGTGTCCTGGTATGTACAGACATACACACACACACACACACACACACACTTGAATATCACTTAGCCATAAAAACAAACAAACAAAAAGAATGTAGTCATGTCATTTGCTACAACGTGGATTGGCCTAGAGGTTACTATGTGAAACAAAATAAGTTAGAGAAAGATGAATACATGTGATTTCACTTTTATGTGAACTCTAAAAACCAAAACAAATGAGCAAACAAAAGAATAGAAATAGTATCTTAAGTATAGAGGGATGGGATTGGGAAGATAGACAAAATAGGTGAAGAGGATTGAGTACAAACTTCCAGTTATAAAATAAATAAGTCATAGGGATGTCGAGCATAAAAAAGTACATAAATGAAAGGAAGAAAGAAAATGTTGCCATCATTAACCATAGCATTGTTCCACTGCAAATAATTATTACATAGGAATAATGTAAGCATTAAACATGTAAGTTAAAGCTGTGATGCAACTAAAATTATGGTTAATGTAATGCTGATTGTTTAACCAAAAATTATTACATATGATACATATATGATATTATAGAAAAGTTAGGCTCCAAAAATTTGTGAAATTGAATAATTAATACCCCAAAATATGAGCAAGTTGCTTAGAAATTTGAAAGCTAATATTGGAATAAATTGATAAGAGTATGAAAATTGAGCATGAAATCAGGGATAGTACTAATAGTTTGATAGTGGGAACTAATTATTTTTATGATACAAATCAAGTAGAAGTACCACTATAAAAAAAGAAAAGGCATATGGGTTTCTGGCCATGAATGAGTAATTGCTGGTAGACTCTCCTTACCATCATGAACAGTTAGAAAATTGGGATAAATTATGTAGGAAAACACACAACAAAGACACATGTAACAATGTCCAGTATCCGATAAAAAAAAAAAAAAATTAGATCTGGAGAGAATCAGGGAACTGTGCACCGCAATCAGGATAAAAATGATTACATCTCAATAAATCATAGAGATTATAATTGGCATACAAGAACTTTAAAACATCTATTATGAACTTAAAAACAAATAAAACATGTACTACAAGAGTGAAAAATGGAATCTATTTAAAAATTAAGTAAAAATATAAACAAAAATTCAACTAATAAAAGAAACAGAAATTTCAAAGATAAAAATATAATATCTGAACTGTATTAGCTTAAGAACAGATTACATTTCTGCAAAAGAAAAAAAAATCATTGAACTTGAGTACATAGTAATAGAAACCACACTGAAAGAAAGAGAAAAGTAATGGAAAAACCTAAGTGGTAGGATGTAACAAGGGGTTAAAATATGTGTATTAGGAGTTCCAGAAGGTGGAGGGAGAAAGGAGAGAAAAAAAATATTTGGAGAAATATTGACCAAATTTGCCTGGATTTTATGAAAAATGTCAACTTATAAATGCAGTAATCTCAATAAGACCTAATAAAATGAGAATTTTCACTGACTTCTCATCAGAAGCAATGCAATCCAGAAGACAAGGGAATATTTTCAAGTGCTCTCAAAATAGTTAAGTAAACTGTAATAAAATAGTACAAATTAAAGACATTTTCTTAAAAAAAAGAAAAGAAAGAAAACCTGAAAAAACATCAGACCTACATTACAAGAAATGGTAAAGGAGGTTGTTAAGGGAAATGATACCAAAAGGTCCTTGGAACAGCGAAAGGGAGTGAAGAGTGCCAGAACTGGATTGAGACACATGATTTGGAAAACAGAAAACATCCTAGCAGCAGCAGTAGCAGCAGAGGGGATAGATCATGTGGCAGTTTAACAGGGATGTTCTTTATAAGTTACATTCTTCAAAACTTTTCCCATCCTACCAGATTTGAATTTAATATGGGATTTAATAATAGTTTAGCAGTAGAAGCTTTGTTCAAAAACATAATAATAATTACTATTGCTAGCTTAAAAATAATCTTTTTTTCATATTTCTCACAGATGTATGAAATTACCACAGTGTGCCTAAGATGAGACCTTTAAAAACAAATTTTAAGTAACTGATAAAACAATCTACAGTAAAAAGGAAACTATTGGAGCTCTTTCTCTATTACCAATTGATTATTTAATTGATTACAAACCAAACTTACTGGTTTTCAAAATCCATTAATCTAAAAAATCTCTTGAATTCAGCCAAAATGGGTACAGGAGGTACATTAGAAATCCATTTAAAAACATAAATAACATTGTAAATAGAAAACTCATAAACTACTGATGAAGAAGAATGAGAAACTAGCTCTTAAAATTACCACTTAATAGCAGGTTAACCAAGAATCCATATACTCCTCAAGTAATTGTGTTTCTATTATATCAGGACAAAAAGGAATTAATAACTTTTTTCACATGATGTTAAATATTTAGGCATGTAAATTTCAAAACCAAACTCAGATGGTACATTTTTTATTTTAAATTGTTTATAAATTTGGAATATCGTATATGCAATCTAAATGATAGCCAGGAAGGCTGTCTCACCTTATGTATCTACTATTGAATATTAATGTAGAAACTTATTTGTACAGTATTGATAGTTCATTGGCTTCAACTCTCTTTAAAGAAATGAGAGTAAGGGGTACCTGGGTTGCTCATTTGATTAAGTGTCTGTCTTCAGCTCAGGTCATGATCTCTCAGTTCACGAGTTTGAGCCCCACGTCAGGCTCTGTGCTGACAGCTCAGAGCCTGGAGCCTGCTTCGGATTCTGTGTCTCCCTCACCTTCTGCCCCTCCCCCACTCTCTCTCTCTCTCAAAAATAAATAAACATTAAAAAATTAATAAAAAAAAAGAAATGAGAGTAAAGGCCATCAAATGCCAGAGATAAAATTAAATATTCTTCTGTTCATATAGAGGTAGAAAAAATGAGAATATGTTGAAGATGTTTATAACTTTGAGTCAAATTTGAAATAAAAAATGAGAATTCTGCCGGGGCACCTGGGTGGCTCAGTTATTTAAGCTTCTGACTTCAGCTCGGGTTACAATCTCACAGTTTGTGAGTTCAAGCCCCACATCAGGCTCTCTACCTTCAGCAGAGGCTGCTTCAAATTCTCTGTTTTCCTCTCCCTTTGCCCATCCCCAGCTCATGCTCACTCTCTCGCTTTCTCTCAAATAAACATTTAAAAAAAAAAATGAGAGCTCAGTTATTACTGTTCAGTACTGTGAATCATATTAATGATATTGTGTGGTGGCCATTTTACATTGTTTGGAAGTAACTAGGGGTCATTATTTTTTTATTTGTCTTGAACAAAAATAAAAACCAGATTTGAGAAATCCCAGGAATATATGTGAGTACAGATGTTTTCTCATGGAAAGGGGGATAACATGCAAGAACAGCATTCCTGTAATCTCATATACAGGTGATTTTTCATGATTTCTTGTCCTTAATGAATCTATTATACATGGTTACATTGTAACTTGTATCAATTATATATCTTGTGTTTCCCTTTTACTTTTTAAAAATTCTGTCCCAGAAACCAAATTACTATAAGTTAGTCAAATTCAAGGGGGTAAAGTTCCCAACATTAGAAACTGTCTAGGGGCGCCTGGGTGGCGCAGTCGGTTAAGCGTCCGACTTCAGCCAGGTCACGATCTCACGGTCTGTGAGTTCGAGCCCCGCGTCAGGCTCTGGGCTGATGGCTCGGAGCCTGGAGCCTGTTTCCGATTCTGTGTCTCCCTCTCTCTCTGCCCCTCCCCCGTTCATGCTCTGTCTCTCTCTGTCCCAAAAATAAATAAACGTTGAAAAAAAAAATTAAAAAAAAAAAAAAAAGAAACTGTCTAAAAACCATGTGATTACAGTTTACTATTTAGATTTGGTGTTTCTGGGTACAAGTTTGACTTATTTTTTGCTAAATGAAATTTCCATATTCACAGTGAAAAAGATTTACATGAGAGTTTGGAAACCGGTTAACTCATCCTGAACAAGAGTGCCAGAGGTTAATGTGTGGAAGAACTGGAAATTTTGAATCTGTTAATACAGAAGAAATCAAATAATTTTGAATTCATTCAGATTTAAAGGCTGTGAATTTTTTTTCTTGCTAACAAAGTCCAGGGTGAATAAATTAATATTTATCTTTTAATCCATAATATGTGAATGTGATTTGAATTATAGAATTCTATCATGTATCTCACTGAGTGATCATAGAATCATTTTCTTTTAGAGCATTTCTCATTGCTTCATATTCATTTAAAAAGCTATAACTTTCTTCATACTTTTCATCCTCATAAATAATAAGGATCTTCATGAACAGAGGAAAATATTTAAATATGCACATACATTATGCTATTTTTGAACTGTGTTAAACTAAGTAAAACATTCATAACCATTTCTATCAATAGCATTTTTCCAAGACCATTTAATTTTTTTAATTTTTAATTGTAAACTGTATATTAATTCACAAGCTTCTAATGTTTCAAGGGAGGCATATGTACACATTATCTTAAATAAAAACCAGGTCCATGTCTAACCGTAATGAAAATATAAATTAAACTTAAAAAACAAAAAGATTAATAAAACCCATAAAAACTTTAAGCTAACAATTACAAATGAATATTTTCCCTTCTACAACATGTAAGAGCCAAACATTTCTGTTTTACTTACAATGAACTGACTTCATTGTAAACTTACTGTGTGAAATATTGTTTTGTTTTCTAGTCCAGTCATTTTTGACACTTGACAGAGTGTTACTTGTTGAGAGGATTTGTAGTACGTTTGAGCCAACATCAGAAAGAGGAAGAAAATATTTAAAGGTTTTTAAACTAAGGCTCTAAGTTAAAAGATGAAATAAATTCACCCTACAATTTCTAAACAATACAAAGTCTCCCTTCCATCCTTTGTAATATTACATTTAATGAGAAACTAAGTCTTGAAAATGCAAATAGTGCATTTTTTAATTCAAAAGTCAAGGTAGACAATTTTAAGTGTATAAGTTCAGTAATTATCCTGCTCATAATTTGTTCCATCTTAGCTTAAAAATTTTAACAATATCAAGAGCATAAGAGTATACAGAACCTGAAATAAATGCTCATATCTGTTGAAATCTGACCTGTGCCCCTTTTAGTTTTTATTAACTTCTCTTTTTCACATAAATGTAAATTCATATAGATATATAATTAATGGAATAGTATGTTCATGGTGAATGAAATGAAAAGTCATATATCTGTTTATCTTTAAGAGGTTATACATGTTCATTAAAACAAATGCTTTCCAATGCCCTTTTTCTTTTTTTTTTTTTGATTTGGTCCTGTTGGCAATCTTTTTTTGCCCAAGTTATTCCTAAGGAGGATAGGCCACACAACTGAACACAAAGTTATACAGAATGCATCAGGACTGTGGGATGTCACAAATATTCAGTTTACTGTGTTTCCTTTGATAACAGAAAGAGAACCTTTTCTTGATGTGTTAAGAGCTGTGAGTGGGGCAAGATAACTAATGTCAGAAAAAGTAAGAAGGAACATAGGCAAAAGATGCAAAAGTGTAATCCACTGATGGGAAGGATGAACATATTAGCTTTTCTCCTCTGCTCCAGCTGTAATTCACTATAATAATGAAAATTTTTCTTTATCCATATATGTGATTCATAGAGTGGTATCTACAGATTCCAAGTGACTTTTGACTCAGGTAGTACACCGGTAGTATTCTTTTATGCTAAATTCTGGAATGGTATTTATGAATAGAGTTAAGTTACTTTCTACCAATATGTTGAATAAATCAGCCACCCAATCTGAATGCATATTCTGACCAGTTTACAGCAAGAATAATATATTGTAGAAATAATATAAATATTCTCTCTCTCTCCCCCTCCCTCCTTCTCTTCCTCCATGTCAGATTTCTGGGCCATTGGAGAATTTTACTGGCTGCATAGAAGTTATGGAAATCAATAACTGGGAATCTTTCATCCCATCCAAGGCAGTGAAAAAAATTCACATTGAAAATTGCAGGTAAAATCCATTAATGATTTTTCAAATACTTGTTTGAATAACCACACCAAAAGGTAACATTTCCATTTGAAATCATCTAATGAGGATTAGATTACATTTCCTTCATTTTGATGTTTTCTTTATAGTGACATACTATATTTTTTTACAGACTATAGAATGTTTAAGCTATAGCCCAATTAAATTGGACCATTTATTTATAATGGGTTTCACCTTTCTGCTACATAAGATACATCGTGTCAACCAACAAATGATAAGTTAGTCTTGATTAGAAAATATCATCTTTTGGAGTGTTTGAAATATAAGCATGCTGTCATGCATGTGGTGTATTGTTCAGGTTGCTTAAATGTTTCTTTTAAAATGTCATTCTCAAAAAGTTGTCATTGTGCTTGAATTCCCATTATTTGTGGCATTCCTTTCAAATAACCTTCTTCTAGCTATAGAACTATCTGTATATGTGGAGGGAGGTGGGGTGGAGTTGAAGTAACGAGATGGTACATTTGAACATTTTTTTTTTCAACGTTTATTTATTTTTGGGACAGAGAGAGACAGAGCATGAACGGGGGTGGGGCAGAGAGAGAGGGAGACACAGAATCGGAAACAGGCTCCAGGCTCCGAGCCATCAGCCCAGAGCCCGACGCGGGGCTCGAACTCACGGACCGCGAGATCGTGACCTGGCTGAAGTCGGACGCTTAACCGACTGCGCCACCCAGGCACCCCACGAGATGGTACATTTGACACAATATTAGGCATTCGTGCCATTGGTACAAATTGGTTAAATTTTTTTTTCTCTGATGGTGATGAATAAAGGATCATTTATGGAGCCTTATGGTGCATTGGAAAATGTGCACCCAGGTTAGGTAGGATAGTGTGATGAGGCAGGATGTTTGATCACAGAACAGCCTGCTTGACAATAGCAGAAACACATTGACTCCACAAAAAAACTGTGAATTATTGAAATTCTTCTGTGGACTGTGGTCCAAGATGAATAAAGAGTCACACAATGACTGTTCTTAAGGAGTTTATGGTGTACTAGAGGAGATATTGATGAAATATGCAAATGAATATATACATATAAAGTGTGCTTTGGGGAGAAAACAGAAGGCTATGAGAACTTTACATATTTGAATATCAGCAAATTGGTGTCCTTCACAGTTTGGCTGGGGGGTAGTGTATGTTCAAAAATTGAAGAAGTACTTTAGAAAGTAAAAGGCTAATTCATTCCCCAGTGTTTCACCTGTAGGCTATACGTTTAAAATATATTTGTGGCATCTATCATACAGTGGTAGACATAGTGATTATTTTATTTGTTTTTACTCAAATTAAAACTTAATATCTTACATTATACACAATAGATGGGTTCCAGCAATTTTAATATAAATAAAATACTCATAAATCCTTATATATTTTACCATTTATTTCTAATTTTTTTGTTTGTCTCAATTTGTTATTGATTTTCAGTGAGCAGTATTTCCTAACAATTAGTTACCTCTCAGATTCTTTGCTCTCTAGCTTCTCTGTTAAATATTATGATTTGCAACTCATAGTTAAATGAATAATGATTTTACTAGGAAGCAAATCCATTGAAAATGATATACTCCTTTGATAATTTATATAATCATATGCTAATGTAGCAATTGATAAAATTTTCTATTTTTAACTTTATAAAAGTAGGACATGCTTAACTTCTCTTTGTAAGAATGAGTATAAAAAAAACAACAACAGAAAATCACTATGTAATCTCAGCTATCTGGAAGCCCTAAAACTTTTCTCAATCTCTCTTCTATTTAAGTCCTGTTTTATTGCCCTTCAATGCCATTAATTTGACCTTCATTCTGCAATATTGGTTCTTTAAATACTATCTATAATTTAATGCTGCAAATGGTATTATCCCTCCCTATAACATCCAACACAGCTATAGACACATGAGAGGCATTTTGGCTATAATTAGGGTTAGGGCAAACAGAGACTATTAAGTTTCTCCGAACAGTCACTCTACTTCTCTCACCAACCCCTACTAGTACTTGATTTCATTTAAGATCACCTTTCCCTTTTTTTTTTTTTCCTTTTAACATTTATTGTTTCTGAGAGACAGAGAGAGACAAAGCATGAGCAGGAGAGGGTCAGAGAGAGAGGGAGACACAGAATCTGAAGCAGGCTCCAGGCTCTGAGCTGTCAGCACAGAGCCCGATGCAGGGCTTGAACTCACGAACTGCGAGATCATGACCTGAGCCGAAGTTGGACACTTAACCGACTGAGCCACCCAGGCACCCCTATGATCACCTTTCCTAAGACAGACATTTCCTAAGACGAGATTGGGTCTAGAATGAAGTTTTCAAAACATAATTCTGCAAGTAATTGGCTATATGACACCAAGTAAGGTTTAACTGTTCCCTATTCCTCCTCAGTCTTATCCGTGAAATCAAAAAAATAACCCTTGCCTTATAATGTTGTAAAAAAGATAAAATTGGACTCTCTTCTTTGTTAAAAGCTCAGAGACATTGAGCTTCATTGCCAAATTTGCTACCATGTCCAGGAAATTGCATCTTCTAATCGGTCTCCCAGAACCCACCTCTCTCTCTCCCCACCTTCCTCATTCACAAGTCTGGCTTCTTCTCAACATTTAGCCCTCAACTTTACTATGACCTCATCTAAAAGGACTTTCTAGACGATCCAAAATGAAATGGCCTCCCCTCCATCATGTCTCCTACTCACTGTTTATTTCCATATTATTTTTTATTCTTATGAGGAATGACACTATTTGAATATATTTATTTGTTCATAGGTTCCTTTTATGACTCTTGTCACCATAATGTGTGCTCCTTGTGGGCATGGACTCTGTAGAACTTTTCCACTGCTATTTCTTCATGGCCTGGAATGGTAGATGCTCAAAAATTTACTGTATAAAAGATCCGAGATTCAATTATGATTTCTTCACACAAATTTTTATTATGAATTATTATTATTATTTTTTTTAGATTCACACTACAGAGTGATTCTCAAACTTTTTGGTCTTTGCACCCTTAAAAAGAGTGCTGTTTTTGTTGGCCACAAGGGGCCTTTTTTTTTTTTTTTTAATATTTATTTTGTTTTAGAGAGAGAGAGGGCGCATGAGTGGGGGAGGGGCAGAGAGAGACAGATCATGAGTGGGGGAAGGGAAGAGAGAGAGCAAGACACAGAATCCAAAGCAGGCTCCAGGCTCTGAGCTGTCAGCACAGAGCCTGATGTGGGGCTTGAACCACGAACTGCGAAATCACGATCTGAGCTAAAGTCAGATGCTTTACCAACAGAGTCACCCAGGTGCCCATCAAAGAGCATTTTTTAATGTGGAATATATTTATTAGTATTTACTATATTAGAAATTAAAACTAAGGAGGTTTGAATATATTTTTTTTAATTCATAAAATAAAAAAATAAGTTCATTACATGTTAGTATAAATAAGAATAGCATATTTTTTGAAAAGTAAGTGTACTTATTAAAACATAAAAATGAGAAGAGTGGCAGTGTTTCACATTTTTTGCAGATATCTTTATTGTCTGACTTAGTGAAGACAAGTGGAAACTTAGATGTGTTTCTGTGTTCAATCTGTACAATAATTATTCTGCTGAAATAGTTGAAGAAAGTTCTGGCCTCATACATATGTATTTAGAAATGATAGCAGTGTTTTAATAACCTTTTTAGACAATTGGGAATATTCTTCTTCGTACCAAAACTTGGTAAGTAAAAGATTCTTAAAGGTTAGTTGCAATGTAGAATGTGAAACCTGATGATCAATGAACCTCTTATACTCTGTTACACTAAAATCCATTGTTCTTTTTCACATTTGGAATGGATCTTTTACCCATGCACAATTTTTTACTGTCACTGGAAAACGTTGTTTCTTGAGTTATTCAACTATCCCAAATGTCAACACATATCAATATAAAATATCAAAAAGTCCTATCTGTGACTAATATATAATATTACTTAATAATATATATATATAATATATTACTTCCTACATATTTTAATAGACACCTACATTTACTTCACTAGTGTTCTTAATAAGTAGAGGCTTGAGGTGTCTTGTGCCCAGGGTGTGAAAGACTGATCATTCAGGCTCCATGGATAGATATCATATAGTATGACATCAAGAGCAGCTAAATCAACTTTCCACCCCTAGGTTTTTTCCCTAGAGAAGCACAGATATATGACCTCATGACACTTAAAATAGCCTTATTAAAAATAGTAAAACATTGGAAAGTAAGGAAATGGATGTTTAAAGGGATGATAAATATGATGGAATTACTTATAAGTCAGTTGAAAACAATGAAATAACATTTACATGTATCTGTGTGGATAGATCTGAAATCATACCATTTAGTGAGGAAAAAAAGGATAGCTGTAGCAATATACCATTTGTGTGCACTTTTGAAACTGTGTTATATACAAACTGGTCCCTTATTACACATTTTCATATTTCTCCATATAATATTAAATACTCTAGATTATGTGAACCCTTTCTTTCTTAAATAATCACTATTTCTGAAGGAATGTGTTGTATAATGAGGAGAGGTATTTAAACAGAAGAAAATGATTCACGAACAAAAAACAAAGCATCAGATTATTTTCCACTTTCAATTCTTTATTCACAAATCATCTCAGCAGAACATCAGTGTCATTAAATCAAACATTATTAACTTTCAAAAAAGAGTAGGTTATAAAGTATATATCATGCCTTTATAAATTTGTGGAAACATTCTAGAATCCTACTTTAAGCAGATATTTGATTTAAATGTTTTATTAATAAAAGACTAAGGTATAGAGTTTTAACGTTGTAGCAATACATCAGTGCTATTATTGTTTTTTTTTACAAAATAAGCATCCTATATCATTTTCAAGTGGATGATATGAACCTCCAAAATAAAGTGCAAAAACAAAATTTGATTACTCAGTAATGGGAATACAAAGTTCATAATTTTATTCACTCAAAAAATATAGGCAAATTAAATCTAAAATGAAACAAGAAGGAATGAAGTAAATTACAATGTTCTCTAGTTCTTTAGCCATTCAAATACTTGTCTTATGACAATGTGTTGTGAGATTGATATACTCTTGGTCTCCTGGAGACATGATTGTCATTTACATGTGAAGACCAGATTATGGACAAGAGCTGAAATTGTAGTTTGATATTTATTTTACATTTGTACATTTGAGACTGAAGCAGGGAGGGCTTTCTGCATGAAGCTGAATTTATCACAGGTGTAGGACTCTGTTTTGAATATACCTTGACATGACTACCTTTAGTGAGTGCCAGCTTAGTGTAATGTTTTTCAAAAAGCTAATTTGTGCCATGAGTTGCTGATTCCCATGATGAGAACAGTAGCATAGGGGAGCTGTCTTAAGAAAATGTTAGTTTTTACCTGGCTGTCCAGTAATAGACCATACAGTAACCTACAACAACAACAACAACAACAACAACAACAACAACAAACAGTATTAAATAAATAATAAATATTTCTACATTCTTCATTTTTAAGACATAGAGTGTAACAAAACTGGGCTGACAGTGTGATGGATTCATATATGTTTAAATTATTTCTTTTTAACTGTATATTATTGCTTCGCTTCTCTCCTTATTTGGTTCCACTTTTCATTTCTGTTATCTTCTTGAATGAGTTCATTGCTTATGACTTTCATTATATGTGTCATTCTCCACTTCAAACCTTCTAGGAAAGAGCTGTCAACTTTATAACATTTTTTAAGATCTTACTATTTAATTTGTACCCTTAAAATCTATTTTATTGGGGTGCCTGGGTGGCTCAGTTGGTTAAGCATCTGACTTCAGCTCAGGTTATGGTTTGTGGGTTCAAGCCCTGTGCAGAACTCTGTGCTGACAGCTCAGAGCCTGGAGCCTGCTTCAGATTCTGTGCCCCCTCTTCTCTCTGCTCCTCCCCACTCATGCTGTGTTTCTCTCTGTCTCAAAAATAAGTAAACATAATTTTTTAATCTGTTTTATTATTTTTAAATATCTTATAAAAATGTTATGTATCTAAAATGTATAATTTGGTGACTTAATATACATATACATAGTGAAATAACTACTACAGTCAAACCAATTAACATATCCATCTCCTCACATAGTTACCATTTGTTCTAATGGTGAGACCACCTGAAATACACTCTCTTAGCAAATGTCCAGTATTTAATACAGTAGTACTATGATCATCATGTTGTATGTCAGATCTCTAAACTACATAAACTACATAACTCTAATACTACATAACTTGAATTTTATACTCTTTAACCAGCATTTCCCCATTACCCTTTATCTACCCAAACCTGGTAACCATGATTCTACTCTCTGCTTCTATGTATTTGACTTTTTAAAATTTTACATAAAGGTGAGATCATGCAAATTTTTTTGTTTCTGCATGTAGCTTATTTCATTTAGCATTATGTCTTCTTGGTTCATTCACGCTGTCACAAATGGCAGGATCTCCTTCCTGTTTAAGGCTGAATAATATTCTATTATTCCTATATACCACAGTTTCTTTATCCATTCATTGATGGACACCTCGATTGTTTCCATATCTTGGCTGTTGTGAATATTGCTTCAATGAATGTAGAAACACAGTATCTCTTTAAGTTACTGATCTCATTTCCTATATATATATACCCAAAAGAATGATTGCTGAATCATATGGTAATTGTATTTTTAGTTTTTTGAGTAAACTCCATACTGTGTCCTGTTCGTGGCTGTACCAATTTACGTATATAAATTGGCAACATTTGTTCCTTTCACATTCTTGGCAACATTTGTTACCTTAACCACCCACCCACCCTTCCTTCCTTCCTTCCTTCCTTCCTTCCTTCCTTCCTTCCTTCCTTCCTTCCCTTCCCTTCCCTTCCCTTCCCTTCCCTTCCCTTCCCTTCCCTTCCCTTCCCTTCCTTCCTTCCTGAAATAGCCATCCTAACATATATGAAGTGATATCTCATTGTGGTTGAAATTAGCATTTTTCTGATGATTACTGATGTTGAGCTTCTTTTCATATACCTGTTGGCCATTTGTATGTCTTCTTTGGAAAAAGTCTATTCCTTTACCCATTTTTAAATTGGACTGTTTGTCTTTTTGCTATTGAGTTGAAGGAGTTTCTTATATTTTTTGGATATTAACCCCTTTTCAGATATACAGTTTACAAGTTTACAGATATTTTCTGTGAGTCCATAGATTGCCCTTTCATTCATCCTGTTGATGGTTTCCTTTGCTGTGCAAAAAAAGAAAAAATTAATGTAGTCCCTTTTGTGTATTTCTTGTTTTTGTTCCTTAGGTTTTGGTGTCATCCCCCCAAAATCATTGCCAAGCCCCGTGTCAGAGAGTTTTCCCTAGGAAAATCTTTTCTTCTAGGAGTTTCATAGTTTCAGGTCCTCCATTTAAGTTCTTAATCCATTTTAAATTGATTCTTATTTATAGAATAAGGGTCCAATTTCAATTTCATTCTTTTGTATGTGGAGATCTAGTTTTCCCAACATGATTTATTAAACTTTACTTTAAATATGTAAATTTACATTGAAGATATATTAAAATTTTAAAAGATGATGGGATCAACCATGTCAAGTATTTTAAACTTGTAATATTTGAAATTAAGGCTATGGGGAAACTTTACTTTATAAAATCATGCTATGGAAAATGTTTTAGCTGTATTTTAATCAAATTTTAAAGTTCTACCTGAAGGAAAATACATAGATGATATACTTGTATAATTGAAAAATGTGTGTGTCTTCTCAGACTGCTTCATTTTCTCCCTGTATATCAAAGACTTTAGTTTGTTTTTGCTTTTAACTTGTATTTGTCTTGAAAGTTTAGGACTACACACACACACACACACACACACACACACACACACACACAGCTGAAAATAGATCTTTTTTTTTTCCGTACTCTTCAAATCCAAACTAGGTAATCCTAACAGTCTTAATCATAAATAAAATTTATAAAATGCGTACTTATTGTATCTAAATATAACCAAACTTTTTATCATCCTGTATTTTTTGATGTTTTTGATATCTTAAATCTACTTCACAATATTTAAAAATATTTTCTTCTTGGGGTGCCTGGGCGGTTCAGTTGGTTAAGCATCCAACTTAAGCTCAGGTCATGATCTCGCAGCTCGTGAGTTCGAGCCCCACGTCAGGCTCTGTGCTTACAGCTCAGAGCCTGGAGCCACCTTTGGATTCTGTGTCTGTCTGTCTCTCTCTCAAAAAATAAACAAACATTAAAAAAAATTAAAAAAAATTTTTTCTTCTCTAGAATTCCATAGTGGACCTAATTACATATATCAGGATTCTTATGATTTGGGTATACTAAGACATCCCTGATCTGTATGGGTAGAGTTTGTTTATTAGTAAATATGATCAAAAAGAATAGACACACAAATTCTCCAAGTAACTGTGTCTAAAGATACAATAGAATAGAGCTAATAAATGCATAATTGAGGTCTTTAACAATCTAGGCTTTACAAACCTGTAAGGCGATTCATTTCATGTTTGTGGACATACATGTATTATTTGGCCACTCCTCAAGTATTAGCAACTGAATGAACTAATTTTGTGGAATTCTAATTTCCTGATGTATCTAAAAATGACTTGAGTCTTACATATGTGTCAGTTCTGTCCTTCCCATGATCACAAGGGAACTTGTGTTTAAATGCATAGCTTTTGTTAAATTCTTTCTACTTCCATTTTTCAAGTGAAGTGACACTTTGATGTTACTTGCACTCGGATTCTAAAGCTCAGAGCTATCAACTAAAAAGAGGAGATACCTGGTACCTCTGGAACCATGTATTGCACCACTTATCATCTCTGTGACTTAATGCTTCCTTCATTTATAAACGGTGATAGTGATAATAATACTGGCCATAGAGTGTTGCTGTAAGAGATTGATGATTTCATATATACTTTTAAAAACTTCTCTCAATGAGGTCAAATGCCTGGTACACACTTTATTATTACTAGTTAGCTATTGTCATTGTAATTGTTGTTGTTTATCATTTGTTCTTTCTCAAATGATAGATTTACATAGTCCTTTTTCCTATATTTTCCCAAAGAAATAGTAACATAGAATTTGAGAGTCAGGGCTCCCAAAAAAGGAGTCAAATACATCAGAGAATAGCATAACAATACAAGAATATGAAATATTGACTATTAGTTATCCTTGGTCTTAGAAATCCCTTGACCATTCCCACCTCAGGTGTTTCTTAAAGATCTGCATTTGGCCTCAGTCTCAACATTAACAGAATTTATGTGTCCTCCCTAGAATCTGTCCTTATCTCATTATTTTTGGAATCCCTAACCCCTCACTCTCTATGTATTTTTTTTTCCTATCATACTAAAAAGAGCAATTAACTCTCATAATATTGCTTTTTTTTTTTTTTTTAAACTTCTGGACCATGCCCTGGGGCCTGTCTTTCATAATTAAATGTTCTACTCTAGTTTTTCATAAACTAAAAGCAATTCTTTCCCTAAAAGTAATTTAAAATATTTTTTTCTTATTACACAGAGTTCATCACAAAATATGTTTAATATGCTTAAGCTATAAAAAGATTGTTTCTGCTCTATTACAACAGACAGGAACTGGAGAATTTATCTGCTGGTTTTGTGGAAGTGGGTTTGACTTAGGCTGATGTATATTAATGGTAGAGGAGTTAATCAGAAATACCAAGTTTGAAAGTTCAGCTCTGCTACTTATTATCAATATAACCTTGGTGAAGTAACTTAACCTCTATGTACTTCTATTTCCTTACCTGTAAAATAAGGGCAATAATAATGCATCATAGAGTTAGTATGAGGACTGAATGAAATTGTGTATAAACATTGCATTTAGCACAATGACACAGGTATGCTTCCATTTTGGTAGCTAGTATAATTAGCCATCTTTACATATTTTTGTTTGACCACATTCCCTATCAACTGGGAGAATAGTAATCTAAGAAGAAGAATGTTTTCCATGAGAAGTTCAAATATACCACCTTCATGTTTTTAAAGAAGTATCTACTTGAATTGCCAGTTCAAAATGAACAAAGTAACACACTAAAATAAATAAAAAAAATAAACACAGAGACACTTAAGAGAAAAGCACAAATATGAAATTCATAGATTTTATTGCACTATAAATTGGGTTTGTTTCTATTGCAATTTAACTTTTTTTATGTGGCACAAGTTTTTTAACTAACATGTATTTTCATTTTTTCTGCACTGCAGAAATTTCTGACATTCTATTCCTGTCTCATTCAAATCTTTGTGCATTGCATACTTTCCTTGACAATTGAAAGATATCAATATTTATATTTTAAAGTCTATTTTAATACTTGGGAAATGAAACATTCAGGAAAAAGAAACTATTTTTAGTTTTTCAGTGAAATGTATGTAGTTGGGTTTTACTTACAGAGATATAAACATACCTGTTAGAATTTGATATGAATCTTTTCCAAATACTACTATTTGAGGTTATGGTAATATATAACATGTTTGGTTATTATGAAAAATAGAAATGTTCATTTAGGAATAATAGAATTCATGGTAGTGTTCATGATTAATCATGGTTCACAAAAACTATCTCTTATGTTCAGAACTGTGGTGAGACTGATAAGGTGAGACCACAGTGCCAGGGCTTCTATATATTGCACTATGCTTCAGACATATTTTATTTGCAATCTCTGCTTTTGGTATTAATGGATGGCCACCTTCCAAATGCTTTCCGTTGCTTTCAGAATAAAAGTTACATTCTCCACTAGCTTTGCAAACAAAACAGTTTATGCACCCCCTTCATAATATATAATTGCCCTATAGAAACAGTTGCACAGGCAAGAACAAACTTGCTCAATCCCTTCCACCCCTGTCTTGCATCTAGGTAGGACTGTGGATGCAAGTCCACTGTGGTAGCACTGTGGTAGGACTGTCCTCATCCATGAATTGTGAGCTAAAGGAAAAGTGTCTGATTTCTGGCATATGATGTTTGGAAGTGCATTTATTGTCTTTTACTGGGGGAGGAGGACTTGAAGGATCTAACATGATTGAAGCTTCTAAAGTTTAGAAAAGCTGACTGTTGGGGCGCTTGGGTGGCTTAATCAGTTAAGTGTCCGACTTCAGCTCGGGTCATGATCTCGTGGTTCATGAGTTCAAGCCCCACATGGGGCTCTGTGCTGACAGCTCAGACCCTGGAGCCTACTTTGGATTCTGTGTCTCCTTCTTTCTCTGTCCCTCCCCCCTCTTGCACTCTGTCTGTCTCTCTCTCTCAAACATAAATAAACATTACAAAAATTTTTTTTAGAAAAGCTGACTGTTTGTAGAACCTGTCCCCCAAAATAATCAAGAACATATAATACTGAAAGAAATACAGGCTCATTAAGATATATGAGCAAAATAAAAGAACTAAACCATACAGCAAAGATAAATTCAAAAGATGCTTTATCTCCTCTAGCCATATCGCTCAGATGAGCTCAAGGTAGCTGTCATTAAGTTGAGAGATAATGTTGTAAGGGAAGAAAAACAACAGAAAAATAAACCTGGCTTGAGATATGACAAGGAAAGAACATTGCATGTTGTTACTAACATGGAACAGACTAAATGTAAATAGTGATTCCTAAATGTGTATGGAAATATATTGCCAAGAAAACCACAAGCCTGGATTTAAAACAAAACCCCTCTAAATATAAAGTATCTCTTGGTCCCCAAAATTTATACCAGCGTAAAGCACTATGTGAAAGCTCTACCTTTCTCGAGGAGCACATACTGTCCAAATCCCATTCCAGATAAGACCAGAGAGACAGGTCAGACACAATGAGTGGGGAGATTTTTTCCCAAGACAATCAGTCTAATCAAGGAACTCTCTATCGTGCCAAGGCAGAACATGTCATAATTGATGACTTAGCTACTTTCCGTCACTGCTGTGCATTCCCATTCTTCACTTTTGGAATGGGCATTTTGTGCAATTATCCTGTTCCTGTTTATATTAAAGGTGGTAATTACTTTTGATTTTGTAGCTCTCTAGACCTTTAAGAAGCCACAGCCATGTCTGATGATAAGGACTGGACATCACCCCAAAATCATTGACTTTGACTAGATGAGATTGTACATTCTATCTTTGGGGAAGGGGCTGAGTATATTCTATACGAGAGAGAAGGGCATACATGGCTATGTAGTGGTCAGAGGAGCAGCCTAAGGGGGGATCACAGCTAGCTGTCAACCAAAGTAACGTAGAGCTTTTTCTAAAGTCAGTAGCTAAGACAGGGACCTCCTTTTCTAGCCACCTTGCATCTGGGTCAGAGGTCAGCAATCTGTAGCTATAGGCTAAGTTCATCCCACTGCCTTGCAAGGCCCAGAAATAGAGATTTTTTTACATTTTTAAATGGTTAGAAAATTTTCTTTAAAAGAATAATATTTTGTGACACTTAAAATTTCATAAATTAAATTCAAATAAAGTTTTACTAGAATATAGCCACACCCAATCATTTATATATTATCTATGGCTGCTTTCAGTCCTATAACCACAAAGTTGAGTAGTTGTGACTGAAATACGTGGCCCACAAAGCTTAAAATATTATTATCTGGCTCTTTACAGAAAAAAGTTTGTCAATCTCTTCTATAGGTGGTACCACAGAACTAGTTTTCACCAATGGAATATGAAATGAATAATGTCACTTACTGACCAAAACATATGAGAGATGTATGATTCTTTTGCCATTTCTCTCTCCCATGTTCTTTCTTGTCTCACTTCCTTGTTGGTTGCAGAGGACTCTGAGACCCTACCTAATGGTAGAGTCACAGGATGGAGGGATAGTAAGGTCCTCAGTCATGGTATGGAAAAATCATGCCCCTCAATCCACTGAATAGGAACACCAGCATTAGACTGCTACGTGAGCAAAAATGAATTTGGTAGGCCACTGAAATTTGGTGGTCTATTTCTTACAGCAGTGAATATTATACCAACTAATACAGACTGCTAATTTTTATCCTACGTAAAGTGCCAGAATGTTTCTTTTCAGCCTTGCATGTCTTTACTTACCTGATTTCATTGTATTCCTTCAGCTTGTGTCTTACCACTCCTCCATACCTACATATTTATTCCTAAATGTTATAATGTTTTTAACTCCTTCTATGCTGTAGATGTTGAAATAAATAAAGAAGAATTACTGTCATTAAGGAATTCATAGCATAGTAGGAGGGGAAACACATTGATGAACAGTTATAACAAAAGTGACAATTATAATGATATAAATATTTTCTTGTTTGCCATAAGAGTGACTGTGATTGATGGAAAAATATCAACAGACACAGACAAACCCACTTGGTATAGGTACAGGGTATGACTTAGTCACTTATGCTGGCCTCAGTTCCAGTCAGAAAGATATCTGCCCTGGCCCTCAGTTCCAAAGAAGGTATTCAGCTACAACAGGTACTGCTTGGTATGGAAGACAGTCTTTTCAGGTCCATCAAGAAACTCTTTGATTACCGTTATCAGGCCTCTGTCAACTTTTTTGCAGACTCTGGCAATGTTGCTGCCTACTCACCAGGTATATATAATGGGTAACCCCAGAGAATCCTGTTTGATTATTTGGGACTATATAAATCAAAGGTCAGGTCTGAGAATACTCTTGTCCCAGCAAGATATGACTTCAGATATGCCCAGGGTTTATCCTTTTAATATTCATCCATCCATCCATCCATCCATTCATTCATTAAATATGTATTCACCCTTGAAGGTTTTATTCTCTTGTAGGTATTGAGATAGAAAGATAAACAAAACAGGCCCAGTCCATCCCTACTGAAGGACAGTCTAGTGCATTTTCAAGCAATGGGTGTGGGAGGGGAGACAGGACAAATACCCAGTCTAGCATAGAGCAGGCATAACAGAATCAAAAGCTATACCTGATTTCCCTCCAGAGTCTGAAATACCTTTCACATATTGGGGAGAGAATCTTTGCCATACTGAGAAATTGGTGGGTGAATGTCATATTCTACCAGTGTGTTGGGGTACAACAAAATAAAACAAAAACAAGAGTCACTTTTCTAATGGATGTATAAATGTATAATGGAATTTGGGTTGCACAGAAGAGAGTCATCTATCTCAGCTTGAGAAGTGGTGAGTATAATTTATAAAAGAGGAAATGCTATGAAAGGGGGAAAATATTCTAGATAAAGAGACAGAAATTTGTCTTGTTTTGTTTTTAAATGTCATTACTGGGTTGCTGGAGCATAAATGCAATGCAGGAAGCCTGAGACATAAGCCTCAAAATGTAAGCTCAGGTCAGATAATGCAGGTTTTGTGTGTTAAAGGACTTGGAGCTGTTGAGAATCAGGAGTATGTTAAGATAGGCATTTGGATGGATTCAGCTGGATCAGTCCTTGTAGAATGGAATCTAAAAGTGAAGACATGAGACTGAAACTTGGGAGACCAGATAGGAGGCTATTTCAATAACCCTAGAAAAAAATGAGTGCATGAAACAAGTCAGTGTTGGCAGAAATATAGAAGATGGATTCATATTATTTAGAAAGAACGATGGCCAGATTTAGCTATCGAGTCTCAAGCAGCTTAAGGAAAAAAAAAAAAAAAAGACAAGAATGACTCCTAGGATTTTAGCTGAAGTTTCAGGGTAAAAGTAGATAACATCAACAGCTATCACCAAAAGAGAAGCAAATTTTGATGGTGTCTCAGCCTGGATTCCTCATGTGCTACTACTTTTTTAAAGAATGCAATTCCAGGAATCACAATAGAGGGAAAAGGGAGAATGAAGTAGGGCTTATATGTGGATGTGTTAGCAAGCTGGATATTGCTTGGCAATAAATTGGACTGGTGATTCAGCCTCACTGGACTCTCTTAGAGGCCATATAAATGACTGCCACTTGTGGCAGTCCTTCCAAGGGTGGAAAGGAGAAGAATTTGTTCAGCAGCATCTTTGGCTTGAAGGAGTGACCCAATTCACTCACCTAGAAGCAGGTGAGGATAAGAAGATCTTAAATGGTACATATGAATGTCTGATATGAATACTAACACAAAATTTTCATTTTGGATATGGAGAATTTGAACTTTTGTGTGAATAAGCTTTTGACTACATATGTACAGCAGACAGACATATAAGGGAGTCTGTGACTTATGATAATATGAATTTAAAATATAAATTCAGGAATATTAAAATAAAAATAACAGATAAAACCATGAAACTGAATAAAGACATCCAAGGAAAGTTTGCAGGATGAGAAGAGCAATGGGCCAAATGCAAAGATTAGAGCACCGTCTACTTCTTTTTACAGTTGTTACTAGTCTAGAAAGCACCTGAAAGAGATAGCTCTTTGCAGGGGCTTCAATTGTTCACAAATCTTCCTGGAGCAGAATTTCATATATCTGTGATCTAGTGTTCTTCATAAGTGTTTGTTTTACCTGGAATGCTTTGTACTTCATCCCTCTTATTTGGTGACAGATCAGTTTACTCATTTATCCAGTTACTCAAAAATTTGTATTAAAGGTCCTGCTGAGTATTTGGGACTCCGTGCTGAGCCTCCCAGGTGTGGTCACTGACTCTGTGGGACTTTGAGTAGGATTATTTCATACCAGCAGTGAAGAATCCAAAGGTTCGCTCTTAACCCAACTGTGATAATGTGGTATCTTTCAAGTCTATTGTTAACCCTGATACATCTTTCTCAAGAAATGGAGGATATTCAAGGTTATCATGTTCTTTTTAAAATTATGTCATGATTTCTATTAAAAATATGGAGGCTGACATTTTGAAGATTTATGTGCACTGCTAGTGGCCATACTGCTTCATGACATCTAAGAAGGGCCAGTCCCCTCCACGTTGCTGTATTGCTCTATTGCAAATATCAGAACTTCTGAAGGTAATCCACTTGTTACCTATCCAGTTGCTAGGTATTCTGATGATATACTAGCTATACTAAAATAATTATTTCATTTCACTTATTACATTGGTTCATAAGAATATACAGCATTCAGTCTTTGTCATTATACTATATATATATATATCATATTCATTTTTACATTCTAGTAATCTTTGCTAAAAAGTTTTTTTGATAAAAGCTTTAAATAATAAAATTCTAAGTATTAAATATAGCACAGCTTTAATATTTTGTAAAGCTTTATTTTATGAGAACAAAGATTTATAAAATCATATCACAGGTTTCTGAACAAAACTTTCTGAATGGTACATGGATTATTTTTTTGACTGATACTGGAGAACAGTTATGTAGTTCCTTTTTGGCTGTCAGTGGCATAGTAGCTAAAGGCAGTGGTTTAATTAAGGCAAATAGAATAAAAAAATTGTCTGGCTTTTCAGTGTTACTTTTCATGTACATAGTTTTAACTTCCATTAGAGCATTGAGCTTTGGCACTAACCTTTGTTTTTTCAAGTATTTTAAAATTGAAAAAAACTAAGGTTTAGGGCTTCATTTTATCTATAAGCTATTCAATCTTCAAACATTTCTAGACTTTTCACTGGAAATACTCCCATTTTGTACCAGATGGTGTTAATATAAAGAAAATAGAAAAAATGAATATTATAAACATATAAAAAAGAACTCTTTCACTAAAGACAAGCTGTGAAAATATTTAATCAAAGTTACGCCTATATAAGTATGGAACTACTAATTATGTCAAATGAGGGGTACCTGGCTGGCTTAGTTGGTAGAGCATGTGACTCTTGATCTCAGTGTTGTGAATTCAAGCCCCATGTTGGGCGTAGACCTTTCTTTAAAAAAAAATACACATATTAAATCTTATTCTAAAGATAATAAAGTGGTTACAATAAAATATTTCTTTTATATTTATATATATCAAGTCATAGAACATGTTAAAGAAAATCTACCTTGACAGTGCGATGGACAGATGATTTAAGATTCTGTTTTCCGATTCAAAAATCCCTATTCATATTCAAAACATTTTTCTGTTTTGAAGATTCCACAATATCAATGCAAAGCAGGGCAGCTAAAAGTGGTTGCAGTTTTAATATCACTGCCTTTGTCACATTTAACCATGGTTACATGAGTATCTTTATTGGTATACCTTTTCTGATGCAAACTATGTTTGTATGTGACGAATACTTTGTTGACTCCAGGAGAAACACTTCCAGTGCCGAAAACTAATACAAAATGAAAATCAGGAACCTTTGTACTAACTTTTTCATTTCTCCTTTTTGAAATGTGTTAAAATACTTCAGCCTTTAAAGTTTGAACTCCTTCGACTTCATATTGCCTTCAGAATAAAATTCATGCTTTTTGGCAAGGCCGGTAATGTTCTCCTTAGTCATCTCCCAATACTCCAGGGTTTGAGTTAACAGTTGTAGAGTTAAGACATCTGAGATATAGCCAGGGTTAACTGAGATGTATGGGCTATGAATCTAACTGTGAAAGAAAGGTCACTTTTGTTAAAATCCCACTATATTGCTAACAGAGTGCTAAATATTTTCTTTTGCATTAAAATAATATATGTGGAACATTATTATTTGTCTATCTTGATAGATTAGAAAAGTGAGAGAATAAAAGTTTAGAAGCACATCCAAAGCATACAGCTGTTACAAGGTGGAACTAGAATTTCATTCCAGCTTGTGAGCTCCTTCTAATAGACTAGAGATGACAAACTTTGGTTATTGCTTCCCCAGGCAGACTAATCATCCATTTATTCATTTGTCCATTCATTCTATAAATATTTCAGACCACTATGTGTCAGATTGTGTCCTAGGCTCTGGGAATACATTGTGAACTAAATGAAGTTCCTACATTGCAGAACTAATATTCTAGTAGAGAAGATGAGCAACGAAATAATAATTGAATAATTATATGATCTAACTGTTGGAGACAAATGATATGTAAAAGGTAAAATAAGGAATCACAGAATAGTGACTCTTCCCTTGCCTGCCTAATTAGTTTAGTTAGGGTAGGAAAGGCATCTTTGAAGAAGTAGTGCTTGAGAAAACACATGAAGCAAATATTTGGGGAGTTGTATGTGAGGCAAAGAAACCAGCTAATATAGAAGTCCTTAAGTAAGAATGAACTTGGTATATTCCAACAATATGAAAACTGTCACTGGAGCAGAGGTAGACAATAAAATATGTGGTAGAATATTAGATCAGAAAGCCTTCTGGGGAATTGATAGTCCATATCAAAGACTTTGAATTTCCATGGAGGTGACTAGAAAATAGTTTTGAGCAGTAAGAGTCATGACTATGTGTGTGTGTGTGTGTGTGTGTGTGTGTGCGCGCGTGTGTGCGTGTGATTCTAGCTACTGTGTGGAAAACAGACTATAAGATGAGAGTGAAATAAGGAAGCTATTTTGGTCACCATGAAGATGGTGAGAAGTCTTTGAATTTGTGATGTTTTTTTAAAAATGTAGAAGCAATAGACTTGCAGATGGATTGAATGTCAGTGGAGTGGATCGAAAGAAAGTTTTCTCAATAGTTCAAGCCTAAGATGATGATGTCTTGACCTAGGGTGGTGTTCCAGTCAGTATGGCTTATTAGTAGCAGTGTACCCCAAGACATGCTGGTGTGAAACAATCACATACTGTGTTTAAGAATTCTGTGGCCAGGGGCCCATGGGTGGCTCAGTTCGCTGAGCATCTGACTCTTGATTTTGACTCAGGTCATGATCTCACAGTTGTGAGTTGGAGCTCTGCCCTGTCAGTGCAGAGCCTACTTCTCTCTCTGTCCCTTCTGCACTCTCACTGACTTCCTCTCTCTCTCTCTCTCTCTTTCTCTCTCTCAAAGTAAATAAATTAAAAAAAAAAAAAAAAGAATTCTGTGGATCAGAAATTCAGTGCTGTGGCTAGTTCTTTCTCACAGTGTTTAATAAGGAAGACTTGATGGCCAGCAGCTGGAGTCCATCTATAGGCACATTCACTCACATATCTAGAGATTGATTCCAAGTTAATTGTAGGTCAATTTTTAAAATTAGTATTAATACCTATTCTAAGTATCAAATGATTTTATTATATTTCACTAGGGCTTTTTCTTCACTTTAAGTGTTGGACTCCTGTGATACTGTACAAAAGATTTCCTCTAATTTGGAAGCATCAGACATGGAAAAGAGAGGCCATTGCAGAATTGCTGCTTGAGTATCTGGTAAAACCCTGTTCCAAAATCTCAGCTAAGAATACTTGTTAGTTTATTACTCTCCAAGTCAACAGATAGGTGGACAATCCCAATCTCAAGTATCCATCCGTTGGCTAATTGAAATAAATTGAATGAGGCCAGTATATATGATGGGCTCATTTATTTCATATTAGATGTTACTGATTTTCAGAAGTACATGTTCATGTGCCAGCCCAGATACCAGAATAGAAATATGCTCCTCAGTTAATACCTCCATGATCATATATAATCACAATCAACCCATTTTGTCATAAAGCTGTCCTTTTATGCAGCCAGTAAGTACCATCAACTGTGTATCCTAAATATACCTAAAATGTCCCCTCTATTCTATATTCAAGGTCAGTACCTTAGATCAGGGGTATAGTGCAAAATCCTCAAGCAAACGTCTATATTGGCCCCTCTGAATCCTTCCTTATTCTACATTGCTGTTAGAGTAATCAATAAAAATTGACAATCATGCCAAATATGCACAGTAATTAATGGGAAAAATCTAAATTATTCATATGGTTGTGCATTATTCTATTTATGATCTGTCCATGTATTAGATAATGAGCAGATGTTACCTTAGTCTAAATATAATTCCAATTATTTTTTTATTTTTTTTTTCAACGTTTATTTATTTTTGGGACAGAGAGAGACAGAGCATGAACGGGGGAGGGGCAGAGAGAGAGGGAGACGCAGAATCGGAAACAGGCTCCAGGCTCCGAGCCATCAGCCCAGAGCCTGACGCGGGGCTCGAACTCACCGACCGTGAGATCGTGACCTGGCTGAAGTCGGACGCTTAACCGACTGCGCCACCCAGGAGCCCCTATAATTCCAATTTTAACTTAAAAGATTTTTGGCCATTGGAAGTCAACTCTGTTTGGCTTGAAAATGTCAAAAAGCTTTTTTGTTAATGCTTTAACAGTGAATGATAGGTGAGTTAAAATTGCATATATAGTTTTGAAGATTTCTGTTAGTCTTCAATATAAATACTTGCATAACCTGATTTGGGCTTTCATTTAATTTACAGACTTTTGTTAAGTATTCATAATCCACATATGATAGTTTAAATGATAAAATTCATTTCTGAAGATTTTTTTTAAATATGCTTTTAAAATCTGTGAGACTGCTGATCTTGACGTCTGTATTTGGCTCTCACCTTGACAGTCCTCATTTCCCATAGTTTAATAATATAAATGTGGTCACTTACCATTGGGATTGTTTTGAACTGTCATTGTTTTTGAGGGTCTTTATTTTTGAAAGATGCCTTCAGTCATAGATTTTTTTATACTTTTGCAGAGCCTTCTGATTAGAGATTAACTGAATATAGCAATGGCACAGCCAATTAAAAGATTACAATATCTGGGGTACCAACTGTGCCATTTTGTTTATATTTTGAATTTTAAGGCAGAATGCTTTTAATAATTCCATAACAGTAACATATATTGTCCTTCCTGAGACCTTGACAGTAAAAGTTAATAAAAACACCCCTATCCACAAGCATAGTTAGTTGCTGCAGAAAGACAGATATTCTTACCAACAAAAGAAACATTCATTTCCAAAAACTGCATATAAATATTTTACAGTTACCTAATTTTCTCAAAGTTTAAATTGATTATAAATAGTTTATGTGCTTTTTCTGTATCTGAAACCTGCACAACTCCTTAATGAAATCTTGCTTAAGCCTTGGTCAGTAAACCAAACATTATACACGGTACAGCAGTGCCCCCTAGAGCTAAATAACTGTACAAATTAACATTTTCTAGGTGTTTCATTTGATTACAACTTCAGAAACAGTGATTAATGTTCTGTTCGAACGCTTTGTTTCCTGTAATCTGGAGAATAATTCAGTGATAACTAGAGAATAATATTTATGGTTAAGATTTTATTTTTTATAAATCTGTTGTGCCAGTGGTGTATACAAATAGTACTATTTGTATAAACTTACACAGTTTTCCTTTAAGCATGTGATTTAGATTTTTCTTCATTCCTAGTTATGAATGAAGTCACACATCTACAAGTTGACTTAAATATTCTTCAACACTATGATAGCATTTATAATATATTAATAATAAATTATAGTCTACTCCAAAAGTCATAAGGATAATAGAATTACTAAGCTGGGAAATACATTTCAGATCATCTAGACCAACATGCTCATTTCCTCATCTGGGTGAGGATAAGCCGCTCGCCTGCAGTCACGCAATTTGGTTTCAATGAAACCAAAGCAGTGTGTTCGTGCACAGGATAATCACTAACTAAAAAT
This sequence comes from Herpailurus yagouaroundi, assembly GCF_014898765.1. Taxonomy (NCBI): domain Eukaryota; kingdom Metazoa; phylum Chordata; class Mammalia; order Carnivora; family Felidae; genus Herpailurus; species Herpailurus yagouaroundi. Next base: position 26,508,118 of record NW_024412394.1, on the reverse strand, counting down.
GCTAATGCCAATCTTACACTTGATAGTATATTCATTTATATCAATAATGATACATTTCCTAATTTCTTGTATACACTTCACTGTTTAAGAATAAACCCTACAACATTTCTGCCAACAAGTACATCATTTAGAATAAACTGCAGTTGACACTTAAGAGACACACAGTCTGATGAACAAACTGCAATTTTGACAAATGAGGGAGAAGCAGTGTGATTTGTGTAACTCATAGAAGCAAGAAGAATGTCGTAATTGGGGAAAAATTGTGAATCTTCTCTTTTTCTGCACACTGCTGTCTCTAGTGGATCATGCCCTAGTTTCTAGAGCCCCAAAGAAATAAAGAATCAAAGCAAATAAGTGATTAAATCCAGGCCCAAATAGCTTCAATTGTTTAACTTGATGCAGTTGTAAAACATGAACTATATTCCAAAATATGGGCCTCTCCGAAATGCAAGCCACTTAGATTTAGAAAAAGCAAGAATGAAGAGAAGACAGAGGTGAAAAAGACAAGATGGCAGATGAACAACATAACCCTTCTCAGCTGAAGTGGGAGAGACTAGTTTGAATCTAGTAAACAACAAAAATACTTCTTCAGCATTACCATTCCTAAGGAGTAGTTATTATTTGGGGAAATAAACAACTACCCATCCTTCCTGGTCCTGCCCTTCTGGTACCATGCACTGGAAGTTAGATACTCCCAAACTATAGGAACTGTTGCAGGGAGCCATGTCCCTGCTATATTCCCTAAGGCATCCAGCACTCATCTCCCTCCACTGCCCGCCCACCCCCCGCCAACCTCTGCTTTTATAGGGAGAGAGAGGTCTCTAGTGGACCATGGGAAGTAGCTATAGTAAATAGGAATGTGATAACGTTCATGTATATGGCCTTTTCCCTCAACTCTGCCTGTAAATTTTCTGTTAAGGGGAAAAAAAAAAAACTATTTGTTTTGGCTTCAGGCTGATGCAAACTTCACGCTTGTGTTAAAATGCTATCTTTTCCTCTTGGGTACCAGCAGTCTGTACATATCACAAATATTCTTCTTGCAGAGCAAAACCAGCAACCTTTTTCTTAAAATCATCTCAAGTCATTAATGTTTTTTTTCATTTTTAGTATATTTTTAAAAGCAGAAACTAATAGATGTATGTGAAGTTATTAGTGTTGCTTATTATGTAATTTGTGATCTTACTAAAAGCAAAAACAAATATTAAGCATGAGTTAATTGGAAATTAAAAAGGCAAGCATAGGAGCACCTGGGTGGCTCTATCATTTGAGTTTCCAACTTTGGTTCAGGTCATGATCTCGTGGTTTGTGAGTTTGAGCCCCGCATCAGGCTCTGCACTGGCAGCTCAGAGCCTGGAGCCTGCTTTGGATTCTGTGTCTCCCTGTCTCTCTGCCCCTCCCCCACTCATGCTTTGTCTCTCTGTCTCTCTCTCTCTCAAATAAATAAACATTAAAATATTTTTTTAAAAAGGCAAGCCTAAAGGTTTGGAAGATGGCAATAGATTGTTAGGAACATTTTTTGGCTTTATTAAACCTGACAATGTTGAAAGCAGGGCCTTTTATTAAAAATAAAATTAAAGGGGCGCCCGAGTGGCTCAGTCGGTTAAGCGTCTGCCTTCGGCTCAGGTCATGATCTCACCGTTTGTGAGTTCGAGCCCCGCGTCGGGCTCTGTGCTGACAGCTCGGAGCCTGGAGCCTGCTTTGGATTCTGTGTCTCCCCCTCTCTCTACTCCTCCCCTGCTCATGTTCTGTGTCTCTCTGTGTCTCAATAATAAATAAACGTTAAAAAGATTAAAAAAATAAATAAATAAAATAAAATTAAAATTAAAATTTTTAAAATAAAATTATTTTATTTATTAAATTATTAAAAATAAAAATTTTTAAAAAGGAATCAGGGCATAACACTTTGGTATACATAATTTCAAGAATGATTTGAACTGTTACGCAGTGAAATATTTTAATGATGTACATATATTTTTTTATTTCTAATCTACAGTAAATGAACAATTCCATTGTTTTCCTTGAGTTGTATTTAGAGAGATTTTTTTTTATTAAATAAAGAGGTTTTCCCCAAATCTAAAAATTCTTCATTCTATTGTTTTGCACAAAGTTAAAAGGCAGACTAGTAATTGTCAGGTCTCAGATCTTATAACGTGTGCCATTTTTCAAATAAGAATGAACAATTCCATTGCTAAAAAGCTTCTTAAAAACATTTGAATGAAAGACATATTACTAATATATGATGCTCATATTTCTTTTTTAAAGTTTTTTTTTTTTTTTTGAAAGAGAGAGAGAGAGGAGGAGGGGCAGAGTGAGAGTGTGAGAGAGAATCCCAAGCAGGCTCCGCATTGTCAGTGCAGAGCCCAACCCAGGGCTTAATCTCACCAACCGTGAGATTATGACCTGAGCCAAAATCAAGAGTCAGACACTTAACTGACTGAGCCACCCAGTCACCCCTGACATTGGTCATATTTCAAGTGTAATACAATACAAATGTATTCACTCTCAAATGTAATACACTGAAAATGAGATTCATGAAATGGTGGAGTACTTAGCAGTTGTATAGCTAAACATTTCACCTAATTCAGAAATGCTTTCTAAAGTATCTTTGACAGGTGGTCATCCAGCCTCTGCTTAAAGATTTGATGTGGATTTTACTACCTCATAAGGCAGACAATTACGTTTTTCAAATGCTGTAAGAGTTATAATGCTGTTATGCTGAAATCTCCAACTACATCTTCTCTGATTTAGTGTAATTGTTTTCTACACACCAACCTTTCAATTCCTAAGGATAATTAAACTTGTACTAAGTACTTTCAAGCCAGGTGTCAGTAGTTCCAATTCTCAAACAGTATGATTTCTCAACTTCCTATCCTTTTCCGCCTCTTAAACTGATGTAGTTCATCATTTATTATTTAATTTTGGTTGCCAGAGCCAAACTCTTTGGAATGTGATCTGAAAAATATGAATTAGAATGGGCGTTGTTTGCTCTGAATTCAGTCTGAGATTGCATTAGAAGGTTTGAGGTAATCCAAATACTTTGTCTCCCCAGTCTCCATGATTATTCAAGTATTTAGACATTTATATTTGCAAGTTGTTTCAGTACCTCGAGGTATATTTGACTGGCACTTTAATTCTGCTTTATGGTGTACGAAATAAACTTTCCATTTGCAAATCACTCTTCTTGAAAGGTAGACGTTGTGTAATTATATTTTTTTTCTGGAGTCCATTAATGCTACCTCATCTACCTAATCACTAGAGACAGCCCTCCCATCTCTTTCTTCTTTCTCTATATGTACAAAATAAATCCTCTTACTCTATGAATAGTATATAAATCTCAGCTCTTCCTGTGTTTTTATAGTAGAGGTTTATGTGACATTAGTGTGCATGCCCTTTGTGATTAGTTCTTCTTTGTACAGTCAAATTAATTTTCCATTGAAGACAGGGTTGTCAGGCTGTTTGAGGATCCCTCTGTACATTCATATATATATGTGACACAAATTGTACTGAGGACGATGTGTTCAACACTCCTGTGGAAAATGCAATAAGGTATTCCATAAAGCTATTTCTGAAACTCCTATGATTTTTATCTGGGGGACAGGCATTATAAGAGAATTCATGTTCAGTTCAGTAAATGAATAAGTCCTCAGTGCTTTATGTGTGAACGAGATAAACTTTGGAGGGTTCCTGTGGCAGGTATTAATAAGTGCCAACCATGGTCATAGAAATATCTCAAAAATGCTACCATGGAATATATGGTTTTCATTTACATGCCTACTGAGAAACACTACCTCAATAAATTAGCTGTCCTATGTGTTAATCAGTACTAATTTTTTTGCTTGATTTATGGAATTGTTTGACATTTTGGAGAATATTTTCAAAATTAATTCTAATTTTAAAATAGCTAAAATCATGGGGTGCCTGGGTGGCTCAGTCGGTTGGGAGGCCGACTTCGGCTCAGGTCATGATCTCGCTTTCCGTGAGTTTGAGCCCCGCATCAGGCTCTGTGCTGACCGCGCAGAGCCTGGAGCCTGTTTCGGATTCTGTGTCTCCCTCTCTCTCTGACCCTCCCCCATTCATGCTCTGTCTCTCTCTGTCTCAAAAATAAATAAACGTTAAAAAAAAAATTTAAAATAGCTAAAATCATTCCATTCTTACAACAATAAATGGAACAAACCTATAGTATTGAGGCCACGTCTAGGTTTTGACAATAAACCTCTGTTATCATATAGGAGTATATATCTTCCTATCTTCTATGGTAAGGAAGTATCCTACATCATGAACCAATTATGTTTAGTGTTTCAGGATCTTCAAATCTTACACAAATTGACACTACTACTGAACCTTTTGAAATCTGCCTTGTTGCATATCTAGCATTATCTCTTTCTTTTTATTTATATTAGGCTGATAATGTGCCTTGTTAAGTCTCCCTGAATATTCTCATAACTTCTCATTCAGTGAACTCTTCTCTTCATGGCTCCAATTTAATTCCAAAGTAGCAATTCCCCTCATCGCTCCTGGATTTATTTAATAATTAAAAATAATTATATGATTTAGGTTGAATTAAGGTAAAATTCTTTGCATAGATTAAGTTTGAATAGTGATGGAACTTATTTTTGTGGTAAAATTAGAATAATGGGCAGAGTAAAATGGTAATAACAAAAATTTTAATTTATAATTCATTTATGCATGGAAATGGCAAAGGGTGAGCATGCCTTTCCAAGAATATAGTTGACCTATATCTAATTACAGGAAGTCTTTCAAGGGTACAAAATTACATAGATTGAATGCTTAGGTAAGTATTTTTAGAAGCTTAGCACTTAGGCAACAATAAATCTTCGTCCTAGTAATCAAACTATCAACCACAAAATCAACACAAAACAAGTTCAAGGTGTATCTAAGGACCAAAGCCAACATTAAAATATTCAGAAGGAAAGAAAAATATCTTTATCTTGATTATTCCAGGAGTATAAAGGCATTTTCAAGGACAATGTTGTATTAGAAAGATAAGAAACTACAGTTCATTAAAAATTAACAGTAAAGCAATTGAAGTGTATCTATTAAAGTACTAAGCTTTAAGAGAAAAATGATAAGTGTGTGTTTGTGCTTGACTCTGATTCTGTCAAACTAGACAATCTGGAATAGGATTGAAAGTTTCTTTCAATCAGGAGCGCCTGGGTGTCTCAGTCAATTAGGCATCTGACTTAGCCCAGGTCATGATCTCGCAGTTCATGAGTTTGAGCCCTGTGTTGGGCTCTGTGCTGACAGCTCAGAGCCTGGAGTCTGCTTCAAATTGTGTCTCCCTCTCTCTCCGCCCTTTTCTTCTCTCTCTCTCTCTCTCTCTCTCTCTCTCTCTCTCTCTCAAAAATAAATAATCAACAAAAAAAAAAAAAAAATCAAGTTTCTTTCAGTCAAATAAAAATGGCCAAGTTTAGATGTCTTTAAGTATAGACTTATGTACATCCCACCATCTAGACATTTAAGAACTTAAACATAAATAACCAAAAATGTTAAAAAGAAAACCCCATGAGAACTTAAAATATGCATTAGCACCAACTTCATACTACTTATGTCAAAAAAATATATTCAGATGTAATTTGGACTAAAATAAAAGAATGCTTCCTGGTGACATATATTTCTACTGTTCAAAGAGAAATGTGGAATTGAGGGAAATAAATAACAGAGTTATGGAAAATCCCACCACTAGCAACCAGTGTACAGGGGCAAAGTTTATAGTGTGACCAGTTTGCCAGACAGTTGGTGAATGGTTATTGGGATGTTCTGCAAGATTAACAACTGGTTAATGCTGGGGAAGCGAAACTGGAGGAAAATAGCCGAGCTCATCTTCACTACTCTTAGTTACCCTCTTGTCTCAGCTTCCATATATCAAGTATTCCCAATTATATATGGATTTATTCAGCCATTTCTTCATTTCTTCAATGAATAAGGATTGAACACCTACAATGACAGTCACTACACTCAGCCCCATGGATATAGCAGGATATGTAGAAAGATATAGCCCCCTGGATATATGGATCTGATCGGGCCCTTGTTCTCACTAGGTCTACATTTAGTGTAGACTAGACTTTATATAGAATGATCAGCATTATTTTACTTTAAACTAAAATTTTGAGATTAAATTTGTTTTTTTTAAAGGGGAGATATTTATTCCATTCCCAAATGAGAGAAAAGCTTGTACAAAAGCCTTGATATGATCAAAGTTGGTAAATTTGAAGTTCAGAAAGAATACTAGTGTATATAGTAAATGAAGCAGAGAGTAGAACAGAGTGAGATGAAAATCCAGGCCATACAGTCATAGCAGTTAATTTTTGTAAATAATCCTTTAAGCAGGCAAACCATTTCACATTTATTTTAAATCACTGGACTAAGTGGAAATGTAATCTGGAGGGATAATGTCTAGAAGCAAGACTAAGTTTTAAGAATCACCAAGAGAAATCTGCTGGCAACCAGTGCCTGAAATCCAGTCAGTTGGCAACAAAGTGTTTTCATAAATGGAAACATTTTGACCCCACCAAAAATCTACAAAGACTTTAAGTTTTAAAAGGTTGACCTTATATGAGCATGGATGTAGCTGGAAGAGAAGAAATGAATTACAGTCGGAATTTTACTTTCCTAGCAGGAAAAGGCATTTTTTACATTGTTCACTTCTTTGTTGCTCTCAACAAAAATAAAGGACATGCAAATAGTTTCCAAGCTGCAAAGGCTAAGTTCATCCAGATGACTGAAAAATGCACTGAAAATATAATTTAATGTCTGGGAGACTTTCAGTATTTAAGAAAAGAACTTAAGAATGCCCATGACAGAGAAAAGGGTTTTAATTAAAATATGCCCACATAACTTGAAGAAAATAGAACTTAGGAGAACCAGGACCTTACAAAATGAATAAATTAAAAAACAAAATCTACACAAACTTATACAAAACTCTATAGGGGGAAAATCAGAGAAAATACAAAGTCACTTAAGGAGAACTTCAGAAAAAGGAGAGGGGGGAACCACAATTAGGGCAAACACAAGAAAGATAAAATTTCAGATTACTACTTTGAACTAACCTATAATGAAACTAAAGGAAATATGGTTTTTATGAAAAATAAATGGGGTAAGACAAGGGAATTTAAAATTAATTTAAAGCTTAATATGTGTGACCATTTCAATAGATATTAAAGGCATTCAATAAAATTAAACCTCTGACTATGATAAAGAGACTTAGCAAACTGGTTGTAGAATAAACCTGATGAGCAACATGTAAAAACATAGCCAAGAGTGGGGAATAGTTAAACTTTCAGCACTTCATTTTTCCAACTTTTCAGCACTCCACCATTGTGGTGGTGAAGTTTCTAGCTACTGCAGTAAGATTAAAAAAAAAAAGAAAAGAAAAAAAAAAAGATGTGGGGCACCTGGGTGGCTCAGTTGGTTAAGTTTCTGACTTCTGTTCAGGTCATGATCTCACAGTTGGTGAGTTCGAGTCTGTTGTCAGTACAGAGCCCACTTCAGATCCTTTGCTCCTATTCTGTGCCCCTTCCCTGCTCACACATGCATGCTCTCTCTCTCTCTCTCTCTCTCTCTCACACACACACACACACACACACACAAATAAATCAACATTACAAAAAAAAAAAAAGTTATATGGATTTGCTTAGAAGAAACAAGACTCATGGGTTGGCCTCATAGAAAACTTAAGAGAACATACAGAAATATTAATAGAACTAATAATATAGTATAATTAGTTTGCTGTAGATCAATAATAGAAAATCAATTGCATTTCTATATATTCATGACCAAGTTTTATAAAATGCAGTTTAAAATGTAAATATAAAACATCTATAAATATTTATTATATGAATATTATGAGCATAGTAATATTATATAAGTATGCATATAATAAATAGGTATGTAATAAGAAAAATATGTAACATATATATGAGGAAAATTATAAAGCTTTATTTAAATATGTTAAAGAAGATAAGAAAACATCATGTTCTTAAACAGGGGTATTTAGTATAATAAAGATGCCTATTCTTCCCCAAATTTACATGTATGTAATAGTAATAAATATATCATTACATATATATTCAGTACAATGCCAGTAAAATTCTTGATGGGTTTCTGTTTATTTTGGAGAAGAAAAAGCAGAGTGAATTGCTCTTATAGATAAGATATTACAAAACTTACAGTAGTGAAGAATGCATGGTATCATTTATAGTGTCAGCACAGGAATAGCAAAATAGCAGTGGAAAAATAAATGGGCATGATTTACTAAATGATTCTGAGAAAATTGATTTATCCTAATGGAAAAAAAAAACACACAAAGTCTCACTGTACACAAAAATCAATTCCAGTTGAATTAAATTGTTAAAAAGTGAAATTATAAAGTTTAGGAATATATATATATAGTATTTTCTCTATGATTTGAGAGTAGGACAAACATTTAAAGCTTTAGATGAATATATAGGAGACTATATCCAGATAAGTAAGACCACAAATCTTTAACATATATTCTAAAAATCAGTACATTTGATTTACTACAATTGAGAATGTCTGTCTCTCAAAATACTCTATATAAAGTCATAAAACAACCCACAATTTGTAGAACATATTTGTAACATAAAAAAGACAAACAGCCATTTCCCAGATGTTATAAATATCAGGCACTAATGAATAGGATAATTCAATAGCAGAACTGACCAAAAGATACATGAAAAAATGCAACTACAAGTCACAATTAGGTATGTCATACAAACACTAGATAGGCAAAAATTTCACAAGTTTAACAGTAATGAGTATTGATAAGGATAAAGAGTAACAGTAGCTCATATACTACTGATAGAAATGTAGAGCCTATTTATTGTGTCACATTGGATATATGTAAAATCTAGACCTAGAAATTCCCCTTCTTGCTCTTGTATGTAACCACCAGGACACATGTATAAGAATGTTTCTAAGGTCGTTGTTCCTTACTCTGAAACAGTTGAAATAACCCAGGTTTCTGTTAACAGGAGTAAGGAAAAATAATATGTTAACACAATATTAGAGAGTGGTACAACTGAGTGAACTAGAGGTAAATGTATCAGTGTGCATGAATCCTAGAAATGATATTGATTGAAAACAAGCAAGCTACAAGTGAATAATATAGTATACACTTATTTTTTATATAAATTTGAAAAAAACAGAAAAAAACTAAGCATTATCTTCTTTAGGTTATGGTCAAAACAGAAGTGGAGAAAATCTAAAGGATAGTGAGGGGAAATTCACAACAGGGAAGATTTGTGGTGGAGTATGAGGCAGGGGACTGGGACAGAGGGAAAGCACAAAGGAAACTTCATTGCTGTGGACTTTCTGTTTAAGTTATTGGGCTCACCGTTTTATTATTGTCCTTTAAAAGTTAAATATATATTGCATGCGGATATGCAACTGTATTCTTAATCAGTTATAAGTAATATAGTACCCCACTATGCTGCCATGTGGTTTTTCAATAATATATCTCAGTTGTTATATAAAGCTGCTTTATTTTCATTAAATTCTAGTAGTCACTTATCCAGTCAGTTATACACTTCATTTAGTCACACTTTTTTGTGTTTTAGGTAGTTAGATTGGTCATATGTCCATATCTCTTAACTCTCAATACTCCAAGTAAATCTGTAACTATAAGTCTGCAAGGGCAAAAATTGCCCCCATATTTGCCATTATCTCTTCCTCACCTAGTGTAATGACTGGTGCTGTATTTCAGAAAGTTCTGTGAATATACATGGTAAATTACATGTGCAAGCCACTTTCTTGAATAGAACTCACAACAGCACTAAAATGAAAACAACTCTCTTTGCTGCAGTGAACCAAACACACGGAGCAGCTCACGGGAAACTGCATGCAAATAACACTACCATTCTTTTTAGAAATGGTCAAATTGAAAATAAAAGTGTAAAGCTATATCTAAGCCAAAAATAATGATAAATAAGAAAGCTATATTTGGTGCTATTTAATCACTATTCATCCAATAAACTAGATAAATAAGGGTGCTCATTTAAATTAATTGCCTCATACGGGTGCCTGGGTGGCTCCGTCTGTTAAGCGTCTGATTTTGGCTCAGGTCATAATCTCATGATTCATGAGTTTAAGCCCCACGTCGGGCTCTGTGCTGACAGCTCAGAGCCTGGAGCCTGTTTCAGATTCTGTATCTCTCTCTCTCTCTCTCTCTCTCTCTCTCTCTCTGCCATTCCCTTGCTCATGCTCTCTTGGTATCTCAAAAATAAAAAATAAACATTAAAAAATTTTTTCAATTAATTGCCTCAGGATAATTTTCCTCAAAGTAGGTTAATGTCATTTGATAAAGTACATGTTGTGTTAAACATTGTAAAGGATTATAACAGATTTTTAATGGAAATTATTTCTGTTTTTCAATACAAAGTCAAGCCATGCTTCTTGTAACATTTCTTGAAGGTAAACACTTAATAACTTGGTTGAATCTTACATATAAATGTACTTTTCAGTGAATAAAAATTGGTATCATTTAAAAAATATAACAGATATATTAGAGGCAATCATGGGATATAAAGAGAAAAACAATGCAATTTAAAAATTTAAGATAGCAAGACATAGAATCAATAATTAAGAAAAATAGAGTGTTACCCTAAAGAAATCTGTTGACAACAAATGTCCATCTTGTTTGACATCTTACAGCTATGTTCATTAGCTAACTTGACATCTCTACTTGGATTTTATTCTTAACAGGAATAAATCAAAATTAGAACAACCCTTGGAATGCATTTTCTTGTTTATTTGTTTCTTTGATTAGTTGGTTGCTTGGTTTTAGGTATCTTGCAAAGTTCAAGGGATTACTAGTTTTTCCTTTCCAGGCCCTAAAAAGTTAATTGGTTCCCTTTAGGGCAGGGAAATAGTATGAATCAGTCCAGGCTAGGATTTTCAACATGTTCGCTTTATTTTCTACTTCTATTTTATTCTATGAAATAATAACTCTTATGGTGTTTTCTTTGATTTCAACTGTCCCTTATAATGTGAATCCATTCCTTCTTAGATGAGGAAAGCAGTGAGGTTTCCTTGGTCAAGCTCTGTAATAAGCTGGTACCTGCTTCAAAGAGAAACTTTTTCTGACCATGATCCCAATGCCCTTTCCTAGCCTAGCTGAGTAAGTAACAGTGATGAAAGACAATTAAAGACAATAAATATATATCAAAACATCATGTTGTGCATCTTAAATTATACAACTTTTATATGTCAATCATACTTCAATAAAACTAGAAGAAAATCAGAACATTTTTTTCTCTTTTAAAGCAGTGAGAGAAATTACCAGTTCTTTAATAGAAACATCACATGCTAAAAGCCGTACATATTTTTAAAGCCGAAGGAAGACAAGTGAATATTGTAGGATGCTCTCTTTTTTGCAAAATCAGTTCTAAAGTATCTTCTGGAAAGAGCTGGCAGGGACTGCAGTATCCTATGTTAGAGCATAAATGCAATAGCATTTATCAATTCCCTCTTTTCCCAAGAGGAAGAATTAAACCATGGCACATCTCTAAATACAAGCTCCTCAGCCTTAAAGTAGGATTGTCTCTAAGCATCTCCTGTAACACTGCCTCCTCACATTTTCCCCATTTTTGTAAATAGCACTCCAGTTTATTCAGTTGCCTGGATTAGAACCCTAAAGCAATTCTCAATCCCTTTCTTCCTTGTCACCAAAATTCTATTTATTATGAAGTGCTACGTATTCTATACTAATATATACTTCTATCCCTTTTCCCACTCATCATTTTCTTCCTCATTTGCTATACCATCATCACTACTGGGAGCACTCTTAACTTTTCCTAACTGATCTCCTTCTTCTATTCCACCTTCTCCAATATGTTCCCCATATAGCACTCAGAGTCATTTTTATATTGTTCCTTCACCATTAGGAAAGCAATACATATAAGCAATTTAAGTTGTCTAAAAGATCATATAGTAAGGATTATTCTTTCTTTCATCCCAGTTTTCTGTTCCCATTGTCCAGAATTCTTTCTCATGTACCCTCCCTGAATAGTCCAGCTATCCATTCATATACATACTCATTTTTCCAACTAAATGAGAACATTCTATAAACATTATTCTGTTTTGTGCTGGGTCTTAATTTATAAAGGTGATTAACTACCCAGAAAGGTCAGTGCCATTGAAAGAAAAGTTTACTGTTACTCACAGTTCCCCTAGTAATGAGACGCATGGCTTCTCACTCCAGGTCACAAGAGGAACACCAGGTTTTGATGAGGAAGCAGAAAGTAGGAGTAGGGGAACACTTAGGCCACTACCTTTTTTGGGATTCTCCCGGGTAAGGCCAGGCAAGGCAGGGTAAATTGTTTAGGATTGGTGAGTTTAACTAATTTCATTGAGCTTCAGACTACAAGAGTGATCTCTAGTTGTCTGGCACATGGCCCTGGGGATGATTAAGGCAAAGCAATATTGTCACTCTGTGGTATACAGACTAGATAGGGCAGTTTAGTTAGTTTGCGTATCACATGCATGTTTCTGGCTGCGTTTCTGCTGTTTCTAAGAATTGGCTAGCCTCATAAGGTGCAGTCTCTCCCCTCAGAAATGTTTTTAAATGTCAAATATCATAAGATAAGGAAAATAAAACACATGATTAATACGCTGTTCATTGATGTTATCATTTAATAATAGTTACCAAAGACCTTTTCATATTAGCACATAGAGATCATGTATCTTTTGAATAGCCATATAACATTTCATTTTATGAATATTCCATAATATATTTATATTCCCTTGATGATGGATTTTTGGGTTGTTTGTAGTTTTCACCTGGGAAAAAATAATGCTGCAATTAAAATATCACCAATTATATATTTGCGTATAAGTGGATTAGTAAAATAAACTCCTAAAAGTGGAAAGATACTTGCTTTTAAATGCAAATTAACTAAATTCCAGAGAGAGGGTGCCAGTTCAATTTCCCCACCACTAGCATAAGACATCAAGATTCTCTAAGACCTCACTGTGAATTTTTCAAATTAATCAATTTTTCAAATCTCACCAGTCAGATGGCAGAGTTGCAAATATTGAATTATGAATAAAAATTTGAATGAAATTTCTCATGTTTGTAAACTATTCATACTTCTTTTTCTGTTTCATTGTGTTCTGACCTTTGGTTATTTTTCCATTGGATTATTGGTATTATATTGATTCATCATGTATATTGGAAGTGGAAATTAAAGTTTTTATTTAGTCAAATTCATTATTATTTTTTTTTACCTTTGGCTTCTGGTTTTGTGACTGGTTTTAACAAGGTTTTCTTTGTTCCAAGGTGTTTTTGTTGATGACTATGTAGTCTTTCTATGCCATCATGGTTTTGTTGTATTTTGTACATTAAGGTTTTTAATTCCACTGGAAATTATTTTGCTATAAAGACACATCTAGTGGGGATGCGAGGAGGAAAAGAATAGGGCTTAATTATAGTTGTTGGTGAGGGAGCAGTTCAGGATAATGGAAGAGAAAATAGCTCTGGCGGACAAAACACATGGATGGGAAGAGAAGGGAAGATATAGGGGTGGCAGAAGTTGGTATGAAGAGAAAACGATAATTAGGCAGGAATGAGAGGCACAGAGCCCACAGGTACTCTTCATATCAGGATCAGATTTTGATGTATGAGGAAGACATCTTTAACTATTTTCCTTATATGGCACTGGCTGTCATTATAATACAGTAGTTCAGAACTCATTGAATGTTGCATTGCAGTGTTGATTTCATGCAACATTTCCTCTCAAAAAAATAAAAGGTAGGATAAATCAATTTCACGAGAGCATTAAAAAAAACCTTTATTTGACTGAATGTCTTTAGGTTCTTCAAAAACTAAATGTGCTACAGAAATAAAACAGCACCTCATTTTTTAGCAGCTTCAAGAGCATAATTATTTTGAAAAGTGAATACTAAAATCATGCAAAGTGTGACCATTTTGATTTTCTCTAGCTTTTTTACACACAATACACAGCCCATTAGCAAACGTTTTCTTACAAACAAGAATTGTAGTGATAGCCTTAGTGGTCATTAGTGGTTACTATCATTTTATCTGTGTAGTACTTTGAACTTCTTCTGCTGCTGTCAGCCTATTGTGCTCTAATCTGGCAGGGTTTTATTGAATACCCCAATGCCTGGTTAAGAACTTCAGGTTAGCCCGTATGCCCTACAGTGATGTGGGTGACTCCTCTGACAGATGTGACTGCACAAGGGCCTCGTTCACTAATGCCCTGATTACACCTGTGTTCTGGATGAGTGAGGTTGCCATAAATCTAACCTCCATGTAAGTGAAGTGTCACTATGACATTTCATCAGATTTTGCCTTTAACTGATTTGCCTTTTTTTAAAGCCGAAATTGGGGTATAAGATCTTAAATCAACATCGGTTCAGTAACACTCTTTAAAAAGTACTTTGTAATAATGGAACTGTAAACTCACTGAACTGAAGACAGTTCCACCCTGAGGAATATAATTTTTATTACACTTTTGCTGACTGGTAAAACGTTACTTACTCAGTTGTGTTTGTTTTGTTTTGTTTTTCTTTTTTTTTTTTTTTTTTTTTTTAAGCTAAGCACTCTTTATTGTTCTGCTTTTCAACCGGAATACTTCACTAACCTCTCACTCAAACATAAGACACTGTTGCTGAAGTATTACCTATGTATTAATACTAACCTAGAGCTCAATCATATTTGAATTTTGAAAAACCCATTCACTAGTGAATTAATTGAATATTTAGTATCTGGGTGTTATGAACTTACAATTTGGAGAGGTAAAATTAGAAACTGAATTAGATATTGCAAGTTGATTCTCTTAGTGTTTTATAACTCTTTGTAACTCTTTGTTTCCTCTTGATTCTCATTGTAATATATAAACACCTAAATATTTGCAGTTCCTACAAAAGAATGCAATTTCAAGTCATTAATTTATTCAACATTCTTTAATAGACTCTTCTTTGCTGGGTTCTCAAAATGCAGAGAGGAGAGCTGTGCAGTGCCTGTCTCCATGTTTTCAGAACTAGTAATAACTTCACTGCTTCTGAATGGAAAGAGAAAAGTGGTGTAGAGCAAAAGGGGACAGGACTGAATCAGAGAGACAGTTTCACAGTGTTGCTCAAGGTCATGCTGTGCATATCAATTCCTATAACCTCCATTGCTTCATCTTAAAAAAAAAGGTATAACTTCTACTATGCTTACTTTACTATTTTTATTTTTGAAAATTAAATGAGATGCTGAAGTAAAAACTGCTATAGCATTTACCTACTATTTACAAAGAAAAGTAGTACTACTACTTATGTTAAATTTTAAGCTACACATCCCACAATGGGGTATCAATGCTGCAAATATGCACATACTTGGAGAGCCTGTCACAACACATTATTTTAAAGTATTTAGGTAATTTTAAGAGAGAATCAGAATATATTATTGCAAAGTGTTCATCATAAACTAAGAATCAGTTTGGTTTATCTACTAATTACTCATTACATATTTTAAGAAAACTTATTTTTCTTTAAATATGAAATTTATTGTCAAATGCAACACCCAGTGCTCCTCCCAACAGGTGTCCTCCTCAATGCCCATCACCCACCCTCCCCTCCCTCCCACTCCCCATCAACCTTCAGTTTATTCTCAGTTTTTAAGAATCTCTTATGGTTTGGCTCCCTCCCTCTCTAACTTTTTTTTTTTCCTTCCCCTCCCCCATGATCTTCTGTTACTACAGAGATCAAGGGACTAAGAGATAGGCAGGAAGAGCTAAAAAATGCTATAAATGGGGTGCAAAATAAAATGGAGGTGGCCATAGCACAGATTGAAGAGGCAGAGGAGAGAATAGGTGAATTAGAAGATAAAACTATGGAAAAAGAGGAAGCTGAGAAAAAGATAAAAAAATCAGGAGTAAGAGGGGAGAATTAGAGAACTAAGTGATGTAATCAAATGGAACAAAACAGAAGAAAACTTCTAATGTTACGAGTATCTGGATAACTATCCCCACTCATAACTGTTGGAGTGATTAAGCCAACTAACAGGGAATGTGGAGAGAAAGAGCTAGGGGGAAGGAAGGTATATTTATAATTTTTTTAACCATTTAATTGTGCTTACCCCAAGAAGTCTTGATCAAGGAAACACTTAAAATAAGAAGAGTTATTTTTAGTGAATACCTGTTATGATCCAGATATTGTACTAAGCACTTTATGTACAAATCTCATTAATTCTTACAACACTGTGAAATCCACACTGTTAGGGAAGTTCATTGACTTGCCAGAATTCACACTGGTAATGAGAAGCACTCATATATGACTAACAGCAGTATACTTTTTAAAATTTTATAATTCTAAAATATATTCTTTGGTAAATTTTCCTTGATTTTTCTATTTTCAATTTCTGATCACTGCCTGGTCAAAATAAGTTTGTCGAAAGAGATAAGACTATACCATGTTCTAGAAATTATTTTTCAGGTGTCTAGAAATCATGGGAATTTTATGTTTGGGTCCAGGAGGAGCCCAAAAGGCACAGTTCAAAATTAAGATATTTTAGCATCGGGTCAGGACACTTCATAATAATTAAGACCAATTGTGATCAAGTTACAATTCCCAAGTTTGAACTAGACTATATTTAGCTGTTTTATCAACATGATATTGGTCTTCTCTTCCCAGCTTTCAATTTGTTGTGAAAAACTGGGACTTCTAGAATAAGAAATATACATGGAAAGAAAAAAAAGTATTATATAAAATGCATTTGTGGTCTTAAATGGCATGTGGTTACCAATCTCTGACCTAAACCATTCTATTAAAATTTCCAAGATAATAAAGAATAAAAAAATGAATAAATATAACACCCACATTCTGTGGCTTAAGTTTTCAGAGAAAAAAATAATTCTAGGAATAATAAAAGTGGACTGAGAAAATTGCCAAATTAATTTTGTTGACCACAGTAAAATATTAGAAAATATTTCTTGGCTTCTTCATTGTGACAGATGGGTTGTAAAGTTTCTTAATTTACAATGTCTCCTTGTTTCCATGCCCTTGGCCATGTTACTTAGCAGCTCCTCCCATGAAGAAGTGATATCTATTTTCCCACCCTTGAATCTAAGTGGTCCTTGTGACTTGCTTTTTCCATTATTATGCAGCAAAACTGACATGGTACCAGTTCTAAGCCTAAGCTTCAAAAGGTATTACACATTTCCATTGCTTTCTTGAATGTCCTGTGACCAGTGACCATCATGTAAATAAGCTCTGATTAGTCTGCTGGACAATGAAAGAACATATGGAACAGTAATGAGTTGTCCCAGTTGAGGTCATGTTAGATTGTTTGACCTAACAACCAAAGCAGTAGCTGTCTAAGGTATCCTGAATGAACCTTGGTATAAGATATTCTGCCTAGCTGAATCTGGTCCAGATGAACAACATATAGAATTGGGAGCCCAGTTAGTTGTTTTAGAGTGGTTTGGTGTTAGCTAACTGAACTAATAATTCACTTTTAAGTAGTTCAAGGTCAAAAGGTTCCCTTTAAACATGAAAACTAGGCAGGCTTCCAGCTACCATACAGACACTGATTTTTTAACTCACTAGAGTACTGAATTTTCCATTTAGTGTTAACTAAACTTGATAAAAGTTTAGTATTAACTTTAGTGTTAACTATGCAACATATAAAAGTATAGATTTGGAATGTAAAGATATAACCTGTCTTGGTAGGTAGGTCTCCAAATTAAAGCATTCATTAAGGGCAATGATAAGAAGATATAGTAGTGCATATCCGAAGTCTTAGTTTTTACAGTGCCCTACTTTTATTCAGAAAAGATGCCATCTCATTCTTCATAGTGCCACAAAATCAGAAAAGATTTAGATCCTAGGTTTTGGGCTACTTCCTTTAGGAATCACACTATGTTCTGGTTCTACACTTAATAAGGGACTGTTTTTCGTACCAGCATATCATTGGGCAATGGTCAGAGCTAAGGGAAATTCCCATATCCTATCAGTTAGCAAATACTGGATATAGGCATGGTTTTATTTATCAGGGGATGAATATTGATGAATTAAAAACAATAATAATATAGCTTTATGAAAAAATATTAAAATGCAAGAGAAAACAGACATCACCTTGAAAAGGGAAGAACACCTCTAAAATGTGGTCTACTTTAGGATCTAGGAAAAATGTGTCATATTAAATCAAATTTGAAAAGTTATGAAATAGGGCATAATGTCATAAGGGAAGCACAAGCTGGCTTAAAAGGACAAGAAGATGAGATATAAAGTCAACAGACTGAGATGAAAAGGATTCTAGGTTAGATCAGAAAGGATTGCAATAGAACTAAAATTGCAGAATTTTAAGTAAAATACCCACTGAGTGTACTGAAGAATGTTAGTGACTTGAGAAGATCAAATTGATGAAGTTTTGGGGTGATGGAGGGGGGGTTCATGGGGTCTGGAGCCAACAGCTGAGAAAAAATTCTTGAAGACGTCTTTGGTGCAAAAAGGTGATTTTATTAAAGCATGGGGACAGGAAGAGCTGCACTGGGGTCCTGATGGGTAACTCATTATATACTCTCAGGTTGGGAGGGGGTCAAGGGTAGAGTAAGTCTCTAAGGAATTTTGGAAGCAAGGTTTCCAGGACCTTGAGGGGCTAGGCGTTGCTAGGGAAATGCCATTTATTACCATTTAATAAAACCTCAGTCATGAGACCCTTCAGATGTGTATCACAGGGCCATAAGCTTGGAGTATAATTGCCAGCATATATTCTGGGTGAGTTGAGATAAAGGAAGTTGACTTAGAGGATCCTTGAGGTTGGGACAATGTTGAGCTAAGCTTCTCTTTTGCCCCCAGCCAAGTGTCATCTTTCAGGCAGCTGAGCTCTTAGAGGGAGGTCACTCTGTCGATCTCAAGGATTTTTCAGTGGGTTTTAGGCAGTAAAGGAATTTAATTTTTCATTTGCCTTAATTTCCCACGTTGCCATGGCAAGCACTTAAACGCCTTTCCTTTATTCTTTGGTAGCTGGGAGTGTCCCAGGAATATCACACATATTCCACCTTGGGAATGGGGTGGGGGTGGGGGGTGATGCCAGCCTGTATTTTGCCCTCAGCCTGCCTCATGCTCCCTCGTCAAAATCAGTTGAGAAAAACCGTCAGAAGTATCCCCACTTGTGAATGGAACTTACAAATTGTCGAACTAGAATTTAATTTTTTTTTTTTAATGTTTATTTCTTTTTGAGGGAGAGGGAAGAACAGCACAAATGGGGAAGGGGCAGAGAGAAAGGGAGACACAGAATCTGAAGCAGGCTCCAGGCTCTAAGCTGTCAGCACAGAGCTGGACACAGGGCCCGAACTCATGAACTGTGACAACAGGTCCTGAGCTGGAGTCGGATGCTTAACTGAGCCACCCAGGTGCCCCTCAAACTAGAATTTAAACCAAGACAGTCTTACTCCAGAAAATCATGCTCTTGGTACCAATATAATAATGTTGCCCCAGGGCATCTGGGTGGCTCAGTCCGTTAAGAGTGTAACTTCAGCTCAGGTCATGATCTCATGGTTCCTGAGTTTGAGCCCCGCATCAGGCTCTGTGCTGACAGCTCAGAGCCTGGAGTCTGCTTCGGATTGTGTGACTCCTTTTCTCTCTCTGCCTCTCCCCCACTCGTGCTCTGTCTCTCAAAAATAAATAAACATTAAAAAATTAAAAAAAATAATGTCCCTTTTTTCTGAAAACTCAAGCCTTTAAAAAGAAAACTTTCTGGTGCTGAAAAAAAAAAAAAGCTGTGTAAGAAGATAAAAAGAGTTTTCTAGATTCTGGCCCAAGTTAATGAAAAGAGAGTCATACTAGGTAAGTCTTAGAAAAATTGTTCACATTGAAGGGATAGGTTTAGAATGTTATAAAAACCCAGGTAGGAAACAAAACAAAACAAAATAAGGTTCCTTTCGAGATAATAAAAAGTTTGTGCCTTAGAATTTTTCTCTCCAACATTAAATGCCAAAAGAAAACCAAGTAAATCCAGGTAAAGAAAGGTAAGGTGGGGGATATGGCAAAAATATATGAAAAACTCTTATTCATGCACTAATGAAATACAAATATAATTTTTATACATATATTACTCCTATAACACCTATTTTTTAATGCTCAAAGATGTATTCCCAGGGGCGCCTGGGTGGCTCAGTTGGTTAAGCAACCGACTTTGGCTCAGGTCGTGATCTTGCAGTTTGTGGGTTCAAGCCCCGTGTCAGGCTCTGTGCTGACAGCTCAGGGCCTGGAGCCTGCTTCAGAATCTGTGTCTCCCTCTCTCTCTGCCTCTCTCCCACTTGCACGCTCTCAGTCTCTGTCTTTCTCAAAAATAAATAAACATAAAAAAAAGATGTATGCCCATAAACTAAAAACGACCATTTGAAAGGAATAGTGCTTCTATTGAATCATTTAAACATAAAACATACTGTAAATATTATTATAAAAATGGATGTGAAATGACACAAATAATCCCAAAATGAATATACGTAATATAAGAATAGTTGAACAAATGTTTAGGATTCTAAAGCTCAGATACTGTTTACAAATACTGGGAAATGAAATGAGTCCTGTGTGTGGGTATCAGCTTGGTGGTGGAGAAAGCAGTAAAATTGCTTTACTGTAAAGGGAGAAATGGTGTAATCAAAAATCACTTTTGAAATAAATGTAAATACATTATGTAAAGTGTTAGAAAACCACAGACAGAATTACATTGAAAATTTCATCTCACTTAAATGAGATTTATACAGGTAATCGTGAATAACCTAATATTAGGTACATAGTTATACCACCAGTAGTCCCTAAAAGAAAATTATAACAGGCAGGATCATCTTAATAGATACAAAAACAATGCAGCTTATATCACTAACATCCTTTTGATTAAACCTCATAGAAAACAGGAAGAATACTTAATGATTCAGACCATATTTTAAGTAAACAGAACATCATAGTCAGTGATAAGATGCTAATGAGACTAAAAAAAAAGTGCTACTGAAAATTAAGAAGAGAAATTCTGCTTCAACTACCGTTTACTGTTGTGGAAGAGCTTTGAAATAAGACAAAAACATTAAGACAATGAAACAAGACAAATGTAAATAAGAGATATAAATGATAAAATAAATACAACATAGTTTTTATTTACATTTTATAACCCAAATATAAACCTGAAATCTAGCAGAATTTTTTATTTTTTAATAAAAAATCATCTTAATAATGATATACAAAAAAACTCAACAAAATTTTACATATTCCAGTTAACTAAAGGTTATTCTAGCAAAGATGATCTATATGACAACAGAACAAAAAGCATATAATTTCTAGGAATAACCCTCTTAAGTAGTGTGAAAGACCTATTTCAAAGTAACTGGTAGGATATTGCTAGTAATTGTACAGGAACTTGAATAAATAGAAAACAAGTGGGGAAATTTAATAGCATAAGTATTCAAAGTTTGTGATTACCAAAGAAATACAAGAACTACTGTATAACATGACTAGGAAAACTAGAAAGTATACCAGTTCCAGTTAGAATTAAATTGACCTGTGAATGACACAAGACAAACAAAACACCTGGCTAAAAAAAAAAACAAAAAAAAAAGATTGAAGTTTTATTCACCTGTTAATGTAAGAAATAACCTGGCTGTTGTGACATCATCATCACCCTGAATCCAGGCTCCTTAACTAGTTGCTCTGCCATCCTCCCCATGTTGCTTCCACCTCATGCTTTTAGATAGCTTGTTGATCTCTGGCAATCCTAGCTTTATTCCAGCAAGAATGAGGTAAAAACAATGAGGAGAATGCCCACTCCATGGAAGAGCACCTCCCAGCATTTCACATCTTCCTTTTTACCTCACATTAACCAGAACTTAGTCACATTGGAATACTTAATATCAAGAAAGGCTGAGAAATATAGTCTTTCCTTTAGTGAATAGAAAGGCTTACTAGGGGAAAAAATATCAGAGATTATTAAGGAAAAATATATAGTCTCTTCAATAGGCACATAGAGGAGATAAAATGTTGAAATGCTTCTAGATATGTATTTTGTTTTGATGTTTTATGAAATAATAGAGATGAGAAATATTAATCTGTCTCTGTAAAAGAAGGAATTGCTCTATCAAAAACATTTTTTTCATCAGGCAGAGTTAAACATGCAAGGAAGAGTTCACTCAAGACTATTGCAATAGGGGAGAGTGATTGAACTCCACTCTGCTGAGACAAAACACACAAACGTTTAAGTTCTGTAGACAGCTAGTAGAAAATTAGTAGAGGATATTAATGGGTAGGTTAGTGTAATTAAGCAATCTGTGTTTACTCTTTGGCACTAATCTCAATTACACTCCTAACTTCCTGGAGACACTGGCATCTACTTCATTGATGATTACATTTCAAAGGGATGACTCCCAGGTCCTTGAGAAAGATGGTCCTGGTAAGAGGCTGGGAGAAGATTTACATCTCAAAGGGACAGAAAAAAAAATTTACAGTTCAATGTTTTCTAAAGAAATGCCCTAACAAAAAAGGGAGGTCAGAGCCCTATAGTCTAGAAGCCAGTTTAATGTAGTCAAACTGAAGAAAACATTAAGGCCATCTTAGTCGTAACTTTATTTCAGATATAATAGGGCTGGGAACAAGAACAGGCAGTGTGGTAGGGTAGGTGGTTGAGCAATTAATTATACAACAGTAAAATTGTGGTCTCAGACTTAGCTTTTATAATTTCTAAATATAATATTTGCTCCCCAGATATACCTGGAAGAACAGCTCTTTAAATGAAGAGGACTTTGCCATGGATGCTAATTTGGGGCCTGTAAAAGAAATGGGAGTTAAGCTCCAGATAACTTCAAATAGCTACAAAAAAATAGGGGCTCTGGGGCACCTAGGTGGTTCAGTTGGTTAAGCTTTCGACTTGATTTTGGCTCAGGTTGTGATGTCACAGTTACACAGTTCAATTCCTGGGATTGAGTACTGGGCTCCAGGCTGACAGTATGGAACCTGCTTGGGATTCTCTTTCGTGTCTGTCTGTCTGTCTGTCTCTCTCTCAAAAATAAATAAACTTAAAAAATAGGGGCTCTGTACCAGAAGGTGAGTACCCAAAAGGATCACTTCAATTTATTACATAAAATGCTGTTACCATAGAAGCATAAACAAAGTCTGGTCCAAATGACCCAGAGTATTGATCTAACTGAATTCCCTTTAGATATTGGGCTGACAAAAGTACTGATATGGAATATTGCTCTGGCAGTGTGTTGGGTGCTGAGTTAGGTGTCTGTGGGGGTATGATATGGGGGAGATTGTATAAGCAAATGCCTCGAGACTTATATTCATAAATAACTAACTATAATGAGCTTTGTATTAAAAAATATTCTAGAATGTGAGCAAGCTAGAATTACTGAGACCTTTTTTTCACGTTTTGTAAGTTGATCTCTATACACCATAATGTAGTGATTTAGTATCTTGAGGTAAATGCTACTAGACTATTTTTCCTTTGTGTCATAATTGTGCTGACTTAGAAAAGGATAGCGCTTGAATTATCCCTTATGGCATAATGTTGCTATTCGGAGCAGCTTTGTCTTTATGTAACCTGTATCCAAGATTCACATTTTTTCCTCGTGTTTGTTTTCGTTTTTCCACCTTATCCTCTGAGTTAGCATGGTAAAGCACAAGGCCTTTTCTGAGTTTGCATTAAACAATGTGGAAATTTCTGTGACATATTTCCTCTCCAGTTAGCAATCAGTGGGTTTCAGTGTCCTTCTCATTAGGCCAGTCTAGGGTGTTCACTATCCAGCTGCTTTAAAATTCTGGAGCTTACTATTGCAGGGGACTTACACTAGATTTTGCCTCAGAGTGAGTCCCCTTTACAACAAATTGTGCCACCTGAAAATTTGAAATTTGAAATGGACAGCCTGTTTCATATTGTACCTTCATACTGTTTAATTCTTGCTTACTCTCAAATATAACATTTGAATCTAACTCTTGATGTAGAGGAAAGGTGAAGTAGACTGACTGAAGGGATAAATACTTATAGCTCTTTAAGCTGTCATGTCATTCTGCAGCCTAAGAATACCAGTAGGCTTCCTGTGGTACAGTGGTCATGTCAAAATTCTGTACCAGTTTGTAGAAGGTAAGAGGATATTTGAAAAATGACACAGAATTTCAAAATCTCCCTTGATCCCTTCACCTTGACAGAATCAGAATCTTTCTGCTAACCAAGAATTAAAGTCTTCGGAATCTGTAGTCACAATGTAAAATTGGAATAGTGATCACTCTTACTGTTGTTGTCGCCGTCATCATCATCACCATCATAATCATTGTTTGTACCGTTTATTGCAGACCTGAGGTGGGAACATTCCTGGGTAGGAATTACACCAGGTAGTAAAGTAAATTACACCAGTAGTCACTTCTTGACAATTAGAGAAAGGACATACATAATCCTATTCCATGAACTAAAATGTATTGTCAGCCTAATAGTACACATACTTTGCTTGATGCTGAAGGTACAAAGGTACATAAGTTATGGGACTTGCCTTTGTATTTATAGTTTATAGAGAGAAACAGACACAAAGGAATGATTGCAATCATATCACATGCACCATAGTGACACAGAGGAGAGGATTCAGATCAGCTTGAAAATTGAGGCCAAGGTGATCCTTGTAGAAGAATAAGAATATAGATTAAAATGGGTGAAAGGGGAGTTACCTTTTATATACATGAAAGAGAACCCTGCTAGAAAGCAATCATCAGCTACTTCATTATAACCTCTTAATCAATTACTTAGATGAGAAAATTCTGTAGGTTGGTATTTTTGAAGCCCTGGAGAATGGATAGATTTTGAAAAATAGGGATGGACATATGCAAAGTTATAGGGAGCAAACTCTTAGAAAAAACTGGACTTCTAGAGGAATATCCCAGAGACAGGATGTGGGACGTTTGCAACATGACAAGTAGACATGTTTTGTTTAGAGCAGAGAAAAGGATACAGAAAATGTATCGGTGTCAATTACCTTTCTGGTTATTTTTATATTTCATGTCATTAAATACAACTTATAACTTGTATAGTATTATCTACCTATGAAAAATGAGAAAATTCAAGTCAGAATGTAAAGCAAAGGCAGTCAGTGGGCACACAATTATATTTTGGATTTTGAGCCACCTGAGTGGCTTAGTTAAGCATCCGATTCTTGATTTTGGCTCAGGTCATGATCTCACAGTTCATGAGATCAAGCCCTAGTTAGGCTCTGTGCTGATGGTGCAGAGCCTACTTGAATTTTCCCTCTCCCTCTCTCTCTGCCTCTCTCTCTCTCTCTTTCTCTCTCTCTCAAAATAAATAAATAAACTTAAATCAAAATTAAATTTACTAAGCTTTGTTGTATTGGTTAGAAAGGAAATTAAAGATTGTGAGAACAGTTACAGAATTATTTCAGTAATCCAAATTCAGTGGGATTTAAGCTAAAATGGCAGAGAATAAACAATATAAAAAGAAGTGAGGAAAAGGAAATGTAAGCCAAAGATATTCCAAAGTTTTTCCGTTTGAATGAATGAAAACCAAGAGTTAACTCTAAAAGAAAACTCCTTTATTGAAGGAGAGTAGGTTTTGAGTGTTGCTAAGATATCAGAAAAGACATGACCTGATAGTGACAAGATATGACACTGAAGTTCTGGATAGGCAATGAAGGAGAAATAGAATTGGGAATTTTCAGTGGAGAGAGAGAGATTTATTTCTTACCTATCATGATGCAGCTATTTGCGTAGCTCTCATTACCTTGATCTCTCTGGCCCTATTGGGCACACGCGTCAAAGGCAGCATTTATTGTTAAACCCATAAATGGGAGGTTATGTCCCCTACCTCCCTTTCAGTCCTTCATACTTGATTAGTTCAGAATGGCAAATCTAACTACTGCCATTGCTATTGATGGCCTTGTGTGCTCCTCTGTAGATGGGCATCGTACAGGCTCCTTAATAGCTTGACTACAAGACAGATGATCCTCAGCAACTACTCAGCATGTTTAAGCAGAGTTTCCCTTTTCTTCTGCTTCTTTGTCTTTTTTTCCTTTGCACTTCAGCAATAAAAAGAGAACTGGTAGGGCTGGAAGGAAATTGGAGCCAAATCCGTAAGAGCCTCTTAAATGAAATATCAAGCACTAGCTCCTCAGCATAAGTGGTTTCCACATAGCCATTCATTGTGAGCCCCTGCTGGGGTGAACCAAAGTGTCCAGTGAATTGGACGTGCTTAGCTCTATGGCCTGAGATCAGTCTTAGGAGAAAGGTCCTAAAAGCAAACACATTTAAACATGAGTTGATTTTCACTGTCCAGTTGTTTGTTTGCTGCCATGAAAGAATTAAATCACATATATCCCAAATTTATGAAGATCAAATGAAATAGGTAGTGGAAAATTATACAACAAATCTGCAAAAAATGAGTTGATTTAACATATTGATAAGTGTAATTTCATTTTTTTTTCAACGTTTTTATTTATTTTTGGGACAGAGAGAGACAGAGCATGAACGGGGGTGGGGCAGAGAGAGAGGGAGACACAGAATCGGAAACAGGCTCCAGGCTCTGAGCCATCAGCCCAGAGCCTGACGCAGGGCTCGAACTCACGGACCGCGAGATCGTGACCTGGCTGAAGTCGGATGCTTAACCGACTGCGCCACCCAGGCGCCCCTGTAATTTCAAATTCTAAGTGTATGTAAACCTTTACCCATATTGAGTATAAAGATTATATTCGTAATACTTAGGAAAATATTTTTGGATTACACTGTTTATAATAAGTTATCTCAAATTTTGATATGATAAAATATAAAAGAATATCAACTATTGAATTAGTAACCTTTATAGTTACACATAGGAATATATAAAATATATTTTTATCTGGGATAAATATCTGTTTATCTGGGGAGCCAGTGAGCTTTTCTTACTACATGGTATATATTAGACTTCTCCAGAGAAGCAGTACCAACAGGGTATATGTATATGTATATGTATATGTATATGTATATGTATATGTGTATGTATATGTACATGTACAGGTATAGGTATATAAATATGTATATGTATATGTATATGTATGTGTGTGTATGTGTGTATACATGTATATGTATTAGATATCTAAAAGGAGAAATACTAAGGAAATCAGTTCAAGCCATTATGGATGATAAGATATGCATGATCGTGCTCTCTGCAAGCTGGAGAAATAGGAAATACAATGATATAATTCAATTCGAGCCCCAAGGCCTGACTAATGGATGGCCACTGGTGTAAGTCCAAGAATCTGAAAATTTGAGAACCTGAAGCTTCAGTGTTTGAGAGGAAGAGATGATGGATGTGCACCCAAGAAGAAAGAGAATTTCCCCTCCTCTGTCTTTTTGTTCTAGTAGGGTCCTCAATAGACTGGATGATGTCAGCTATATTGGTGCAGGTGGATCTTCTTTACTCAAGTCTACTGATTCAAATACTAATCTCTTCTGGGAGAATCCAGTCATGGTCTATTCAGGCTGCTGTAAAAAACTACCACAGACTGGGTAGCTTATGAACAACAGACATTTATTTCTCATAGTTCTAGTGGTTAGGAAATACAGGATCATGCAACTAGCAATTTGGTGTTTTGTTAGTGAGGACTTCTTGGTTCAGAGATGGCTATCTTTTAACTGTGTCATCACATGATGGAATAGACTGGGAGCTCTGTTGAGCCTCTTTGGTAAAGGCACTAATCCCATTCATGAGGGCTCCACCCTCATGTCCTAATCACCTCCCTAGGGCCCTTCCTCCTAATTCCACCACCTCGTGTGTTAGCATTTCAACCTGTGACTTTTGGGAGAACACAAACATTCAGACTACAGTATGGTGGTAGTCTAGATACTTAGAGGAGGAAATGAAGTCAGAAAGTATAAAGGCTTTCATGATAATTTGTATAGTGGACAAACATACAACAAAGTGACCTAGTTACTGTATTCTGTATATTAGGACATGTTACACACACATGTGCATAAACATGTTAACTGTTTATTGCACACTTGGCTATTAAAGTGGTATGATTGAGGGACGGCTGCATGGCTCAGTTTGTGGAGTGTCTGACTTTTGTTTTCAGCTCAGGTCAAGATCCCAGGATCATGGGATCAAGCCCCTCATCAGGCTCCATACTGGGTGTGGATTCTGTAAGGGATTCTTACTCCCTTTATTTCTGACTATCTCCCTTGCTTACGCTTGCTCATTCTCTCTCTCAAATAAATTAAATACATAAATACAATTTTTTAAAAACTGATACAATTCAATGAACAATTTTAAAATAGATTCTTTGAGGTGAAACAGTTGAATTAAAACCACAGTGAGATACCACCTCACACCTTTCAGAATAAACATTAACAACTTGGCAACAACAGATGTTGGCAAGGATGCAGAGAAAGAGGATCTCTTTTGCACTGTGGGTGGGAATGCAAACTGGTGCAGCCACTCTGTAAAACAGTATGGAGGTTCCTCAAAAAACTAGAAATAGAACTACCTTACAACCCAGCAATTGCACTATTAGGTATTTATCCAAGGGATACAGGTATGCTGTTTCAATGGGGTACATGCACCCCAATGTTTATAGCAGCACTATCAACAATAGCCAAAGTATGGAAAGAGCCCAAATTGTCCATCAATGGATGAATGGATAAAAAAGATATGGTATATATATACAGTGAAGTATTACTTGGCAATGAAAAAGAATGAAACCTTGCCATTTGCAACTATGTGGATGGAACTAGAGGGGATTATGCTAAGCCAAATTAGTCAGAGAAAGACAAATATCATATGACTTCACTCATATAAGTATTTTAAGATACAAAACAGATGAACATAAGGGAAGGGAAGTAAAAGTAATATAAAAACAGGGAGGGGGACAAAACACAAGAGACTCTTAAATATGGAGAATAAACAGAGGGTTGCTGGAGGGGTTGTGGGAGGGGGAGAAGGGCTAAATGGGTAAGGGGCATTAAGGAATCTACTCTTGAAATCATTGTTGCACTATATGCTAACTAACTTGGATGTAAATTAAAAAATAAATTAATTTAGGGGCGCCTGGGTGGCGCAGTCGGTTGAGCATCCGACTTCAGCCAGGTCACGCTCTCACGGTCCGTGAGTTCGAGCCCCGCGTCGGGCTCTGGGCTGATGGCTCAGAGCCTGGAGCCTGTTTCCGATTCTGTGTCTCCTTCTCTCTCTGCCCCTCCCCCGTTCATGCTCTGTTTCTCTCTGTCCCAAAAATAAATAAACGTTGAAAAAAAAAATTAAAAAAAAAAATAATTTAAAGAATAAAAAAAAATAAAAAACAGCAATAACTCATTTTAACTGTAATGGTAATATTTATTTAATCCAATTAGAAACAAATCAAAATGTTATAAATAATTTTTAAAAGCACAGATAAAAGGAATATGATACAACATTAATTTGTATCGCTAAATATTTGCTATCAGTAACTCGTATGTACATTGAATTTTTCTTGTGTAGTAGAAATATTAATTAAAAATAAATTTCAGAGTGAAAACTAGAGGGGCACCTGGGTGACTCAGTCGTTTAAGCATCCAACTTCAGCTCAGGTCATCATCTCATGGTTAATGGGTTCGAGCCCCATGTCGAGCTGTCTATTGACAGCTCAGAGCCTGGAGCCTGCTTCAGGTTCTGTGTGTGTGTGTGTGTGTGTGTGTGTGTGTGTGTGTGTGTGTCTCTGGCCCTCGCCTGCACATACTCTGTCTTTCTCTGTCTCTCAAATATGAATAAATGTTAAAAAATAGTTAATAAATTTTAAAAGGAGAGAAAACTAGACAGAGGGAGAAAAGAAAGATAATAATAGACGGATAAGCACTGTTTCATTTGAAGAAGTTTCTAGTGAGAATTTGAGCATCTAATCATTTCACAAACTGTTTTTTCTTCCCCCTAGGTTTTGGGGATTTTGCAAGAATAGGTCTCACTTTTTCTCTTAACTTCCACACCTGCTACTCACTACATGGTCCATGACTGGCTGGGTTTTGCTTTAACCACCTCTACTGAAATTATTGTCATCATGGTCAACAGTGATGGCTTAACTGCTAAAAATAAGTGAACATGTTTCAAGCCTCAGTTCCTTTTGTCTCTCCATAGCATTTCACATTCCTTTATCTTCCAAACACTTTATGCTTGATTTTCCATGTAATCCTCCCCAGGTTTTACTCTTGCCTTTTACTCTTTCTCTTCTGTCTTGCTCAAGTCATCATTTACCTCAACTTTCTCTGAAATCCGATACTCTCCAAAACTTTGCCCTTAACCCTGTTTCCTTTTACTCCCTATACGTAATTTCATATATTTTTATATCTTCACTCAGTTCTGCAAGGTCATTTCCTCAAAGGCAGATGTACTGACAGGTGTATCTGTCAGGGTCCAAACAGTTACAACAGCACAACATGTTACAACAATTCAAGCAGGATTTATTTACCTGGTAACAGTAATACAAAGGGGGAATGGAGTGTGATCAGACCACAGAGATAGTGTAGAAACCCCAGGCAGGTAGCTGATAAGCTGTTACCACCCTTGGGCCCAAAAGGACAAAGGAAGGGGAAGATATGGAGGAGCAATAACTTCGATCAAGGGATTCAGCCAGCTTGACATGGCCTCAGAGAGGGAGATCCGCAGGGATAAATATTACCCTAACTTCAGTCTCCTGCTTCCCTCCCAACTCTGGCTAGGGTTCCTCATTGGGCCAAATAAACCAAAAGCCACAGAGCATAAGAGCCCTGTTGATGTAGTCAGATGGGTCAGTTCCCTGGACACAGACCAGAGTAGAACAAGCTGGAGAGTGAATCTAGAAGAGCAAACTGAAATATCTGGTACAGTGACATAGACTGAGCATAGTATGTGTCTTTTTGTTATATTGATACATTTTAAATACACAGACATCAAACACACACACAGTTTTTCAAAACAATTTTTTTTAATGTTTATCTATTTTTGAGAGAGAGAGAGAGTGTGAGCCAGGGAGGGGCAGAGAGAGAGTGAGACACCGAATCTGAAGCAGGCTCCAGGCTCTGAGCTGTCAGCACGGAGCCCAACACGGGCTTCGAACCCACGAACCATGAGATCATGACATGAGCCGAAGTTGGACGCTTAACCGACTGAGCCACCCAGGCACCCCTACACACACTGGTTTTCAAACTAGCATATCCTGTGAAGTGTCATAAATCTTTTTAAATAATGGGATAGTATAATGCTTTTTAAATAATGAGAAAACAGGCACAATGATACAAAAACAAGGTTAGACAGAGAAGGCCAATAATTGTTCAATCAGGACCTCCTGGGAGCAGAACCATGATAAGTCACTAATTTCTAAAATCTAGCTTTCTTGTACCGATTCTCTAGAGAACAGAATCTGAATTAAAACTTTATGTTGAGTATAGTCACCAGAATGAGAGGAAAAGGGGAGTGAAGCAGAGAAGAATGACGATAAATAGAGAGGTGTGCATTACTGAGGGGACCACAAATTTGTAACAGTCACAGTTCCGCCATGTGGGACAGCTTTTTTTTTTAATATTTTTATTTTTGAGCCAGAGAGAGAGAGAGAGAACATGTGGGGAAGGGGCAAAGAGAGAGGGGACAGAGGATCCAAAGCAGGCTCTGCCCTGACAGCTTTGGTGCTGACAGCAGTGAGCCCACTATGGGGCTCAGACCTACAAACCATGAGATCATGACCTGATCTGAAGTCGGATGTTCAATGGGTGGAGCCACACAACTGCCCCTGCCAAGTGGGACATCTTATGAGGGCTCATACAGGACATCATAACAATAGTCTCTGGGGGAGAAAGGAGATGAATATACTCACTGGCCCCCCTTTTTGCCCTTCTGTTGGGTAAAGTTCATCCCCTTCAGGGTTAATTCCCCTGAATTTACAAGTTGTCTCTCTGGCCACTCCATTTAGACTTGAAGGAAGCCAGAGTCTAGCTGGTTCTGGGCTCTGGTCCAGTGGTCCCTCTGGATATGGTGTCATGTGAGGGATCATTCAGTGTAGACCTGAATGATACCTTCTTTAATGGAATGAGAGATGAAACACTGGTGCTCACCATGGTGGTCAGAAATCCTAAGGAAATATTAAGGACTGAAATTATTTGTGCTGATGGTTGTGGCATCAGCAGCTACCCAGGACCCTATCTATAGTGATATGAATAAGGCAATACTTTGTTAGCTGTTTTCATAAGAAAGCCGGTGTATAAAATATAATGCCTATTTATGACTTACAATGAAAAATGTGACTTTGAGACACTTACATTTAAATCTAGGCATATCATTCCACTTTGCATAAAACCTGCCAACACCTACAACAGTGTTTCTTAAGAGTTTCTGCTGTGTGTAATTAAAGGCTGAGAAGAGTAAACAAATACTCACAGATGTCTGCCTTATTCCAGTAGCAGAGGGCAAAGAAAATTTCATGAAAATGTAATGTTTTATCTTAAGTCTCACAAATATTAATTATTAAACTATTTAAATGATACATTAATTTGAGGAATATTGATGTTCCTGGAAACCCCT
Organism: Herpailurus yagouaroundi; assembly: GCF_014898765.1. NCBI lineage: Eukaryota > Metazoa > Chordata > Mammalia > Carnivora > Felidae > Herpailurus > Herpailurus yagouaroundi. Next base: position 26,475,600 of record NW_024412394.1, on the reverse strand, counting down.
GTATTTACCTTATGGATTTTAGTACTTCCTGACATATTTGAAAGCATTGACTTGTAGAATAAAGTCCAGCCTTCTCAACATGATATGGAATGGTCTTTCTGATCAAGACCCTACACATTTATTCACCTATTTCACAAACACTGAATGTCATCACTATTCAAGAGACTGGACTCCACTGAAGAGGGAAGAAATTTATATAATCCCTGAGCTTATAGTTCAGATTCTAGGGGAAAATACAAATAAATAAGCTATTACTGTATAAAGTGGTAACACTTCTGATAGAGGTATGGGGGCTAAATATATGGGATGTGTCTAAAGTAGATTTGAGTGTCAGGCAAAGCTTTCTAGAAGAACCGTATTCTAAGTTAAGAATTGAAATATAAATTGGCCTCAACCAGCTAAAGTTAGAACAAAGCATAAGAGAACAAATTGTTCAGAAACTGAGATTAAAGATGAGATACCTCCTGAGGCAGAACCAGCTTGCCAATAGCTTTGAAAGCTGTGATAATCACATTAAAGTTGATACTGAGAGAAACAGGGAGTCTCTGAATGTGCTAAGGGGAATAATGTGATCAGGTTCACATTTTAACATGATCACCCTCTTTGCATTGTGGTGAATGAATTGACAGAATCATGACTGAAGGCAAGGAAGCCAAATGGATTGTTTTTGCAATCACTTGGGCAAGAAGTGGTGATAGTAAAAAGAGGACTTAGTTTTGAGGTACATACTGATGAATTGAATAGACCCTGGTAATGGAATGTATGTGTGACCTGAGGAAAAGGGAGTAGGAAGGATTATGTTCAAGCTTCTAATTTGACTTTGGGCCATGTGGGAGAGCCAGGAAAGGGAAGGAAGTTTAAGGGACAGAGCAAGTAAGAGCCCATGTACCTGTGGGACTTCGCAGGGAGTCGCAGGCTTGCATGTTTGGCTCTGATCTGAAACTCTAAAGAGAAGTTGGGACTTTTCAACATCTATAAGACAGTCTGTTCAAAAGCTGACATTTAAGAATATTCCATTTATAATCCCATCACAATTTATATTTACTTCCACATCCATTCTCTGTAATTAGAAAAAATTTCCAACTATATCAATAATGGAAATATTTCACACTTTTCTACATGTTGTTTCTTCAGCCTAGGATAGATAACCTTTGCTATCTGGGAATCTCTTCTCCATACTTCAGGATTCAGATCAATTGACCTCTCTGTGAAGCCTTCTTAAATTCTTGATATGGTCTTAATTTCTTCCTTCTATGTATTACCATAGCACCTTTTTCCATTTGAAACTTGTCCTGATTTACTTATTTGGCTTTCATTCTGACTCACTTCACTGAAGCTTTTCGACTAGAAAAGAAGTAACAACTATGATAAATTAGTTCTGTATGATTTTTCTTGCATTGTGCCTCCGTATTGGTGCCACATTGTTCTCCTTCAAAGTGAATCCCCCTTGGCATTCCTGAGATACTTTAATATACTCAATTAAGTAAGATTGCCCCACATGTCAGATGCAGCCCGAGTTTATTGTTGGTTATTAACCACAGCTATGCAATAATTCTCTGAGACCCATTTATTCTTACCTTGAATAGTACTGGTAGTTCTCTGAAATATAGTGTTAAAATTCATAGAGATTATGGAGTTGAGCCGCCGGAAAGGTTATTAAACATATCTACCTTAAGATAAGCTGAAACATTATAAATATTTTAAGGCAATTCGTTTGAATGTATAAGAAGTGATGATTCATGGGCAGACTGTCTCTACTGTCTTGAGGACATTGCTGGTTAAAGCCAATGGCCCAGCTTTCACAGACAAGCCATTAATAGATGTTCATATTCGACAAGGCTAAATCCATTGCTTCAGTAATATAATACTGAGAGTTTAAGAACAAGATGAGATAGACAATGCTGCTTCAATATCCGCAAGTATCCTTTGCTTCAGCACCTTTTGATATGCTTATTTATTTTCTGAGGTCATCTAGTGTATTTTTGAAAAAGATTAATATACAAAAATAACATTCTTTTCTATTCCAAGGTTTATATAAAGAAAAATAGTATGGCAAACATTTCTAAAAACAATGAAAGGGCTCTATTTGGATCTTTCCTTAGAACTTAAACGGAAATTGATTTAGGGTGTGAGTACCTGAGCTTGTTCTTTGTAATACAGTAAAATTTTAAGGAATGATTTTACATTTGGATTCGAGTTTAATTTTTGTGTGCATACTTTAAGATTCCCAAACTAATATATCAGGTTCTTCACAGTAGTGAGAAACCAATGACTACCTTTTAATGTAAGCCATCACATTTTTGAAAGTAAAACTATTGTGTCTAGTATTTTTCTGTAGCCTTTTGAATTTTGAAATGAACAGTTTTTTTCTACATTGCTTTAGCTGTTTGTGGCTCTCTTGCATTAGGGCTAATAGGTTAAAATAAACCTCTTAAATCATTCTCCTGATATAATAAGGCATTTGTAATAGCCATATGGTTTTCTCTTTAGAGAAATGATTATATCCCTTGGCTACATTGCCTGCAGTTCTGCTAGCTGCCCCCTGGCAAATGATGATATTGAGGGTTGTGATTTCGTGACCCAACTGAGCAAGAATATAATGAAATGGATCACCATTTACTTGTAAAGGATACATTTTACTGATTTTTCACACAAAGTGGTGATATAAGTTCATGTGCTCAAGTTTCTTCTCCCAAATTGCCAAAGAAATACTTTTTAAGTGGAAAAAAAATCAGTTCTGGAAAAAGGAGATAGATACTACCATTTATGTAAGGAATCATCCCATTAGATCAAGATTGAGACCACTTGTGCCCAGCATGAAATTTATATCTTCCATATCACTAAATGGTAATTGTTCCTTAGTTACCTAAACCCAAAATCTGAGATTCACCTATGCTTTTTCATCTTTCTCTCTGAACTACCTATTCACTACTTCACTTCCAGATCTACCCTCCATCTTTTTCCACCCTGCTTGGTACCCTGGGAGGCTGACATCTATGGGCCACAACCACCCAGCTCCCTTTGGCCTCTGACCTTCAGTTTGGCCAAAGAGATGGCAGGACATTGAAGGAATAGAAAGAGGAAGAGGTCAAGTTATTCTGTTTTCTCTCAGCTGCATATAAATTTGTGGTGGCTGCATTCCTTACTCCAAGACCACAGCTCTTCTCAGGTGCCCCTTCTTCTGTACGTCCATCTTTGTCCACAGCACAGAAAGTACTTCATTTTCTTGCCCATTCAGGTTCAATGACAGTGACAGATTTGTTCCTTGGGACACTTTTCAATCACTTGTTGATTCTCTTAAGCTTTTCCAACTTGAAAATAGTCTCTTCATTAAACTCACTTGTTACTCTTTCTGAATGTGCATCTGTTTTCTGACAGTCCCTGACTGATGCATACCTCATATATGAAATTGATCACAAAGTCATTTCGGAAACCAAATGTGACTTTGTTACAGAGTTAACATTTGTTAAGTAGAGCCCCACATGTTACATGGTGAGCCGTGGTTCAACAGAAGACCACATTGGAATAGAAATAAAGAAGTTTATTTTTCACAAATTCTGGAGGAAGTAACCATCATGCCTTGAGGAGTCATGCCGGAGGTCAAAGCAGGGTTCAAGCAGAGAGAGAGGAAGAGTATCTGAAATAAATGCCTTATTAGGGTGTGTAGCAGGAATGCTTTGGGGTTCCTAGACCAAAGCTAGATGCGTCAGTTCAAACCAAAAGGAACAGGATTTTGGTAAGCTCCATGGGGATCTTACCCAGGTGGCACATGAGGATAAGTCAGGGGAGGTGGGGGAGACTGCTTATCACAAAGGCAGTAGGGAAGTCATATTAGGAACTTACATTTACTTGTGACTCTGCCAACTGTTACCTAGGGCTTGCACTCATGGGAATGACTTATGACACTTCAAGGACTTTGTGGGCTGCTTGACCACAAAATGGATGCCAAGGCAACAATATTATAGAATAATTTAACTAAACTCTCAATAACAAATCCTTCTGAAATGCTATCACTTCACTATACCCCCAATAACATACTCTTAGTTCAAGTTCCAATCTGATTATTTTTATTCCTATAATACTTGAATTACTTCTGGCTACTATTCCCTCACAAACTATTCTTCACATTAAAACCAGAAAGGTAGCTCAAAACAGATATGGATTATTGATTTCCTGCTTAAAACGTTCATGGCTTCACATTGCCTTTAAATTTGGCCAACAAATCTCCCCATAATCCAGCCCCTGCCTGTCTCCCAAGACTCACCTGTTGGTGTTTGCATGCGTGTGCTTCTTTGCCTACAGGCTTCTTTGCCCATCCTTCTCTAGCCAACTGCTGTTTTTTTTAAGACTCAGCTATAAACCTCATGAAGAAGCCTTTCTGATAGCTTTTGCTCTACTCTTACCGTAACAGCTGTCTACAACACTGCCATCAGTACATCTGTTTGTCCCCTGCCAGGAATAAAAAATTTGAAAAGTTTTAGTTCAAGGTTCAAACTATATGGGTTCAAATCCATATGTTTGCCTATGATATTGAGCAAGTTTATTAAGTGTGTACCTCTGTTTTCTCATCTGTAAATTTAGGAAAATAAAAATGGTCACTTTTTGTATTGTGAGAATAAAATTATGTTAGCACATTTGCAACATTTGAGCAGTGCTGAGTTTAGTTAGCACTTAATGCATTATGCAGTCTTGCATTGCTCAATTTTTTTTTCTCAACCCCATAAGATGGAAAGCTTATAAATAGGAGGGCCCCGGTTCTACTACTGAGCATATTGAGTGAGTTTCTGGTGCATAGAGAGAATTCCATAAGTCCTTTTATGTTGAATAAATGAATGAATGATGTGCAGTGAATTCTGGATTAATTGACATGTCATTTCTCTTGACCCATCTTTTTTTTTTTTTTTTTTTTTTCAAATCCTGGCTGGTAATGTCTAGATCTAGATTCCTTAAAGGAGTTCTTTTTATGAAATAAATACTCTGGGGTTCCTATGAATGTGAGAAAGTTATTCTCTCATTTTAAGACTAGAAGACAAATTTGCATTTGTTTTTGCCAGTGCACATGTTCTTATAGCTGGAGTTAAGTATGTGACTTTAATCATGACATATTGATTGTTAACTTTCCTGTCTCTGATTTGCATGCACTTTCCAGGTAATAAGTAATAATACATTTTCAATCCCGACTGATATTTTAGTATATTCTTCTTTCCTGTATGTTTTATGCTAACTTGGAAGTATTCCAGAGTAATATCTCTCCATAAAGGAAATGTAATTAATATAATAAATGTTTCCATTTGACATAAAACACCTACTAAAAAGGCTGCATATTTTTATATTCCTTATTGTCAATAGTGGAAAGATATTCAGACTTCAGTGATTTACAAAACTAAATGTAGCCATTTAGTAAAAATGTTCTTTTAGTAAAAAATACTGTTTTTATAAGTATGTTATTTTAAATTTAATTTGCTCTTAAAAATCTAAATAATACAAGCATTAGATTGTGAATTTGTAGATTTCTTTAAGGATCCATGATGTAGAGTTCAGTATCCATAATGATCCATTAAATTTTATATTTAAAAATGATTTGTTTCTTTTTATGCCACACCTCAGAATGTGTCTATGGATTAGAAAATTTATAAAATCAAAAAATATATCTTTAGCAATTATTATATATCAGAACTGATATAGCTAAGTAAGTAAATAAAGTTGCTTTAAGATTTTAAGCCCTAAAAAGAGAAATAATCATAGAATAACAATTAAGTGTTCGATGGTACAAATATACAAAATAATATTAAGCATTTTCTAAGAATTATAAGCTGTACACCCATATCTAAGTCTACTCCTATAAAGAATATATGGAGAACTACAAAAACTTAAAGATACAGACACATATTCACATGCAACATTCATATATATTAGTATTGAAAAAAATAAAGTGTTCATTTAACAGTCATGTATTTTGAGAAGTTCCTGGAAAATTAAAGAAAAATAAAATGGTGACTTCCATTTTGGGTAATGTAGTGGTTGAAAAACATTCCAACTATAAGTCAGACATAAAATATAGGCTAAAGTAGAGCCTATATTAAATAGGCTCTTTAAATATTAAAATAATTTTAATAAATTATTAAAATACCAAACTAATGAGAAAAATCCTTACCACCCCCCCCCCAAAAAAAATGAAAGGAAAAAAAAAAAAACTATCTGACAAAAATTTTCCTGACTGTGCATTAGCTTTAGGTAGGAGGGAAAAAATCTTCCCCAATTATGTATAATACTGTAATTGAAGAAACTCTGTGTTCTTTTTCTCTTGGGGGAAATATTTTATATCTTTTAGAACCATGTATTTTGGAGTATGATTCAAGTACAAAATGCTCTTATTGCAAATAAATAATAGTAACTTTAACTGAGGGTACTCATTTAAATTAAAGCATATCAGAGAGGAAGGAGGTGGGATTGAGTGACATAGGTGAAGGGGAATTAAGAGTACACTTATCATGAGGAGCCTGAGTAATGTTGTGTAGAATTGTTGGATCACTATATTGTATACCTGAAACTAATTTAACACTGCATGTTAACCATACTGGAATTAAAATTTAAAACTTAATAAAAATTAAAAAAAACTATAACAACAAACCAGCTCACTATGGAGGTTTGTGATCCAAACCTGTATATCATTAACTTATTCAAAATATTTGTTGACTTGGTTCCAGGGATTATACTATAAATGAGCCACTTCCTATTTATTTAAAAATCTTAAAGAAACATTTATTTTTTAGTGTTTCCAGGTTGAAATTGCCCTCATGGAATGAACAAAAGCAAATATAAGTCCTCTAAGAAATGCCTTACACTAAGGCCTCAAAGTATTCTCACAGATATAGTTCCAAAGAATATGAGTTTACAGTGAAAATATTATAAGACATTTGAAAGGGAATAAAAATCACCCTGAGAGATGAGACAGCAGAAAGAAGAGGAGGTGACTTGGATCTGCAAAGACCAGATGTTATTATTACCAGATACAGAATAAAAAAAATTTATGCTTGATTTTTTTAAGAAGTAAAAGAGGGAAGTTAGAGTATGAGTAAAGAAAAAGATACCATGAAAACTGAACAGAGAGCTTTTAACACAAGTAAATAGAAGTGTAAAAAGTGAAAAAATAATAATTTAAATTGAAAAATTGACAAGTTAAACAGCAATTAGAACTATAAAGAGGGGCGCCTGGGTAGCTCTGTCGGTTAAACATCCAACTCTTGATTTCAGCTCAGATCATGATATCATGGTTCATGAGTTCAAACCCTGCAGTAGGAACACAGCAGTTGGAGCCCTGCACTGGTCCGTGCAGAGTCTGTTTTGAGATTCTCTCTGCCCCTCCCTGGCACATGCTCGTGCGCGCTCTCTCTCTCTCTCTCTCTCTCTCTCTCTCAAAATAAAGAGCTGTGATGATAAATAATGAATGGAATAATATATCTGAAGAAACTATTATGAATTGAGAGAGATGTTGCAAAAGGAGCTGAAGACATGGAAGATAAAATGAGAACATTTTATTTCATCTAATGTTTTAATAGAAGAATTTAAAATGAATGTGGGAAAGCTATCATTTTTCCAGAATATGTGAAAAGCATAGATGCTTCATATAGAAAATCTCCCCAGAAAAAAACTAAGCTAGATGAATAAAAATAATTCTATATCTCAACATATCACAGTGGAAAAACTGGAAAGAAAAAGACCAAAAAGAACATTTTGAAGGTATTCAGAGAAGAGAAACAAGTTTTCTACAATAAAAGGATAATTGCATGTAGCAAATTAATTGTCAACAGAAATAACAGGAGACGGAAAACTGAAAACACTACAAAATTCTCAGAAAGACCAGGAAATATTATTTGAAAAGACATGGACTAGAGCAGTATCTGTCATATATAATTATCTCCTATAAATTGAAGTAAAAATACTGAAAAATATTTTAAAAGTTATATAAGATGTGGTTAGAACATACTTGTATTGGACATACATTAAAGCACTGGAGGCAGGCAAAACCAAAAAGTGAGATGGAACCAAATCATAGAAGAACGTGTATTTCAATTGGAATAATTTTTGGTATGAGAGTAACAAGAACAAGAACAGTGAGAAGGATAAATTACAGAAAAACAGGAACTAAAGTCAGATACTGAAAAGAAAATACAAATGTAGAAGAACTGACAGAAGGTAGAAAAGATATTTTACTAGTTTTTTTAAAAGGAGGGGGGCGTAGAATTTCAGATGTGGAAAGGAAGAAAAGGAAAGAAATCCAACATTTCTGCTATTTGACTGATTTGGCATATTGGCAGAAAGCATTGATTTAATTCCCATGCAGGGTTGGACTCGGGAATCAAGATCAGGACAGCTTGCACCTTCTCCCTGATCAGGAACAATCCTCAGTAGGGCTGACATGGGAAAAGAAAATCATAACCAATCAGTGAGAGTACAGCTCTTCAAAATTACCCACCCTGTGTATTGAGGGACAGCAGCGGCTTGGAATGCCTTGGGGTACTATTCTGCTTAACACACAGCAATTCTGCGAACTTCGGTTATGTGAGAATGCTTGTGATCTAAGGAAACTTATCTATGAATATGTAAGAGCTAAAACATACAAGATTGTGAGAATGAGAAATGTATTTCTTTAGTGAGAAAAATTGGGACAATGTCAAAACAAGATCTTTTAAAATCCCACTATTATGTTAATAGTGAATGAATTTACTTGTGCTTTAAATGTGAAATATTGGGGCATCTGTGTGGCTTAGTTGGTTAAGCATCTGACTTCTGTTCAGGTCATGATCTCACAGTTCGTGAGTTTGAGCTCCATGTCAGGCTCTGTGCTGACAGCTCAGAGCCTGGATCCTGCTTGGGATTCTCTCTCTCTCTCTCTCTCTCTCTCTCTCTGCCCCTCACCACTTGTGCTTGTTCTCTCTCTCTCTCCAAAATAAACTTTAGGAAAAAATAAAATAAAATGTTAAATATTGCATTTGTTATTAGGATATGATTATTCTATTGCATAATGTTATGTGAAAAAAAGAAGAGTAATAATACCTGGGATTCGTGTTTTCAGATCAATTCTTCCAGGTATAATTTTTGTTTGATATTTAATTTTTGTCTTGAATGGCAAATGAGAATTTTATAAGTACTAACAGTAATTTTACATATTTCCTCTTTTAATGTAGTTATGGTAATTGAATACATCTTAAATAGCAAACATTTTTCTGTGTTTTGCTTTCAGAAAGAATTCACTATTAGATCAAACTAAAGACAAGACAACATGAATTTTGAAGCTAGTAGACAATGCTGACAATTTAAATAAAATTTTGAAGCCATTTTTCAGTACGTTTCAAGCTCTATTTGATAGCATGATGTTCTCATGATTTTGATAGAGCAGAAATTAAATTCTTTGAGTTTATTCCTATTCGCCACCACCACTAAAAGATGACTAGATGTTGACAGTTACGCTAAATGGGAACTGAGGGCCTGACCACTAAGAAACTCCACAGAAATAGTATAATTTTAGGGAAGACAAAATATAAAATTAGGTTATGTTGATGTTTGCACACCTCTCAATCTACTAAAATTCATTGACTCTTGTACTTAAAATGGGTATCCTCTGCAAAGTATATCTATATACCTATTAAAATAAATGTATGACCCAGATATTAGAGGAAAAACTTGAAACAGCTTAAATATATTAATTCCAAACTGATAGAAGCAATAATGTATAGTTAAACAGTATAACACTTTGCAACTTAAAAAGGAAAATGAAAAACTGTACCTACTGATAGGGCAGCATGCTAAGAATTATTTTTAGGTGAAAAAGTAAAGAGCAAATGAGCATATCCTAGTAGGTGAAAAGATAAAGTAGAAGGGAGTATGTATGTTTATACAACTATTCTCATTTTTAAAAAACAGTATACATATTATTTGTACATCAAGTATATGTCTTTTATTGCCTAGATTATTTTCCCACTTTAAAAATTTAATTATAATGATTTTTGAAGATTTCTTTCCCCCTATACTGTTAAGAGCCACAAACTCAAGACTCCTCTGGCTAAGTTTTTCTTTTTAATACTTCCTCATAATTCCAAAAACCCTGCTTCTCTGCTTATGAAGCAGGGCTTCATAATTTTGAGTGAGTCCATTCTTTCTTCTAAGAAATTGAAGCCAGACAAATGTATGCTAAACAGTGATAAAGTCAGCTAACAAGTAAAATCCCTCAGGCTGAAACAATGTGAATTGCTTGCTGCCTGCCAGGCAAATGATTTTGTAGAACTTTCTGGAAATGAGAGAATGGCAGGAATGAGACAATGAGTGGAGGGTCTTCCTTTCTTCCACCCAGAACTCCCACAACATGATTAGTAATCACTGTCATATCAAGGTGCCTTTCTCTAAGGATCAGGCTTAATTTTGAGTAAAATTAGCATTTCATTCAATCATTAATTCATTCAGAAAAAGGTCTTTAGAGATTACTGCTTGTTATACCAATGACTGGTTCATCACTATATCCTTGTCCAGAGATACCCAAGAGACAATCCAGCAGATTCTTTATACTTATTATTTTAGACTGATAGTAATAAGAAAGGCAATGAAGTTTTACAATATTATTGGTTTAAAAGTGTTGAAAACCCTGAATCCTGATTTATTTGTAAGCTTTCATATAGTCATGATTTTTAGAATGAAAGCAATTATAAATTTAATGCTCCTTTTGTACATTACTAATTATATCAGTATGACTATCATCTAATTGTATTTAATGTCCATGTTTATTTGTTTATGTTTAACCTATTTTACATAAAGTAAAAATAAGTTAAAATGTTATCAGAAGAAATTTTTGTTTCTTTTTAAATCTATTAAAATTGTATAAAGTTTACTTTAATTCTAAAATAGGTGAGGTTATGACATAATTTATAATTTAAGAAAAGAAAAACACTGAAAGTGAAGGGCTGTTAATAGTGATATATCAAATACCAAATTTGACCTTAAAAACAGAATATGTTAAATTAATGCTGTTTTCAAAATTTGATTTATGGCCCTGCTGTTTTAATTGATGGATCAATTAACAGTAATTATTTTTGTATAATCAGCTAGCAGCTGAAATGTGCAACATATTGATTTTTTCAGGTGAGACATAGACTCCCTTAGCAGCTACTGTAGAAGAAAGAAGTAGTGACATTTAATTCAGTCTAATTTATTCCTGAAAGAGATAATTGACTACAGTTCATGAAGTCTATAGAAGAGATAGATGAAATGGTGAAATCATTTAGAAACAATGAAATAAAAATTAAATTAGAATACGGAATACTGAGTAATAAATCCCATGAATTTCAAATTAGCATTGCTTAATGGAAGTTACTTTAAAGGGACAAATTTATACTATGAGTACAAATGGGGAGAATTATGCTAATCTAACGGAATGAAATCTGAGAAAGTTGATTGCAAGATTGCATCAGAAGTGTTAGAATTTATATTATTTATAAAACCAAACATGGTGTGTAATGGAGTTATGAAATGGACCCTAAATATAAACTTATTTTCACTTGCTATTTTTCTTGTTGGTACTGTGGTACATTGGATGTTTACAAAAATTATTCAAATTAGTTTATAAAATATTTCTTGAAAAGTCTACTTGAGGATTATCATTTTTGTTAGGGATAACATGAAGAAATGAGCAGAGATGATCCATCCATTCTTTGTGGACATTGAGGAGAGAGAAGACAGTTTGGCTTCATCAAAAATATAAATATATGGTTACAACCTGTGATAAACATCATAAGTAGAAATTTCAGGTTGCAAGAGCATTGTAAAACAAAAGAAATGACCTGCCAATTAATATTATTTTGGTTTTGGTAAAATGTTTTAATAATTTATCTATTTCATTTTCTTCAGCTTTTTTATTCCAATAAATTGACATGGTAATAGACAGGAATGCAAAAATGACTGAGTCTCTGAACGTCAGTCTGAAGATAACTTTTGAACGGACTTCTTTTGCCAAAGTTTTATCTTTATGACAATGTACAAAATAAAAATTTACTCAGATAGTTAAGCTGTTGTTTATTTGTTATTGCAGGAAGATTTTTTTTATATTAAAAAGATAATTCTCCTAGTGATTTTTATTAAATGAAAATTCCAAAAGCACTGCTTCCAAACAGTAATGTAACACTCAGGAGCACTCTGAAGACATCAATTCATTTGTTTACTATGAATAAGGAATTCTGCCAAAATGAGGAGTTTGTGTGTGGGGGGAAGGTAGAAAAACAATGACCAATGTACAGCCTGTAGCTCTACCTAAAATTAAAAAATGTACTCCAAGCCAGTGGAAAATATTCCAGCAGTGGTACATTGACATACGGAATTTTAAAGATGAAAGAAATACCAATTTCATCTTAAGGACCAATGAAGAAGGAAGGCTATCTAGAGGAAATAAGATAGATTTTGACTTGGCACTTTAGGTGAAACTTAGATAGCAAGAGAGGAGCAACAATGCGTAGAAAGTAGTTCAACAAACTGCATAAATTCAGAACGTTCGGAGTTTTGAAGGAATAGTCATCTCATTGGGTATGAGAGAAGTTAAGGTATTTATTAGGAATCATGATAAAGTGAGCTGGAAAACAAAGAAGAATTCCATTACCAAGAGGCTTTGAATATAAAAGTAAGGAACTTCAACTTAATTCAAAGGGATTTTGTTGTTGTTTCATTATTTATTAAGGAAGAAAAAAATTAAACTGGTAGTAAAATTTGTGGGAAAAAAATTTAAGAGAATCACTTGCAGGCATTTCTAAGGTACCTCTGGGGTAACTCTTGAATGCAAGTCACTTTGAGGAATACACATTTCTAGTAATCAACCTAGAAATAATTCAAGTGCAAGCGGTTTTACCATTAAAATGTAACATGGCCTCATTTTTTTTTTTTTAACTTAGGTTCATGAGGGTTAAAATAGTCAAAGTAGAGCTATACTTAGCCACATTCTGATTCTTTTATGTAAGAAAACACTTAGGCTTATGGAGGCTGATACATTCAGGTTTCTTAAGTACTTAGAAGAAATTAATTTAGCTTCTCAGAACCACATAGATGGACTATAGCTCTGTGATCCACCTGAGGTCACATTCTAGAGCTCAGGCATTTTCAACATTTGTAAATCCCACAACTGGAAACCAAACATAATTCTCTTTACCCTAGGTTAAACCGCTGATATGTGTTGTTTTTATTTCATCTTATTTTAAACCAGAGTTTCTGTTATTTCTGTTTAAATTCATGTACTTTTACTTATATTGTGTTTTCTGATCTTGTTATAAATCTAGATCCCAGGAGTCCACTCTGTCTACAGTGTCTTCTGTTGCTCCTTCTAGTGCAACAGAAGGGGTTGACTCCACGTGGACCTCCCTCGGCACCCCTCCTGTAGCGCCACCCGTGTGCCAGGAGAACCTGTGTTACAATGGAGGCACTTGTCATCCTGTCTCCCTCTCCAGCGGTACCTTCTCATTCCACTGTGACTGTCCGCTACATTTTACTGGCCGTTTCTGTGAACAAGGTAATCGATCTTCATTGTTTTTAAAAAGTTCTCTAGAGGTGACAAGAGAATTACAACCTTATAGTAAGCATGTTGACAGAAACAAGAAACATCTGTATAATTTTATTTAAAAACGAATTATGATAGAACACTTTTGGTTCAGTATTGTAGAAGCAAACCTAAGATTTTATTTTCTCCATTAGGATTGCCGTTCAAAATATATTTTCAGCTGCCACAAAAAATAAGTTTAGGTGGAAATGTAGTGTTCTTCATGTAGTTTGTTCTAAAAATATGGTGTGTCCATCTTTTGTCAGCATAGAAACAATTAGGTTCTATTGTATACTATTTTTATTGCTTAATTATTAATCACATCAGTGTTTTTTTGTATTTCGTAAGCAGATCCCCATATTTAAATTATTTTGTTAAGATTGGTTTTTTTTTGATACTTAAGAACATGGTTTTAGCATTAATGGAGCTGTTTATGAATCAAAAGAGAATTTCCCTATTGCAAACATCTAATGGCCTCCTAAGAGTCACTCAGTTAATTAAAGCAGTGATGGGCAATTAGAGCCAGAAACGCCCTGGGCAGATTACAAAGGCATTAGGTCATGATGCATGTCCTTACACTAATAGCTGAAAAGTGACATTGTTTTCTATGTGAAATTAATCACTGGTTCTAAATTGAGGAGGTGAGGATGGGGATTACTATTGGATAGTGATTCATATGGCAGAGAATTTCATTATTTGTCCAAGATTGTGTTTAAATCCTTTTTCAACACCAAAATGTGAGACCTCTGGAAGCAAACTCATAGGCACATATATGTTATTCAGCTCTTCTTGCCAAATGACCCTGTGTGACTGTTATGTGTTAATATTCAGCCAAGTAAACAAGTAAATATAGTTAAAAGCAAAAAAAATGGAAACATGGTCTATTTTCAGTCTCATTGTATAAATAATATGTATCCTTAAAGTCTATTTTTTAACTGTAAAATGCTTTTGAAAACATCACTTTGCTTGATTTTTGAGTGAATATTTCATATGTCTGCAAAATATGAGACTTGCCAATTCTGCTACAGTATGAGACCATTTATACTACATTCTGTAAATAGAGTTCTAGGAACATAATTTGGACTGTAAAGCTCTTTTAGATCCACACTTAGCCATTTAAATCTCTGAGAGGGCTTTTTCTTTTTTTAATTTCATGCTAGGTAGAGTTTTAGAAAAATACCCTTCTTAATTATTTTTATTTTTATAATAAATTATTTTATTTATTAATATACTAGATTAATTTATTAATCTATACTTTGATTTTTAATGTTTTTTTTAAATCAAATTTACTAGTGATAGTGAAATTGATGTAATGAAATGAGGAGTCTTTAGTTATTGGCTATATCTCATGGTCAGTCATACACATTAGACTACAAATGACCCCCCAGCCATAATCCTTATCTCTCCTACTGAATCCCCCGTTCTCCCTCCTTTAACTCCTTACTGAACAGCTTTAACACTGGATGTACAGACCTGTACTTTCTCCAGAAAGATATAAATCCAGGCTTATTTGGAGTTAAACCCAAGGCTTGACTGTGGTTTAATTCTATTTGGTGTTTTGGGTTGCAGAATGTAGAAAATTGACCTCAGGAAAAGGACTGGGAATCTCTGTTTATATTTGTTGTTAGGGATATTTTATTTTTCTCTTTTCAGCATTATTAATCACTTCCTGCCTTTTACATTCTAATGTTTTTCCTATTGAATTTATAATATTTTAAAAACTAATAATTGGATTATGTGCATTGCAAAAATTAGGTAATCCAGTATAGAGTACTAATTTCTGAGTGCAAAATAATCAGAAACTGTGAGTAAATAATTATTGCCAATTACAGACTTTTTAAAGAACTTTGAGTAATATCTGAGCTTGTGTGATACTCTAAACAAAATTTATGCAATAGAACTCTTTTTTTATAGTATGAGTTGTCATAGTATTATCTTTTTCTTTCCTCCTTTTTTGGGAAATATTTCATGTGTAATACTTATAATGCAGTGTAATGTGCATTTTTAGAATTTGGAATATTATTTCTTTTTTTTTTTTAATGTTTATTTTTGAGACAGAGAGAGACAGAGCATGAATGGGGGAGGGTCAGAGAGAGAGGGAGACACAGAATCTGAAGCAGGCTCCAGGCTGTGAGCTGTCTGCACAGAGCCTGACGTGGGGCTCGAACTCATGGACCGTGAGATCATGACCTGAGCTGAAGTCGGACGCTCAACCGACTGAGCCACCCAGGCGCCCCTGGAATATTATTTCTAAGTATAAGAATTTTAGGTTGTTTTAATCGTTTATCCCTTAAATTTGAATTAAGTACCTTTCTTCTTTCAGTCATAAAGTCAAGAACAGGTTTGTGTTTTCAATCTAGTGCTCTAATGTAATTCATACTGGTATGCATTTTACAATCCCGATTGACAGATGAGGATGGGTGCCTAAGACCCATGATTCAGGAATCTAGTACCATGATGAGACTTTTTATAGTATTATCTAGATTGGCCAAATGCCACAATTTCTAAGTGTAGATTTCAATAAACAATATTCTATGCCAGTTTCAGTGTTTCACCTACATGGTAAAAATCTTGATTTGGATAAACAGTCCCTAAATCAGTCTGTCTCTGTCTCTTTCTGTCTTTCTGTCTCTCTGTCTGTCTCTCTCTTGCTCTCTCTCTCTCTCTCTCTATGTATATTAGAAATATTATCAGTATTAAAATGCTTAGAACTTAAAGATAATTGCTATGAAAATAATTTTTTAATGAGTCCTTTATTGAGTACATTCAACAGCTAAAATATATGAAATTATGCTTCCAGAATGAAATTTACATACTATCACTGTGAAGGGTCTGATTTACCAGACACTGCACTGAGTGCTTCATGCATCTTATTTCATTTAACCCTCAGAATAACCCAGCTGAAGTGGGAACTATAAATTAACCCAATTTACAAATGAGAAATCTAAAGCCTAGACTCTGTTAAATTACTCACTGAAGGTCTCATAGTCTGTCTGTGGTAGAGGTAGGATTAGAAGCAATCTTGGCTGACTCCAGACTTCACATTTAACCATGATGCTCCATTGCTATACTAGTTAGAATATCAAATTTAACATGATAGCAGGGCATGGAATTTCTGAATTTTCTTATTCTTTAGTCTCTACATAATAAGTATCTTTATTTCAGGAAAAAAAAGAATTTTCTTTAAAAAATAAAACTTTGGGGGTGCCTGGGTGTCTCATTCGATTGAATGTCTGCTTCTTGATTTCAGCTAGGGTCATGATCCCAGGGTCATGGGATTGAACCCTGCATGGGGCTCTACACTGATCATGGAGCCTGCTTAAGATTCTCTCTCCCCCACTCTCCCCCACCCCTCCGCATGCATGTGCTCTCTCTTTCTTTCTCAAATAAAATAAAATGAAATTTTGAAAGCCAGAAAACTAAAGAAATTAATGTTGATCTACTAAATTTTTACTACAGAGAGGATTATTACTGTGATCCACATAAAATTAAACTATAGAGCACATTAGGTGACCTGAAAAGAATCATATCTATCTCTATAATGATTTCAGTAAAACCTGAAATGTAGAAAGTAGATGAACAAGATTTGAATTTCAGAAAAATCTGTTTATTAATGATGGCAATACGATTCTCTGAAAAAAAACATATAATTGCACAGGCATCTATAAGTAAAGATATGTTAGAAGTTGATTTTTCTTTTTTTTTTTAATTTTTTTTAATGTTTATTTATTTTTGACAGGGACAGAGAGAGACTGAGTATGAGTAGGGGAGGGGCAGAGAGAGGGAGAGGGAGACACAGAATCCGAAGCAGGCTCCAGGCTCCAAGCCGTCAGCACAGAGCCTGATGCGGGGCTTGAACTCACGAACTGCAAGATCATGACCTGAGCTGAAGTCAGACGCTTAACCGACTGAGCCACCCAGGTGCCCCAGAAGTTGATTTTTCTTTACAACCTTGCTTTTTTACTTCCAGTTAATATTCTTGTGAGAGGATATTAAAGTATTTTATTTTAACAACTTTGATTTTTCACAGCAAAATTGAGGTGTAAATTAAGTATAAACCGTAATTAAAATTGTGCTGGGTTCAGTAATACAGAGAAGGGTTTTTTAGGGCTATGGGACTCAGTAATGGGTCACCCATACACATGTTTCCTTTCTACTTGGCATTACGTAATGTGCTCTATTTTATCAAATCATCCCTATCCAATCACCTAATAGCATTGACTTTTATCAAATTGGTTTGATTTAATATGTGTTTTTTTCTCAACATATGCTATATTAATTCATATTAGCTAAACCTTGTTGCCTAATTTATCATAATGATCCTGCATCTCACAGGGGAAACATAAGAACATATATTCTTGCTTTGTTTTAGATGGCTGCATGCAGGCAGATGGCTGTCTCCTACTGTAAAGTTCAGAGTGACAGATTTAGAATATCAGTGCCTTGTGCTGGGGAAAGCGTATGCCTCTGACTATTAATTATAGGATTAACATTTTTAAACAGCCCAATACTTTTTAGTGTTCTATAAAACAGTTTTATAAATAGTGCAATAAAGGAGTATTTAAATGCCATACATTAAAACCAAGAAATCTTTTGTTTTATTTGATATCCTGTCTGTGTATATCCCATATATGTTTAAAGGTCAACTGTACTGAGTAAATTACAAACCTAGAAATAAAAATGAGAGGTTTTAGCAGGCATTTTGTCTTATTATAAAAGAAAGAAAAAAAAAGATTGCCTTAACACCTGCCTTTGCTTTTACTATATTATTTTAAAGGCATATTAGAGTAGATTGAATTCATTTATTTACTTTAGATCAGGTGACCTAATGTTAGACATTCCAGAGCCAAGAAGGCAGAGAAACAGAGCATTAATCAGCTTCTTATAACAACGATTTATCTCCTTTGCAGGGAACTGATAGTCTACATCATCAGCAAATGGCCAAGAAATGGGTATTGGCATTTTCAAACATAATACTGAAAATTCCCATGTCTGAAAATGTGTTTTTCAAATCCTAGAGCAGCGCTGCATATTTGTTAGTAAACAGCAACTGCTGAAATAGTTAAGTTGAAAATGAATGGAGATTGAAGTCAAGGACAGGGGCTGAAAGGAGACAAGAGGGTTTCATTTTTGAAAGCAAGGGTGGGCTGAAGGGCTCCAGTCTTCTCCACTATCAGTTGCAGCACACTCTCCAGCAAGGAGCCCTATGTTCAGTTAGTTGGTGGGAGAAGACAGCTCCCTCCTCTATTGATGGATTAAATATCCATCAATCTCTCTACTTAACATTGGTAATAATCCAGCAATTTCCATATAGGATAAGGAGGGAATACATACACCCTTCTGTCTATCGAAAAAGAATGACATATATTTGTCTCCTTTATTTCCTTAATTAACATCCTCTTATTCCACTACAATTAAACATATTTAAATAAATAAACATTAGGTGAACACCAAACATGTATAACACATGGAGTTAGATATTGGAGGTAGTATGAAATTAAGAAATCATGTTTTCGTCTTTAAGTTTGCAAGTATTTGTTCACATGGGGTGTAGAATGGGAGATGCAGGGAAAGGAAGATAAACATAACAAAGGTAGGCTGGCATTTCCCACTTCCTTTTTTAAAGCTACGTAGTCTCAGCTCAACATCACCTCCCCCTTAACAATGTATTACTTAGGACCTATATTAGTTTTCTGTTGCTTCCATAAGTAATTATCACACAACTTAGTGATTTCAACAGTACAAGTTTATTATCTTGAATTTCCATAAATCATGGACTGAGCGCCTGGTGACTCTTTCGGTTAAATGTCCAACTCTTTGATTTCAGCTTGATCATAATCTCACAGTTCATGGGATCAAGCTCCACCTTGGGCTCCATATTGACAACATGGAGACTGGTTGGGATTCTGTCTCTTCCTTTCTCTCTGCCCCTCCCTCTTTCCTATCTCGTCTCTCTTACTTTTTCTCTTAAAATACATAAATAAACTTTAAAATTCCATATATTAAAGTTCCATAGATAGAAAGACTGCCATAATTCTCAGTGGGTTAAAATCAAGATATTGGCAGGACTGTGTTCCTTTCTGGAGGTTCTAGGGGAGAATCTATATCCTTGCCTTTTCCAACTTCTAGAGGCCTTCTTCATTCCTTGGTTCATGGCCCCCATATTCATCTTCAAAGCAAACAATGGTGAGCTGAAACTTTTTCATACCATGTTACTCCATCTATGCTTCCACCTCCCTTTTCTATGTTTAATGAGCATAATGATTCTTCTTCCAGACACATTCCTTTACCTGACATACATTGCCCTTCATAGTCTGATACCTGCTTACCTATCTGGTTTTGTTTTCCTCCAACTTCCTGCCAACCACAGCTGTACTCCAATTATACTAAAGTATTTGTACTTCTTCAGCTTTTCTTCTGTGTGGAATATCCTTCTCAACCTGCTTCATTACTTTTCTTCTTTAAAGACTTTGATCAGTTGTAATTTTCTTCTGGGAGGCGGTGTTTTTGTCATCACAGCCCAACCACCTTTTTGGCTTCTCATTCTACATTTCCATAGTATTGTGTGCCCTTCTTTATTGTTGTGTTTGCTGTCTTGTATTTTCATGGTATATTTTCTCATGTCTTCTTCCTAGATGTAAAATATTGAGGAAACTGAATTTTTTATCTTTCTAACTCAGGCATTTAGCATAGTACATGAATATGGAAGGAATTTTTTTTTAATTTAGAGAGAAATATTTTTTGGAAATAACTAAATAATCTTGAAGCTATTTAGGCATGTTAAGTAAATATCATGGTATTTAGGGGAAAAAGAAAAAAAATTCAAAGATTGATTTCCCTCTATAACAGTTTAAAGACTCAATCTCTGACTTTTTACCAACCCAACTAGTTCTGAATTTGAACGCTTTTCAGATTTTATATTCATTTCAATCTGTGCCCTGAATATTCAGGCAGCCCTCCTAACTTTGGTTTGTTGAAGAACTCATAACACTTATATTTATTTTTCTCTCCTTTTGTAGAAAAAGTCTAAAATATTTAGACTACACTATTTACAAATATGCTTAAAATAAAACTAACAAGTATTTCCTACGATTCTTCCTTATGGCTATCATAGGATTTTAAACATAGCAACACAAGAGCTGGGCAAAATATTTTTGGTATATCTTTAAACCTTTGAACATAGAATTCCTTGTCCTGAAAAAATTTTTTAAATAACCCTTAGGGTGATGGGTATTAAGGAGGGCACTTGTGATGTCCACTGGGTGTTGTATGTAAGTGTTGAATCACTAAATTCTACTCCTGAAACTAATATTACACTGTATGTTAACTAACCAAAATTTAAATAAAAACTTGAAAAATAAAGAAAATAACCCTTAATTTTCATAAATATTTCATAGGTATTTTTACCCTTTAAAAAAAATTGAGCAGCTCAACTAAATTTTGAGCTCAATTACAGTATCACAAACCACTGAAGATTATCCTCTAGAGCTTTCTGTAATTGAATTCAGAAGAAAGAAAATGAAATAACTTGTAGTCTTTTAAAGTAGAATGGAGGTCTGAAATCATTATGTAAATTTTCTAAAATTTTTGAGAAACTTTACTTGTTATTTCTATTTTATTGGCATAATTATACACATGTATCACATGCCTTTCAAATGGCACATTGCTCCAGAGTTAGTCTTACCAGTTAACTTTGTTGCTCATACTATTTCATTATTCAAATATTGAATGCCTTTAACATGAATGTGAATCCCGTAGTTGTGCTCTAACCGCATATACCTCATTCTGTAATTCTGATTGGCAATTATGTTTAGAAGATCTATAATATCACATCTAATCACATCTTTTCATGGTATGTTTATGATTTTCTATGATACTTTCTTATTTTTACTTAACCATATTTTTAATATATAAATATTAGTATATATTTAGTGTAATCATAAGCCAGAATATATGGAAGCATGTCCTGTGGAATGTGTGCTTCCATGCAGAGTTATGTACTTATATTTCTATCTACATTTTACTAATGTAAATGAAAGATAGAAAATAATAACTAAATGCACTTTAATGAAAACACAAAACATCTACTAAGGTTTTCTATTGTTTGAGCTTTTCAGTAATGCTTTTTTTTCCCCCACAAATTTCTAACACCAGATTAAGAGGGAATCTAAAAGCTGTATCTGCTGTGGATTCCATGTGCAGTACATCTGACATTTTCTTGGCATAAAATGCAAAAGAGCCACTTAAAATTAGTTCCTTTATTCAAACGAGCATGTGCAGTGCCAAAACTATGTTCCAGAAAGAACCTGTACACAGTCAATGCAAAGAATGAAAACAAAAGGAAAATAAGGCAAAAAATCTAGGAGTCTTTTTTCAGTCTGAGTTTTCTTTCTTGTACAATGAGCTTCTATATTTTTGTATTTCTTTACTAGATAGAAACTTGAGAACTATACACATTTTCAAGTTAAATTGACTTATAATTCACTTTTTGTAGAGGTGATAAAAAGGCATTATGTATGAATATCCAAAAATATTACTGTGCAATCACTTGAAAATAGCCAACATTGAAAATTGCTAAAAATGATGAATGGCTGACTCTGGACACAATTAGAGTCCGTGAATTCAACCATACCATTGTTCAGATGTTTGAACATATGTTTGAAAGCCCAAAGCATATCTGTATAGAATTGTTCCCTATTGTAAAGCAATGTTCCCTTCATTTCAAGCCCATTTGTATTATTAAAAAAATATGTAATTCACATATATCAGGTTAATTTTCATTTACATCATTTGAAATGCCCTCTAATGTTTCACTATATATTTTAAGGCATCAACAGCCTACATCAATGCTCCATAAATCTCTGGAGTAGAGTGTTTTTCTTTTGCTTTTTAACTCAAAGCTAGAAACTTTGTTGGTAATTGTGACCCTTTTAGATAAACTCTATTTATTCTATTCATATACAGGTTTTCATCACATTCAATAAATACGATCACTTATATTAACTTACAAATATATTTATCAGGTCTTGTACATATCACACTGATCCCTTTTCTGTTCTGATCCATCCTTGTTCCATATCACATTGTTTTGAAATTACATATTTGAATACTACATTCAAAATCCCTTCTAGTGAGCATATTTCCATCTATCTTCAGAGACTAGTTTTGTTTTTATTTACTCTTCTAAAATTATGTGACAGTTTCAAACTTTAGAAAGTACTCCTCTCCAGTGCAAACACACTCTGTACACTCAGCACATTTCACAAAAATAATTCTTATCTATGTAGTTGTGATGTAGTAAATAACAAAAGTCACCCTCGCTTTAGGGAAGAAAATAGTGTCCTCCTGGCCTTGATATACCTCATTAATTGTTAACTGTGCCTCTCTATCATCATTTCTTGTCTGTCACTATCAATTGTTACACTGATTAGACCATCTTAAGTTTAAAATGATCTTTACTGTTTCTAGAGATTTTTGCCCCTGCTATGTAGTTTATATAAGTATAAACTGACCTTTATCCCACGCATTTATATAAGCATGCCATACATGGGTCCAAAGACCCATGAAAGGTCTACAACCTTTCAATAAACACTCCCTCTAGACCTAGGTTTAGGTGATTTGTATGTCAGTACCCTTTGGACAAATCTCTCAATCTACTTTAAGTACAAAATTTTACCAGAGCATTCACATATATCTGCAGCCATAAAATACAGGCTTCCCAGTGGAGTTTAAATTTCAGAAAAATAATAATTTTTTAGTATAGTGTGTCCCAAATATTTCATGGGACATGCTATTCTAAAAAAATGATTGGTTGTTTATCTGAAATTCAAATTTGAATGGATGTCCTGCATTTAATTTGATAAATCTGACAATAGTGCAATCATTTCAAGGGGAGTATGCCTTAAAAACTTAGCTTTTAGAGCTAAAGGAACTTCAGAAATGATTTAGGTCAGGGGTCAGCAAACTTTTTCTGTAAAGGGCCAGATAGTAAATATTTTAGACTTAGTGGGCCACATAGGGTGTCTTTTATGTATTTTTTTAAACAACCTTTAAAGATATAACAAATCATTCGTAGCTCACAAGTTGTATAAAAGCAGGCTGTGCACTGAATTTGGCCCAGAGGCATGCTTTGCCAATTCCTGGTTCAGGTTGTCACCTCTAATTTTACCTATGAGCCTCAAATACTTTGTTAAAATCAAGAATTGGCATTTGTAGGATCTTTCCTTGATCTGCCTTATAAGTTTGGATCAGCATGAGTTGTTAGGGAAAATTCTGGCTCCACGTTTCTATGTTCTCACAAATCATCTAGCTAAAAATGCTTTCTGATGCTTGTCCAAATGTGAAAATCAATCTTATCCATATACTGTTTCTGAAATTCATACATGCTCCCTGTTGGTTCAAAGTTTGCTCATCCAGTCTTCTGTTCCCCCTTAACTTTTTCCACATACACACAAAAATTGGACCTTCGCTAGTTCTGAAGACGTGAAAAATCTCTTTACTTAAGGTAATTGAAAAAGTACTGGATTCTAGTTCAATGGGTAACTTCAAGTAAGTCATTAAAAACTTTCCTAGACCTGAATTAAAATAAGCATTCGCCATTCATTTTATAAATGTGTGTTAGATGTTCCCTATGTACCAATATAAGATGTTCCCTATGTACCAATATATGAGTTTATGAATGTAAACATTTTAAAGATACATATTGCCTACTCAGGATCCCTTTCTTTTTGCCATCCCCATTTGGCCAGCACTAGTTCCTCTTTATTCTTATCTCTCAACCTAGGATTGCTTAGATCTATATTCAAACTTAGATACCAATCTTAGGCTGACTTCACAACCTTCCCAACTTCCTTTAAACACTCTCAATAGCAGTTATCCTGTATACTTTGATTTTGCATACATATTCTGCTTCAGGTAAAACTTTTTCCTTCTGCATTTTCCCAGGAAATGTGATTTAGGTGGAGGACAGTTACTTTGGCACACTAAGTTCAGTAACTATGTTTGAGAAACAAACAGAGGCATCAGTAGACATTTTTAAACTTTTATTAGATGTATTATTATTGTTCATGTTGATTTGGGTATTGGTGTTTACCTCCTTGTCTAACCTACAAGTATAAACTCTCCTAAAGAGTAGTTCTTACTGTATTCTCAATCAAATTTAACATAAATTTTCTATTTATTTCACTGTCTCTACTCTCCAGTTTTAAATATGTACCCCTTGAAGAAGAATTGGAATCAAAACAAGCATCATGTTTTCCTAGTTATTTCTTAATACTACATTGAGCAGTAATCTATCCAAATATAGATAAGTAGATAACTTTAATTATATGTGTGTGTGTATATGTGTGTGTGTGTGTATACACATAGCATGTGTGTTTTTAAATACATACATGAACAGATTTAAATTCTGCCCTTTTAAAAATTAGCATTTTTGGCACATTTACTTTGAAATTTTGCCAATTCTAGAGATAATTTTTCTGTGTTTTTACTTTTTTCAATTCATTTTTATTATATATCTTGTCATCCATCTTCTATACATGACTTTTTAAAATCTGAGACTATTCGTAAATTAGTGGATAGTCCTGCTTGTGTGATTATGTATTTTCCATATTTTCTCTTTAGATGAGATTATTTGAAATCATACAGTGGCAATTTTATTTTTAATAATTTTTTAATTTCTTTTGGGGTGTATTATTTTTGAGAAGATTAAGCAGTAGCACATCAATTTTATGTGATACATATTATAAATTACAAAACTCTATAAACATATATATACATACATAAATCAATTTAGGTTAACAAAACTTCAGGTAAGGAAGAGAGGATGGGCATTATTCACTAGAGATAAAAACAGAATCCATGAGATTGAATAATTCAGACATTCAATGATTCAGAGTAAATGTAATCTTGCCCATTTTTGATATGGGAAATGATTTTAGGTACTGCTTGAACTGACATGATGTGACATTTTTTACCCAGTGAGAATGTTGTTTTCTTATCCATGATCTTTTGGTCCTTCAGGTTACCTGAAGTCTCAACTTAACTGCTGCTATATCTTTAACATGTCTACATTTGCCCATTGTTTTTTTCAAAAATAGTAAGTGCAGATCTCAGATTTAGAACCTATGAAGAAGATAAAATATCAATCTAGATTTTAATCATGATTATTTTTAAATTTTTTGTTAATGTTTATTTTTGATAGACAACGACAGAGCATGAGCAGGGGATGAACAGAGAGAGAGGGAGACACAATATCTGAAGCAGGCTCTAGGCTCTGAGCTGTCAGCACAGAGCCCAACATGGGGCTTGAACCCACAAACTGAGATCATGACCTGAGCTGAAGTTGGACACTTGACCAACTGAGCCACCTAGGTGCCCCAATCATTATGATTATTTTTATAGTTACTGCTATGGACTGAATTGTCTTTCCTCAAAATTCGTATGTTGAATCTCTGATACCCACTACTTCAGAGTATGACCCTATTTGGAGATCTGGCCTTTAAAGAGGTGATTAAGAGTAATGTCCTCAGATTCATCCATGTTGTCACAAATGGCAAGATTTCTTCTTTTGAAGCTGAATGATATTCCATTATATGCATAAGAGAGATGCCGCATGAAAGTGATATCTTGCAGTACTTCTTATTCTCTGCCTCACTTACTTCACTTAACAAAATGCTCTCAAGTTCTATCCATGCTGTCAGCAATGGCAAGATTTCCTTCTTTCTCATGCTGAATAATATTTACTTATATGTACGTATATATATCACATTTTCTTTATCCACTTATCTGTTAACAGACACTTAGATAATTTACATATCTTGGCTACAATGAATAATGCTGCAATAAAAATGGAAAGGAAGATATTTGAGATGGCAATTTTATTTCCTTTGGGTATAGACCCAGGAGTGGGATTACTGGATTATATGGTAGTTCTCTTTTTAATTTCTTATGGAACCACCATGCTGTTTGCCATAGTGATTAATTTATATGCCAACTAACAGTACACAAGGGTCCTCTTTTCTCTATCCCTTCACCAACACTTGTTATCTTTTCATTTTTTGATAATCATAGCTATCCGAACAGGTTTGGGGTAATACCTCATTGTGGTTTGATTTGTATATCCCTGATAGTTAGTGATGTCAAGCACCTTTTCATGTACCTGTTGGACATTTGTATGTCTTCTTTGTATACCATGGTGACTTTAGTCAATAATTATTATACACTTGAAATTTACTAAAAAAGTAGAATCTGAAGTGTTTGCCACACACACAAAAAAAGTAGCTATTGGGAGTGATGGATATGTTAATTAGTTTGGGATAATTGTTTTACAATGTAAACATATGTCAAAACATCACATTGCACATTTTAAATATGTACAACTTTGTCAATCATAGTTCAATAAAACTGAAAAAAATAATTTAAAAAGATGATTAGGTTAAAATAGTAATGGGGGGGACCTAATTCAGTCTGACTGGTGTCCTATAAAAAGGGAAACTTTAGGCACAAAAGGATACACCACCGATGTACATACACACAGACCACTTGAGGACATAGTGAGAAGGTGGCCATCTGCAAGTTAGTTAGAGAGGTCTCAGAAAAAACTAAACCTACTGACATCTTGATATTGGATTTCTAGCCTCTAAAACTAAGAAAATACACTCCTATTGTTTAAACCCCTCAGTCAGTGGTATATATAATGGTAGTTCCAGTAAACTAATATAGTTTTCACCTAATTATGAAAATGTCATTATGTCCATTTGCAATAGTAATATAAGGCTACCTTTTTAAAATAAATTTGTTCACATAAAAAAGCAAATAATTACTATAAATAAATGATAGTAGTGCTTATCAGCTGAAAATTAGGGTACAGAAAAAGTAAGTTGCAGTCTACACAATGGAAATACCAAAATTTATGGTTAGATGAGGGAAAGGGTGATTAAAGAGACAGCAGATTACAGAGTTATCAAACAGGTAGGCAATAAACTAGAATAAGGAAATAAAAGGAGAATGATTTAAGACTCATGACATTTCAGTTATGTAATACACAATGATCAAGAAAAATAAAGGTTTAGAAAAGAACATGGGGTTCGGCATTAAAAACAGAGCCATAACCAGAATTTCAGGAGGTGGATTAAAAAGAAGTTGAGATAGTGGTGAAGCAGAAAAGAAATAAGTAACCCTGAAGGAAGAAGAATTTAAAAAAGATTTTTCAGGGGCACCCGGCTGGCTCAGTCGGTTAAATGTCTGACTGGCTCAGGTCACGATGTCACGGTTTGTGAGTTTGAGCCCCACGTCGGGCTCTGTGCTGACAGCTTGGAGCCTGGAGCCTACTTTGGATTCTGTCTCTGTCTCTCTGCCCCTCCCCTACTTGCTCCCTGCCTCTCTCTCAAATATAAAACATAAGAAAAAATTAAAAAAAAAAAAGATTTTTCAGGGGTAACTAGGTGGGCCAGTTGGTTAAGCCTCTGACTCTTGATTTTGGCTCAGGTCATGATCTTATGGTTCCTAGGATTGAGCCCCATGTGGATATTTATGCTGACAGCACAGAGTCTGCTTGGAATTCTCTCTCTGCCTCTCTCTCTGCCCCTCCCCTGTTCTAACTCTCAAAAATAAATTAATAAATTTTTAAAAATATAAAAGATTTTTCAAATTTAATAATAAGAGTACTCTTCAAGGCAGAAGGGAAAGAACTAATGAGAAAAATGTTGGCAAATAAAATAGCATTTGAGGGATGTGTAGATGGCTCAGTCAACCTTAACTGTCTGACCCTTGGTTTTGACTTAGGTCATCATCTTGTGATTCCTGAGATCGACCCTCACATCACACACAGAGCCTGCTTGAGATTCTCTCCCTCCCTGTCTCTCTCTCTGCTCCTACTCTGCTCATGCACTCTCTTTTTCTCCCTCTCTTTCTCAAAATAAATAAACAAAAAGTAATGTTGGAAAAATGAGATCCTGAAGAAGCATGGAAGAAAGAACAGAATTGAAATAGCATAGAAAGCCTGGTAACAAGAAATAAAATGGAGGTAAAGAATAAATGACGTTTAAGCATAGTGACTAACATATGACTATGCATTATGTGAAGAACTGAGAATTGTATAGACAATTATGAGATACTGACTTCATGGCTACATGCAGCTATAACAGATATTTCAGCTTAATCAGTTCTCAGGATCTTTAGGAGAGGAGGGAATCAATAAGAAAATTGAAAAAGAGGGAAAGAGAATTTTAAGAAATTACCACTATGAGATCACATTTATTAACCTTTATTTAAATATAACCTTGTGTTATTTGTATAGCATGTGTATTACTAGAAAAAAGTATGTAATTATAGAATGATGGAATTACTTCTAAACTGCCAAATGTGTCAATATCATTTATAATTAAAAAATTGGGGGACGCCTGGGTGGCTCAGTTTGACTAAACATCTTACTCTTGATCTCAGCTCAGGTCATGATCTCAAGTTCGTGAGATGGAACCACATGTTGGGCTCCATGCTAAGCACGCACATGGAGTGTGCTTCAGATTCTCTCTCTCTCTCTCTCTCTCTCTCTCTCTCTCTCTCTCTCTCTCTCTTTCTGTCTCTGTGTCCCCCCCTCCCCTCTCAAAATAAATCAACATTTTAAAAAAAATTTAGGGGCGCCTGGGTGGCTCAGTTGGTTGAGTGACTGACTTCGGCTCAGATCATGATCTCACAATTTGTGAGTTCAAGCTCCACGTTGGGCTCTCTGCTGGCAGCTCAGAGCCTGAAGCCTGCTTCAGATTCTGTGTCTCCCTCTCTCTGTCTGCCCCTCCCCCTCTCATGCTCTGTCTCTCTCTTTCTCAGAAATAAATAGACATTAAATTTTTTTTTAATTTAAGAAATACAACCTTAGGGAGTGGCTTTTAAAGTGAAATTGATATGACAGTTATTAAGCAGAATTTAATTTTCTTGGTATTTGCATTATTCATTATTATTAGTTTATTGTTTTTAGATAGTAAAAATATTCCCTTTATGCTGAAATGCCAGTGGGAAATATAGAAGGGACAATAAGATAGAGGAAAATGAAATGGACTGGCCATTTCCTTGCAAGAGGATATTAGTGTATATTGAGCAATCTGTTCAGACCTCCTTGTCGAATGCTTAATATGAGCAATTACAGAGCAATATACACCTAAGAGGATAGACTCCACTTGTGATGTAATGGTTGCACATTTACTCCTACTTTCCTTCCCTTTTCCTCATAATGGTGGTCACAATATAACATTTCAGTTACATTAAAAATATAATTACATTAAAAGTTTATTAAATCATGTTAAAATCCCTCATTGGGAGAAACTAAATATAAATAATACAAATGTAACCCAAAATGTTATCCCACAACCATAATCATTGATTTTAGATTTATTTTGTACTTATATCTTATACCTTTTTTGTAATTTGGTATTGAAATTTACCCCAAGTTATCTGAAATTCAAACCTTTATTTCAATAGTCATTTAAATTTACTGTCTAATATGCCATTTGTTTTGTTCTTTCTGTTGCTAACTCTCACAGAGAATAGCCAGGGAAGTGATATTTTAATGAATAAGAGAGGAGATTCTACAAGAGTTTGATTCCACATATTACTGTTTATTACCTCCGAAGTATAATGTGCTCTTTTAGCTGTGTAATATAAGAAAACACCTGTTTAATATTCCACAAATGGCTTTACGATAATCCAAAATACATAAATGGCTTTAAGAGTCTGCATAATGCCATAACCAATAGTGAAAGAAATCAGAAAAGTTTCCAACTATAAATGCAGTATTATGTAGTCAGCAGGTTCTTGTTGACTAATAGTGAATAAAAAAACAAAAACAAGACAAAAACAAAAAACTTTCTAAGCTAATCCCCCTTTGAAAGTCTTCTTAAACTACCATAAAATGTTGATGATGACATGAGATTATGACAAGTTGATCTTCAGTATCAACATCATGTGGTACCTTCAAATTATCCTAGGAAGTATCAGGGAATATGCACCTGTATGATTCACAGATTGGGCTGACTATGCAGTTACTTCAGAAAAAACTGTGAAAGGAACTTTGTGGACTATATTTCTGCACTCAATTGCCATCATTACAAAAATGAGAATAAATGTTTAAATTTAGGTCATCATATGTTCTTGTAGTGGAATTATGAAATAGAACTGTGACTACCTGCAAATTTACCATTTCACCCCAGCTCCACATAAATTGCTTTCATTGGCCTCAAGAAAATGCTCAAATTGAAATCCTTCAGGTCATCCTCATTTGGCTAATGTATCAACTATTTATATCAAGAAATTTTTTAATGTAATATATATTTATAAAATTAACCATGATTATAAAGATCAGAACATATTATCTGATTATAATTAAAAACTGGAAAACACAAAGGAATAGCAAAAACATGACCAATCTTAATAAACAGACAAACTAAATTGAATATAAGTTTATAGTGAAATAGAATTATGCAAATCATTTTGGTTTCTATGGAAATAAAATATTTTTACATGATTTTTAAGCATTCCCACTGTGAATGTTCTAGAAAATGGAAACATGAACTATGAAAAGTGCTTTTAATTTTCCCTTACATTTTATTATGAAAAATTTTACATTATAGAATAACTGAAATATTTTAATGCCTATATTATCACCGTCTAGATTCTGTTATTAGTATTTTACCATATATGCTTTGTTATACATTCATTATCCGTTTGTCTACCAGCCATCAGTCCATTTTTGATACATTTCAAAGTTGAAGATACCGGTACACTATACCCCTAAGCACTATAGCATGCATACCATTAGAGTTCAATATCTGCTTGGAGATTTTTCCTTTCTTTTGAGGAAAAAATCAGATGATAAAATACTCAAATTTTAGATGTACAATTAGATAAATTTTAAAAATGCATAGCCTTTAACAAACAGAACATTATCTCCAGAACTTAACTTGTGCTTCTTGTTCACAATGAATCCTTCCCTCAACCCTCTAGAAACAACTGCTATTTTTATCTGTTTTCCACCATAGGTTAGTTTTACCTGTTCTTGAACTTGATATGAATGGAAATATACTTTCTATATATACCATTTTGTAAAGTTTTCTTTTCTTCTCAGATGTGTATGAGATTCACCTGTGGTTTCTAGTGTATTGGTAGTTCATCAAAGTAATATTTCATTTTATCCCCCTACCCTTTGATGAACACCTTGGCTGTTCCCATTATTTTGCTATCAGAAATGAAACTAGCGTGACATTTTTGTAACTGCCTTTTGGGAAATAAATATTTTTATTTCTTTGGATAAATTCACTAGAGTTGAATTCCTAAGTCATGGCATAGGTAGGTTTATGCTTAACTTTGTAAGAAATTCCCAGATCCTCTTCCGAAATGATTGCAAGTGCTTTTGTTTTTAAAATAAAATCATATACTCAAGGAACCCTGATTTGAAGCAACAACCTTCAATATCAATAACTAGAAATCTTAGAATAGTGAACACATTATTGCATACATTTCCATAAGAGATAAATTGTTATCTTTATCTCTTTTGATTATATATTATAGGTTATTTAGTGGTTCTTAAATTCAATATTCAAAGACATTTGTTAGAGCCTCAAATAACTTGTTTTCATATATAGCCAAATGTGATTTAACTTTTAATTTGTAAAGATAATAGTTTTGGAATTCATATAATTTACATTGGATACTTATATATTTTAATAAAAATTCATAGTAGCAAACATTGGCATTATACCTTCAGTTTGGGATTTGTTAGATAAAGAACTGAGTACAAACTTTTCTCTTTCCTGCAAAGCACTTGTTCATTCATTTATAAATTTGCTCATCCATTCAGTAAATATATATATATATATATAAATAAATAAATATATAAATAAATTTATAGAGTGCAGTGATTACTAATGTGTCAGGTATTCTATATTTATAAGGGGAAAATTTTTTAATAGTTTTTTTTAATTGTTTCATTTTATTACTCAGTGGTTTTTACCATAGTCTTTTTTGTTTGTTTGTTTGTTTTGTTTTTTACTGCCTCTCTCTCACCTCTTCCATCTCCTGTTAACTGTAGTTATAATGCTTTCAATCTTAACACTTTTAGAAAAACCTCATGAAAGTCAGCAATTTCTGCATAATTCTGGAGTATCATTTTGTGAATGAGCTACATTGTGTTAAAGGAGTCAAATGGATTCTGGGAATTAAGGGGCACTGAATAATTTTTCAGGGATTACTAGAACCTTTCCCTAGGAAACAGGTTCATTTAACACCCAGATGCCCCTACACACTCCTATATCTTCTCCTCAGTCTAGCTGGTGAGTGGAGTTCGGTACCCCAGGAACTGATTCTTAGATTTCACAGTGATGCCCTCCTCCTGACAAAGAGCATTACTACTGTCCACCTTTGTCCACCATTTGGGACCTCCTGAGTTTGCTTCATGTTGAAATCAAGCCCCTTCAGGCACTAGCTACCCATTGGCTATCTTGCTCACAAACGAGCATCCAGTTATGGATTGCTACCCTTCTCAACAGACATCCAGCACATTCTGGCACTCATTTCTGCCCTTATTGACATTCCTTCAAATGACCTGGCAGTATCACATATATTATTCCTCCAGCTTTCAGAGCTGCCTAGACTTAGAGCATACTCTCCTGGTGCCATCTAGTATCTTTCAGGTCTTTGACTGTCTTAGTATCCTGGTATCCTAAGTGGTATAGTAAATTACCACAACTCGTGGCTTAAAAACAACAGAAGCATATTCTCTCACAGTTTTGGAAGACAGAAATCTAAAAGTAAGATTTTGGCAGGGCCACACTCCCTCTGAAGACTTTTGGGAGAAGCATTTTATGTCTCTTCAAGCTTCTGCTGGCTCTAGATGTTTTTTGACTTATAGCTAAATGACTCCAATCTTTGCCTCAATTTTCACATCACGGATCCTCCATGTGTCCTCTCTACTTCTGTTCTCTAAAAAGGACACTTATTATTTAATTTAAGACCAACTCTCATCCAGCATGTTCTCATCTCAAGATCCTAACTAAATTATCTCTGCAAAGGTTCTTTTTCAAAATAAGACCACATTTTAAGGTTCTTGGTGGGAAAATCTTTTGGTGGACCACAATTCAGCCCACTAATAAGCTCTATCAGCACTCATATTACCTCTGCTGCTGCTTACAGGCCTAATGCATTTTCATATTTGAGTAAAGAATATTGCCAAACTGTGAATACTTATTATCTAAAACTAGTTTTAGGTATTATTGTTGAATGAGGAAAGAACTGTTTCTTACTTCGTTTTTTTTTCCCCTGAGTCAAAAAACAAACACTTTCATACAGCCTTATACTCTTTGATTTGGTGGTAGTAGTTAGAGATTAAGGAGAGAGAACATATCTTCCTTCATCTTCAGACAATATATTTTTAAGAGACTCTTCTTGGAGAACAATCCAGGGTTGGGATTTTAAGGACCAACTTCAGTTTGGCCACCTCTTCTGAGGCTGACTGACAGTTTTACCCTATGGAAGGAAAACGACAAAGGAGAACACGTGGAGGGGACCCAGTCCTCACAATGACAGTATTCTCTAAGGATTCTTGACGTTATATGGGAATGAAATGAATAAGTAGGGAATCCAAAATTGTTTGTAATTCTTGATGCATCACAAACCCTGATTATATAAATTTGATATTTATTTGTAGTAGTCTCGGCACTTCTCAGCCTTGGCACTAGTGACATTCCTTGTGGGTCTGCCCTGTACTTTGTAGGATGTTTACCAGCTGGTACTCACCGGATTATCAGTAACACCACCTCTCAGTCGTGACAACCAAAAATGTCTCCAGACATTGCCAAATGTACCCTGGAGAAGACAGTCACTCTCAGTTGAGAACCACTGGAATAACTGAACGTTATTAATATTCACTAGCAAAGTTAGATCCTTAAAAATATATGTCTGTTACTTTAAAGTTGGTGTAAAGCCATCTTTTGAGACTCATATGTTTTTATTTATTTATTTATTTTTTCAACGTTTATTTATTTTTGGGACAGAGAGAGACAGAGCATGAACGGGGGAGGGGCAGAGAGAGAGGGAGACACAGAATCGGAGACAGGCTCCAGGCTCTGAGCCATCAGCCCAGAGCCCGACGCGGGGCTCAAACTCACGGACCGCGAGATCGTGACCTGGCTGAAGTCGGATGCTTAACCGACTGCGCCACCCAGGCGCCCCAAGACTCATATGTTTTTAAATTAAAAGTAGTTAAAAAACATTTTGGATTCTCTGTAACTTGGCAAGGTTTTTTTTTTTTTTTTTTTTCCATTAAGTGTATGCTTTAGGTAAGTGCAACATCTATTTCACTCTTTTTGAGAATTGATAGAATTTTTTCCCACTTAATAGGGCTATTTAGGTCCCTTGTATTCCAGGTCATTAATTTTAATGGTTAAGACATTGTTATATGGCATTCTCAGGACGTGAACGTGCATACTGATAATTCTACTCTTGTGCAGGGAAATATTATTTTCCTTGGTAAAGACAAACCATTTCTTTGAATTTAGAAACATTTAGTTTCTAAGGCTCTGTTACCATTTTATTTAAAGCCCCATTAGCCCCAACGTATTGAATAATAGCTCACCGTTTTGCCCCACATATGATTCATTTAGAGAAGCAGAAAAGCTCATAAAAATATCTAACAGGTATTTATAGACCTTCTGTTTCTCTCTATTACTATAGGAAGTGTTTCTAATTATTCTTACCTGGAAACAAAAGGAAACAAGCAAACAAAAAGATGATGAGACAACTGCCTGTCTTTTATTTCAGATAATATTCTGTGCTGGCTTGAATAGATAGTACTATAAAGTTACCTATTAATATATCAACACTCCTTCTTGTGGCAAAAGCTGTCCTAAAATATTGTTAATAATTTTTCAAGACACTCATAATCTGATTTAAGTCTGAATTATTGGCTTTCATCTTTCATATCCCAGGGAGCTCCAGTTTGGTGAATTCTTTTATTTTTTTAAGTTTATTTATTTATTTTGAGAGAGAGAGAGAGAGAGCGTGCACGTGTGTGCACTAGTGGGGGAGGGACAGAGAAGAGCGAGAGTGAGAGTGACACGAGAGCGAGAGAGAGGGAGAGAGAGAGAGAGAGAGAGAGAGAGAGAGAGAGAGAATCCCAAGCAGGCTCCATGCTGTCAGCATAGAGCCTGACATGGAGTTCATTCTCATGAACCATGAGATCATGACCTGCCCAAAATCAAGAGTCCAACACTTAATCAACTGAGCCACCCGAGCACCCCATAGTTTGGTGAATTCTTAAGAATAGATAAATCTGGGCAATTTCAGTTCAGTAAGACATTAAAAAATACATTAGTAGGCCAAGAGAAAAGCCTATATGAACAAAAAATAAGCTAGACGCTCACTGGGCCACCTATTTTTTCTTAATGTGGAACCAGAAAATCAAATACGGATATTATTCTCCTTTATGTGTCCATTCTAGTTTTTATGGTGACTAAAGTTTTGATAATTTTGAGGCAAGGGGATCCTTAAAAAAATACAAATTTACAATGCAAAATTACAAATAGTGATTTAGGAACACAATCTTGAAAGAAGCCCTTACAATGAGGTTCCCTGAAGTTTAACTTTGCCAACCACAAGGGTGTTTCCACCAGTATCATGATATGCCCCTTTTTCCGCCTCCCTTGTGTCCCATGCCCACCAGAAATTCTGAGCCATAATGGACTCTAAATCTGATGCTCATCTTCAACAGATCTCAAAGAGAGATGGGACAGAATGGCCATCTTCCTTTTTGGTGTCCCTTTCCCTTACTTATCAAAAGGTAATTTATAATACTTGCATTTTTTTTACTTTTTTCCCCCAATTTTCCAAAAAATTTTAAAGCAGTTTGTAGAGTTTCCATATACTTCCCAACTCTCGTACACAGTCTCCCCTCTTATTAACATCTTGCATTAACATGGCACATTTATTATAATTGATGAATTGATATTGACATATTGTTGTGAACTAATGCTGATACTAAAGTTGATCTAAAGTTTTCATTGACATTCATTCTGTGTTGCAAAATTCTTTGGGTTTTGGCAAATGCATTATGTCATATATTCACCATTAGCATATCATATGGATTGATTTTACCACCCTAAAAATCTCTTGTGCTCTTCCTATTCATATCTTCTTCTTTCTCCTTTAATCAGTGGCAGCCACTGTTTTTTGTTTGTTTTACTGTCTTTATAGTTTCTTTCTTTACTATACTTTCACATAGTTGGAATCATACGGTATATAGCCTTTTCAGACTGAGTGCTCTCAGTTACTAATATGCATTTAAGTTTTCTCCATGTCTTTCTATTGCTTGATAGCTCATTTTTTCATGACTGAAGGATATTCCACTGTGTGTATATACAGTTTGTTTACCCATTCACCTACTGAGAGGCATTATGATTGTTTTTAATTTGGGCAGTTAAGAAGAACCTGCAATAAACATTCACGTACAGGTTTTTGTGGATGCAAGTTTTTAACTCCTGTGGGGAAATACTCTCCTGTGGGGAGAGTACAATTGCTGAATCATATGGTAAGACTATGTTTATAAGAAACTATCAAACTATCTTCCAAAGTGTCAGTACCATTTTTTATTCCTGCCAACAATGAACGAAAGTTCCACATTCATACTAACATTTGAAATTATGAATTTTTTTTTAATTTTGGCTAATCTAATAGGCATGTGTAGTATTTCATGCTTGTTTTAATTTGCAATTCCCTAATTACATATATGTGAGCGTGTTTTCAAATGCTTATTTATCATTGTATATATTTTTTGATGAGGTATCTGTTCAGAACTTTTGCCCCTTTTATAATTGGGTTGCTTGTTTTCTTATTGTTGACTTTTGAGAGTACTTTGTATATTTTGGCTACAAGTCCTTTATCAAATATGTGTTTTACAAGCATTTTCCCCTAATCTACAGCTTGTCTTTTCATTCTCTTAGTAGTACCATTTACAGAGCATAAGTTTTTAAGTTTTTTTTTTATATATGAAATTTATTGTCAAATTGGTTTCCATACAACACCCAGTGCTCATCCCAAAAGGTGCCCTCCTCAATACCCATCACCCACCCTCTCCTCCCTCCCACACCCCATCAACCCTCAGTTTGCTCTCAGTTCTCAACAGTCTCTTATGCTTTGGCTCTCTCCCACTCTAACCTCTTTTTTTTTTTTTCCTTTCCCTCCCCCATGGGTTCCTGTTAAGTTTCTCAGGATCCACATAAGAGTGAAACCATATGGTATCTGTCTTTCTCTGTATGGCTTATTTCACTTAGCATCACACTCTCCAGTTCCATCCACGTTGCTACAAAAGTCCATATTTCATTTTTTCTCATTGCCACGTAGTATTGCATAGTGTATATAAACCACAATTTCTTTATCCATTCATCAGTTGATGGACATTTAGGCTCTTTCCATAATTTGGCTATTGTTGAGAGTGCTGCTATGAACATTGGGGTACAAGTGCCCCTATGCATCAGTACTCCTGTGTCCCTTGGATAAATTCCTAGCAGTGCTATTGCTGGGTCATAGGGTAGGTCTATTTTTAATTTTCTGAGGAACCTCCACACTGCTTTCCAGAGCGGCTGCACCAATTTGCATTCCCACCAACAGTGCAAGAGGGTTCCCGTTTCTCCACATCCTCTCCAGCATCTATAGTCTCCTGACCTGTTCATTTTGGCCACTCTGACTGGCGTGAGGTGATACCTGAGTGTGGTTTTGATTTGTATTTCCCTGATAAGGAGCGACGCTGAACATCTTTTCATGTGCCTGTTGGCCATTCGGATGTCTTCTTTAGAGAAGTGTCTATTCATGTTTTCTGCCCATTTCTTCACTGGGTTATTTGCTTTTCGGGTGTGGAGTTTGGTGAGCTCTTTATAGATTTTGGAGACTAGCCCTTTGTCCGATATGTCATTTGCAAAGATCTTTTCCCATTCCGTTGGTTGCCTTTTCGTTTTGTTGGTTGTTTCCTTTGCTGTGCAGAAGCTTTTTATCTTCATAAGGTCCCAGTAATTCAATTTTGCTTTTAATTCCCTTGCCTTTGGGGATGTGTCGAGTAAGAGATTGCTATGGCTGAGGTCAGAGAGGTCTTTTCCTGCTTTCTCCTCTAA
The DNA here is from genome assembly GCF_014898765.1 of Herpailurus yagouaroundi. Classification (NCBI taxonomy): domain Eukaryota; kingdom Metazoa; phylum Chordata; class Mammalia; order Carnivora; family Felidae; genus Herpailurus; species Herpailurus yagouaroundi. Next base: position 26,436,888 of record NW_024412394.1, on the reverse strand, counting down.
GGTTTGGATGGTTTCCTGTCTCACATTCAGGTCCTTTATCCATTTTGAGTTTATTTTTGTGAATGGTGTGAGAAAGTGGTCTAGTTTCAATCTTCTGCATGTTGCTGTCCAGTTCTCCCAGCACCATTTGTTAAAGAGACTGTCTTTTTTCCATTGGATGTTCTTTCCTGCTTTGTCAAAGATGAGTTGGCCATACGTTTGTGGGTCTAGTTCTGGGGTTTCTATTCTATTCCATTGGTCTATGTGTCTGTTTTTGTGCCAATACCATGCTGTCTTGATGATGACAGCTTTGTAGTAGAGGCTAAAGTCTGGGATTGTGATGCCTCCTGCTTTGGTCTTCTTCTTCAAAATGACTTTGGCTATTCGGGGCCTTTTGTGGTTCCATATGAATTTTAGGATTGCTTGTTCTAGTTTCGAGAAGAATGCTGGTGCAATTTTGATTGGGATTGCATTGAATGTGTAGATAGCTTTGGGTAGTATTGACATTTTGACAATATTTATTCTTCCAATCCATGAGCAGGGAATGTCTTTCCATTTCTTTAAATCTTCTTCAATTCCCTTCATAAGCTTTCTATAGTTTTCAGCATACAGATCCTTTACATCTTTGGTTAGATTGATTCCTAGGTATTTGATGCTTCTTGGTGCAATTGTGAATGGGATCCGTTTCTTTATTTGTCTTTCTGTTGCTTCATTGTTAGTGTATAAGAATGCAACTGATTTCTGTACATTGATTTTGTATCCTGCAACTTTGCTGAATTCATGGATCAGTTCTGGCAGACTTTTGGTGGAGTCTATCGGATTTTCCATGTATAATATCATGTCATCTGCAAAAAGCGAAAGCTTGACTTCATCTTTGCCAATGTTGATGCCTTTGATTTCCTTTTGTTGTCTGATTGCTGATGCTAGAACTTCCAGCACTATGTTAAACAACAGCGGTGAGAGTGGGCATCCCTGTCGTGTTCCTGATCTCAGGGAAAAAGCTCTCAGTTTTTCCCCGTTGAGGATGATGTTGGCTGTGGGCTTTTCATAAATGGCTTTTATGATCTTTAAGTATGTTCCTTCTATCCCGACTTTCTCAAGGGTTTTTATTAAGAAAGGGTGCTGGATTTTGTCAAAGGCCTTTTCTGCATCGATTGACAGGATCATATGGTTTTTCTCTTTTTTGTTGTTAATGTGATGTATCACGTTGATTGATTTGCGAATGTTGAACCAGCCCTGCATCCCAGGAATGAATCCCACTTGATCATGGTGAATAATTCTTTTTATATGCCGTTGAATTCGATTTGCTAGTATCTTCTTGAGAATTTTGGCATCCATATTCATCAGGGATATTGGCCTGTAGTTCTCTTTTTTTACTGGGTCTCTGTCTGGTTTGGGAATCAAAGTAATACTGGCTTCATAGAATGAGTCTGGAAGTTTTCCTTCCCTTTCTATTTCTTGGAATAGCTTGAGAAGGATAGGTATTATCTCTGCTTTAAACGTCTGGTAGAACTCCCCTGGGAAGCCATCTGGTCCTGGACTCTTATTTGTTGGGAGATTTTTGATAACCGATTCAATTTCTTCGCTGGTGATGGGTCTATTCAAGCTTTCTATTTCCTCCTGATTGAGTTTTGGAAGAGTGTGGGTTTTCAGGAATTTGTCCATTTCTTCCAGGTTGTCCAATTTGTTGGCATATAATTTTTCATAGTATTCCCTGATAACTGTTTGTATCTCTGAGGGATTGGTTGTAATCATTCCATTTTCATTCATGATTTTATCTATTTGGGTCATCTCCCTTTTCTTTTTGAGAAGCCTGGCTAGAGGTTTGTCAATTTTGTTTATTTTTTCAAAAAACCAACTCTTGGTTTCGTTGATCTGCTCTACAGTTTTTTTAGATTCTATATTGTTTATTTCTGCTCTGATCTTTATTATTTCTCTTCTTCTGCTGGGTTTAGGCTGCCTTTGCTGTTCTGCTTCTAGTTCCTTTAGGTGTGCTGTTAGATTTTGTATTTGGGATTTTTCTTGTTTCTTGAGATAGGCCTGGATTGCAATGTATTTTCCTCTCAGGACTGCCTTCGCTGCGTCCCAAAGTGTTTGGATTGTTGTATTTTCATTTTCGTTTGTTTCCATATATTTTTTAATTTCTTCTCGAATTGCCTGGTTGACCCACTCATTCGTTAGTAGGGTATTCTTTAACCTCCATGCTTTTGGAGGTTTTCCAGACTTTTTTCTGTGGTTGATTTCAAGCTTCATAGCATTGTGGTGTGAAAGTATGCATGGTATGATTTCAATTCTTGTAAACTTATGAAGGGCTGTTTTGTGACCCAGTATATGATCTATCTTGGAGAATGTTCCATGTGCACTCGAGAAGAAAGTATATTCTGTTGCTTTGGGATGCAGAGTTCTAAATAGATCTGTCAAGTCCCTCTGATCCAATGTCTCATTCAGGGCCCTTGTTTCTTTATTGACCGTGTGTCTAGATGATCTATCCATTTCTGTAAGTGGGGTGTTAAAGTCCCCTGCAATTACCACATTCTTCTCAATAAGGTTGCTTATGTTTATGAGTAATTGTTTTATATATTTGGGCGCTCCGGTATTCGGCGCATAGACATTTATAATTGTTAGCTCTTCCTGATGGATAGACCCTGTCACTATTATATAATGTCCTTCTTCATCTCTTGTGACAGGCTTTAATTTAAAGTCTAGTTTGTCTGATATAAGTATGGCTACTCCAGCTTTCTTTTGGCTTCCAGTAGCATGATAAATAGTTCTCCATCCCCTCACTCTCAATCGAAAGGTGTCCTCAGGTCTAAAATGAGTCTCTTGTAGACAGCAAATAGATGGGTCTTGTTTTTTTATCCATTCTGATACCCTGTGTCTTTTGGTTGGCGCATTTAATCCATTTCCATTCAGTGTTATTATAGAAAGATATGGGTTTAGAGTCATTGTGATGTCTGTATGTTTTATGCTTGTAGTGATGTCTCTGGTACTTTGTCTCACAGGGTCCCCCTTAGGATCTCTTGTAGGGCTGGTTTAGTGGTGACAAATTCCTTCAGTTTTTGTTTGTTTGGGAAGACCTTTATCTCTCCTTCTATTCTAAATGACAGACTTGCTGGATAAAGGATTCTCGGCTGCATATTTTTTCTGTCTAGCACACTGAAAATCTCGTGCCAATTCTTTCTGGCCTGCCAAGTTTCAAAAGAGAGATCAGTCACGAGTCTTATAGGTCTCCCTTTATATGTGAGGGCACGTTTACCCCTTGCTGCTTTCAGAATTTTCTCTTTATCCTTGTATTTTGCCAGTTTCACTATGATATGTCGTGCAGAAGATCGATTCAAGTGACGTCTGAAGGGAGTTCTCTGTGCCTCTTGGATTTCAATGCCTTTTTCCTTCCCCACTTCAGGGAAGTTCTCAGCTATTATTTCTTCAAGTACCCCTTCAGCACCTTTCCCTCTCTCTTCCTCCTCTGGGATACCAATTATGCGTAGATTATTTCTTTTTAGTGTATCACTTAGTTCTCTAATTTTCCCCTCATACTCCTGGATTTTTTTATCTCTCTTTTTCTCAGCTTCCTCTTTTTCCATAACTTTATCTTCTAGTTCACCTATTCTCTCCTCTGCCTCTTGAATCCGAGCCGTGGTGGTTTCCATTTTGTTATGCATTTCGTTTAAAGTGTTTTTCAGCTCCTCGTGACTGTTCCTTAGTCCCTTGATCTCTGTAGCAAGAGATTCTCTGCTGTCAGCTATACTGTTTTCAAGCCCAGCGATTAATTTTATGACTATTATTCTAAATTCACTTTCTGTTATATTATTTAAATCCTTTTTGATCAGCTCATTAGCTGTTGTTATTTCCTGGAGATTCTTCTGAGGGGAATTCTTCCGCTTGGTCATTTTGGATAGTCCCTGGCGTGGTGAGGACCTGCAGAGCACTTCCCCTGTGCTGTGGTGTATAACTGGAGTTGGTGGGCGGAGCCGCAGTCAGACCTGATGTCTGCCCCCAGCCCACCGCTGGGGCCACAGTCAGACTGGTGCGTGCCTTCTCTTCCCCTCTCCTAGGGGCGGGATTCACTGTGGGGTGGGGTGGCCTGTCTGGGCTACTTGCACACTGCCAGGCTTGTGATGCTGGGGATCTGGCGTCTTAGCTGGGGTGGGTAGGCAAGGTGCACAGGGGCAGGAGGGGCAGGCTTAGCTTGCTTCTCCTTAGGTGATCCACTTCAGGAGGGGCCCTGTGGCAGCAGGAGGGAGTCAGATCCGCTGCCGGAGGTTTGGCTCCACAGAAGCGCAGAGTTGGGTGTTTGCGCGGAGCGAGCAAGTTCCCTGGCAGGAACTGGTTCTCTTTGGGATTTTGGCTGGGGGATGGGCGGGGGAGATGGCGCTGGGGAGCGCCTTTGTTCCCCACCAAACTGAGCTCTGTCGTCCGGGGGCTCAGCAGCTCTCCTTCCCTTTGTCCTCCAGCCTTCCCGCTTTCTGAGCAGAGCTGTTAACTTATGACCTCCCAGACACTAAGTCGCGCTTGCTGTCGGAACACAGTCCGTCAGGCCCCTCCGCTTTTTGCAAGCCAGACTCGGGGGCTCTGCTTGGCCGGGGAGCCGCCCCTCCGCCCTGGCTCCCTCCCGCCTGTCCGTGGAGTGCGCACCGCCTCGCCGCCCTTCCTACCCTCTTCCGTGGGCCTCTCGTCTGCGCTTGGCTCCGGCGACTCAGTTCTGCTAATCCTCTGGTGGTTTTCTGGGTTATTTGGGCAGGTGTAGGTGGAATCTAAGTGATCAGCAGGACGCGCGGTGAGCCCAGCGTCCTCCTACGCCGCCATCTTCCCTCTCTCCCCAAGTTTTTAAGTTTAATGAAGTCAGATTTACCTATTTTTTATTTCACGGATTGTAGTTTTGGTGTTTTATCTAAAACTCATCACCAAACCCAATTTCACTTAAATTTTCTCTTATCTTGTAGAAGTTTTAAAGCTTTGTGTTTTACATTTAGGTCTGTGAGACATTTGGGCTTAAATTTCATGTAAGGCATAGATCTGTCCATAGGTCAGTCTAAAACAAAGTACCATGGGCTGGGTGCCCTAAACATCAGGAGTTTATTTTCTTAACTTTGGAGGTTGGAAAGTCTAAGATCAAGTTCTGGCAGGATTCAGTTACTGGTGAAAGCTCTTTTCCTGAACTGTAATTTCTGTCTTCTCACTATGCCCTCACATGGCAGAGAGTGATTTCTTCTTATAAGGCCACAGACCTGTCAGATTAAGACCACGCTTATGACCTTATTTAACTGTAATTACTTACTAAAGGCAGGCTCTGTCTCCAAATATAACCACATTTGTGGTAGGGCTTCAACATATAAATTTGGGGAGGAAACATTTCATGGGTGTTTATGTCATGGTTAGCATTGCTACATGTGGATACAAAATTGTTGTAGCAGAATTGGTTAAGAAAAATCTCTCTCCCTACTGAGCTGCCTTTCCATTTTTTGTCAAAAACAATTGATTAAATTTGTGTGGGTGTACTTCTGACTCTGTTATGATCTATTGATCAATTTGTCTATTCTTTCACTAAGAGCACACTGCATTCATTACTTAATTATCTATAGTAAGTCTTAGTGTTCAATCCTCAATTTTTGTTATTCTTTATTATTGTATTGGTTATCCCAGGTCTTTTGCCCTTTCTTTATGAACTTTAAATCAGTTTGTTGATATCCACAAAATAACTCACTGGGATTTTGATTGGAATTTATTGTATCTATAATTTAAGTTGGGAAGAAGAACTTGCATCTACCAATCCGTAAACATGGAATATCTCCCCATTTGCTTAGATCTTTGATTTCTTCCATGAGGGTTTTACAGTTTTCCTCTTACCGATCTAGTACATTTTTTTGTTAGATTTACATATAAGTATTTATCCCTCCTTTTTTGGTACTAATATAAATGATTTTTTAATTTAAAATTCCAGTTGCTTATTATTGGTATATATCAGAAAGCAGCTGACTTTTGTATACTAATCTTGTATCCTGCAACCTTGCGATAATCACTTATTAGTTCCAGGAGTTTTTGTTGTCAGTGGTCATTCTTTGTGATTTTCTATGGAGATACTTGCAAACAAGGTCATTTACAAACAAAGACACTTTAATTTTTTCCACCTCAATCTGGATACCTTCTATTTTCTTTTCTTGTCTTATTGCATGAGTTAGGGTTTCCAGTATGTTGTTAAACAGGAACAATGAGAGGAGATATCCTTGCCTTTCTAATCTTAGGAAGAAAGCATCTAATTTTGCATCATTAAGTATAAGTTTAACTATAGATTTTTGTAGATGCTCTTTATCAAACTGGAGAATTTTCCTTCTATTTTCAAATAATACAACCCTGATTCCCAGATGGTGCAGGTATCTTATAACAAAGCATGCCCAATTTCTCTCTTCCACCTCTGATAACATTGCTATAATTTACTTTACTTATCCATAAGGCATAATCATAGAATACATTGTTTTGCTATTATTGTATTGAGTAAATAGTTATCTATTAGATTGATTAAGTTTAAAAAGTTTGAAAAAAAGAATAACAAGAATAAATAGTTTATTTTGTCTTCATTTATTCCCTTTCTACTTTCCTTTATGTAAGTACAAGTTTCTGACCTATATTATTTTCCTTCTCTTAAAGAACTCTTTCAACCTTTCTTGCAAGGCAAGACTACTAATGACATATTTCCTCAATTTTTTTTTTTTTTTGCCTGAAAAGCTCTTTATTTTCCATTCACTTTTGAAGGATAATTTTTCTGGATATAGAACTTCTAGTTTGGCATGTTGGTTTTTTCCCCCAACATTTCCCCCACTCTCTTCTTTGTATCATTTCTGAAGAGAGGTCCACTGTAAATTTTTTTTTCCTTATTTCTCTACAGGTAAGGCTTTCTGTCCTTCCCTGCTTCCCAGCATCTTTTAAAAATTTTCCTTTGTCTTTGATTTTCTGCAGTGTGAATATGATATACTTAGATATGAATACTTACATTTACCCTGCTTGGTGTTTTTTGAGCTTTGTGGATAAGTGGTTCAGATTCTCTCATCAATTTTAGAAAGTTCTCATCATTACAACCTCAAATATTTCTTCTTTTTTTTCCTCTATTTCTTGCTGGTATTCTCAGTATGCCTACATTACACCTTTTGGGTTTATTTGAATAAGTTGGTTATATTAATGTAGAGGAGACTTAACATAGAAAACAAAATTAGCTCTTTTTTCTCTTAAATTGTAAGGGAATTTTGATATATAAAAAGTTTATTGATTTTTTTTTTCTTAGAGTAACAACTTAACAATTGAGGATTGGAGATCTTGAATATAACCCTCCACTAAGTGAACTATGGACATGAACATACTATAAAATCAATGGATATAAACATGTTTCAATATAAAATATCAAAATTATTACCTCTGTAGTAATTCAAGAGTGAATTTTCCTTTATGCAATAAAATATGCATAAACATCATGTAATACAAAAAGTAAAACCTAGAGATAGGCTAAATTTTATTCACATTAATGTACTGATTTTAAACAGTTACGTCTCAATTTATTGTGGTTTTTTTCCCATTAGAGTGGTTTTTGAGGGAGTCACTTGAATGGCTTTTAAGGGAGGTAAGCTGATGCCTTCTTCCCTTTTAAGGTAGTTGAACTTTCATTACATTCAGGTTTTTAGGCCCATAATAAATGTTGCAAGTGATAACAGTAGTTCTTCTGTTAGGTAGGTAGGAGTTTGAGAATTTTAGTGTAAATTCTGATCCAGAATTTTAAAGTCCACCTGTTCAAATTGGTCACAACTAAAGTTCAGGAATAGTGCTAAAGCACTATTTTTCATTCTTCTTTGCCACATTTGGTTTCTTACTGATAGCCATCTATATCTGATTGATGTAACACTTTAAAATCTAGTAAAATAATTACTATAATATTATATAGCTTTTTGTTTTAAATGCCTCTCTTGCTATAGAAGGTACAGGATAGATTTCTTGGAATGTGGTAGCCTGAAGGAGACCTGCTACATCTCCACCTTTAAATCTGCCATTACTGCAGCTGATAGACAGTGGGCTTCAAGTGATTTCTTGAGAACTGTGAAGGTTCTAACAATGAAAATCAGGGTGGAGGAGGCTAGATACCAGCATGGAGAGCCCTGAGTCAAAGACTCTGAGCCATGAAAATATATAGATCAGCAAGGAACTGTTCACTCCCATGGGAAGGGACCACCTAGGCACTGTGTTAGTGTACCTGTTTCCCTGGCCTCAGAGGCTGCAAGGATGCTCAACTCTAAGCAGTTACCAAGGTACAGAAAAAGTAGTGACATCAAGGAAAGAGAGTGGGTTGGTCTTCAGGCAGTGATAATCTGCCTACTGGTATATGGCCACAGGGTTAGAGTAGTGAAGTAGAAATTAGAAACAATTCTAATAAAACCCAGGAATGGGAGAAGGGGAAGGAAGGAGAGAAGTAAAAGCATTTTAAAAGTCTCTTCTTACGGATTTGTGATATTCAGGGCTTGAAAGCAATATTTTTATGAGAAAGGATGCAGTTTTTGTTAGGAAGAGTTTTTATATAGCAACATAGAAGTATGTGTCAGATTAAAAGGTCAGGGAAAGTGAAAAAAATGAAATGGAAAATTAAAATAGAATTATAAATTACCAACAGGAAAGTGTAAATGACTAGCAATAAAGTCAGCAAAAAAAAAAAAAAAAGAGAGAGAGAGAGAGAGAAATGTATTTAAAGAAATAGTGTAAAATAAGTGATGGAGCACAATAGAAGAAATAAAAAGTAAAAATTTAGTTTCATTCTTCTGCGTGTTGCTGCCCAGTTTTCCCAGCACCATTTACTTAAGAGAATGTCTTTTTTCCTTTGGATATTCTTTCCTGCTTTGTTGAAGATTAGTTGACCATATAGTTGCAGGTCCATTTCTTGGTTTTCTATTTTGTTCCATTGATCTATGTGTCTGTTTTTGTGCTAGTACTATATGGTCTTGATGACACAGCTTTGTAACACAGTTTGAAGTCTGGAATTATGATGCCTCCAGCTTTGATTTTCTTTTTCAGGATTCCTTTGGCTATTTGGGATCTTTTCTAGTTCCATACAAATTTTAGAATTGTTTGTTCTAGCTCTGTGAAGAATGCTGGTGTTATTTTGATAGGGATTGCTTTGAATGTATAGATTGCTTTGGGTAATACAGGCATTTTAACAATATTTGTTCTTCCAACCCATGAGCGTGGAATGTTTTTCCGTTTGTGTCTTTTTCAATTTCTTTCATAAGCTTTATATAGTTTACAGTATACAGATCTTTTACCTCTTTGGTTAGGTTTATTCTTAGGTATCTTATGATTTTTGGTACAAGTATAAATGGGATCAATTCCCTGATAACTCTTTCTGCTGCTTCATTATTTGTGTATAGAAATGCAATCGATTTCTGTGCATTGATTTTATATCCTGAGACTTTGCTGAATTCATGTATCAGTTCTAGCAGTTTTTTGGTGCAGTCTTTCAGGTTTTCCATGTAGAGTATCATGTTGTCTGTGAAGAGTGAAAGTTTGACTTCTTCCTTGCCAATTCATATGCGTTTTACTTTGTTATTGTTGTTGTTGTTGTCATCGTTGATGAATTGCTAAGACTAGGACTTCCAGTACTATATTGAACAGCAGCAGTGAGAGTGGACATCCCTGTTGTGTTCTTGACCTTAGAGGGAAAGCTCTCAGGTTCTTCCCTTTAAGGAAGATATTAGCTGTGGGTCTTTGTATATGGCCTTTATGATGTTGAGGTATGTCCCTTCTGTCCCTACTTTCTTCAGGCTTTTTATCAAAAAGGATGCTATATTTTGTCAAATGCTTTTTCTGCATCTATTGAAAGGAATATGGTTCTTATCCTTTCTTTTATTAATGTGGTGTGTCACATTGATTGATATGTGAATATTGAACCAGCCCTGCAGCCCAGGAATAAATCCCACTTAATTATGGTGAATAATTCTTTTAATGTACAGTTGATTTCAGTTTGCTTGTTGAGAATTTTTGCATCCAGATTCATCAGGCATATTGGCCTGTAATTCTCCTTTTTAATGGGGTCTTTGTCTGGTTTGGGAGTCAAGGTATTGCTGGCTTCATAGAATGAGTTTGGAAGCTTTCTTTCCATTTCTGTTTTTTTGGAACAGTTTGAGAAAAGGCAACCTATTGAATGGAAGATGATATTTGCAAATGACATATCGAATTCAGGGTTAGTATCCAAAATCTGTAAAGAACTTATCAAACTCAATACCCCAAAACCAAATAAGCCAGTAAAGAAATGGGCAAAAGACATGAATAGACACTTTTCCAAAGAAGACATCCAGATGGCTGACAGACACATGAAAAGATGCTCAGCATCACTCATCAGGAAAATACAGATCAAAATCACCATGAAATACCACCTCACATCTGTGAGAATGGCTAAAATTAAAAACTCAGGAAACAACAGATGTTAGTGAGGATGCAGAGAAAGGGGAACACTTTTGCACTATTGATGGGAAAGCAAACTGGTACAGCCACTCTGGAAAACAGTATGGATTTTTTTTTAATTAAAAAAAGAACTACCCTACAACCTAGCACTTGCACTTCTAGGTATTTATCCAAAAGATAGAGTAAAGGGGCACATGGACCCCAATGTTTATAGCAGTGCTATCAACAATAGATAAATTATGGAAAGAGCCCAGATGTCCACCGGCTGATGGATGGATAAAGAAGATGTGGTAACAATGTATACAATGGAATATTACTCAGCATTCAAAAAGAATGAAATCTTGGGGTGCGTGGGTGGCTCAGTTGGTTAAGCATCTGACTCTTGATTTCAGCTGAGTTTGTGATCTCATGGTTCATGAGTTCAAGCCCCACATTGGGCTCTGTGCTGACACCATAGAGCCTGCTGGGGATTCTCTGCTTCTCTTTCTCTCTCTCCCAAAAATAAATAAATAAACATTTTAAAAACGTTAAAAAAAAGAATGAAATCTTGCTATTTGCAACAATGTGGATGGAACTAGAGTGTATTCTAAGTGAAGTAAGCCAGTCAGAGAAAGACAAATATCATATATGATTTCACTCATATGTGGAATTTAAGAAACACAACAGATGAACATAAGGGAACAGAAGGGAAAAAAAAGCTGAAAACAGAGAGGGAGGCAAACAATAAGAGACTCTTAAATACAGAGAACAAACTGATGAGTGGGGGGATGGGCTAAATGGGTGATGGGCATTAAGGAGGGTACTTGTTGGGATGAGCACTGGGTATTATATGTAAATGATGAATCACTGAATTCTACTCCTGAAACCAATACTACACCGTATATTAACTAACTTGAATGTAAATAAACAAAATTTTTTAATTGAAATTTTTAAGTCATTATGGTAAATGTGTATGAAGTGGCTTTTCTCATGATGAGTCAGTGCCCAGTCATAAGACTTTTTAAATTTTTTAAGAAGTAAAAGTTAAAAAATAAAGTTGGGGCAAAGAAATACCTGGCAGACATGGAAAATTGGAAGTTAGAAGGATAAAATCAATGCTAGACAAGATGGGATTTAGTTAAAACTTCTAAATAGGTTAAAGAGTGATTCTATGTCACGATAAGAGATGCAATGTATTTTTATAATGTGACCATATAAGCCTCTAGGCACAAAAAAATAATTAACAGCTAAGTATATACACATAAATCTTTAGAAATTCAGGGAAATCATTTTCTGACAATACGAAAAGCTGGATACTTTGACTTACTCTCTCATAGAAAATGAGAACAATGGAGAAAACAATAGAAAATATTTCTTAATATTTTGATGACTAAGAAAGAAATACACGAAACCAAAAGCTAAGTTAATTTGAGAATGAAAAGAGACAAGCAGGGGCGCCTGGGTAGCTCAGTGGGTTAAGCTGTTAAGTGTCTGACTTCAGCTCAGTCATGATCTCAAGGTTTGTGGGTTTGAGCCCTGCATCGGGCTCTAGGCTGACAGCTCAAAGCCTGGAGCGTGCTTCGGAATATGTGTCTTCATCTGTCTCTGCCCGTCTCCTACTCACGCTCTCTCTCTCTCTCTCAAAAATAGAAAAAAATCTTTTTAGGGGCTCTTGGGTGGCTCATTTAGTTGGGCAACCGACTTCAGCTCAGGTCATGATCTCACAGCTTGTAAGTTTGAGCCCTGTGTCAGGCTCTGTGCTGACAGCTCAGAGCCTGGAGCCTGCTTCGGATTCTGTGTCTCCCTCTCTCTCTGCCCCTCCCCTGCTCATGCTGTCTCTCCTGTCTCAAAAATGCATAAACATTAAAAAAAAAATTTAACTCTTTTTAAAAAGACATAAGCAGAGCACTAAAATGCCTTTCATCTTGCTAAAATTTGTTCAAACAGTGAACCTGAGTTTCCCAGATTGGTAGGAAATACACATGGAGACAGGAAACAAAGCTCACGACATATTTCTAATGGAAAGTCACATAGGAGATGTCCTCATCTACAGATAAACCTGGAATCCCAAAGCTACACCCTGAATGAACTAGAAATCCCGTCACTCACACACACACACACACACACACACACACACACACACACACATACACACACACACACACACACACACACACACAGTCTCATATAAGATAACGAAGAAAATTCCCTCTCTCAAAATTTAGTACAAGATGGATGAGAAAACAAAATATGTCATCAAAATTCATAACCATCTGCTAGTCTTTATAGGTTTTTAGCTTAAATTCACACCACCTAGATGGTCTGGAAAAAATCTCAAGCCAAGGATTTTTGTTAAATCTCTGCAGGTTGGTAATGCCCTGAGTCCCTGGTGGAAATAAATGTATATTACCTTTGAACATGCTTTTCAAAAAGAATAGCAACAGCAAACCCTTAAAACTTACAAAGAAACAATACCAATAGTGAAGACAAGCAGAAACCACAGAAGATACAAACGTATCTTTATGACCTAAGATACTGGTTTGAATTATCAAACACATAAACAAAAAAATATATTTATGGGTCATTATGTTTAAAAATAAAAAAAAATGGACTGACAAAAATGAGTAAGAACCAAGATATCATTTAAGTGAACAATTAAAATTGAAAAATAACAAAAGGTATTTTAGCTAATGTATTTATATACACACACACACACACACAGACACACACACACACACTCACATTATGGTTATGTGTAGACTTATCATAGTGAAATCACAGAATACTGCAAATACCCTATTGTAAGTTCAACAAAATCAAAACTACATCCCAGTGAACAAAAATTAGAAGATAGTTTAATTTTCAAAAGGAAAAATGGACATCGATGCATACATTATTATTTTAAGTGAGTGCTACATTTGAGAATAAAATTATTTGAAAGAGAAAAAAATTGTCACAAACAGATCTTTACTAAAGGAAAATTTAAATGATGTACTCTAGGCAGAAGAAAGAGTTCAGGTGGCTAATCTTATGTGCAAGAAAGAATGATGCTTAAAGAAAACAGTAAATATGTGAATCATTCTAAGCAAATACTGGCTTGATAGAATTAACAAAAATTTCTGGTGAGGTTAGAGAAAAGTAAAAGGTAGAATTGAAACATATCAAAATGGAATATTCTTTTTTTTTTTTTTTAATTTTTTTTTTCAACGTTTATTTATTTTTGGGACAGAGAGAGACAGAGCATGAGCAGGGGAGGGGCAGAGAGAGGGAGACACAGAATCGGAAACAGGCTCCAGGCTCTGAGCCATCAGCCCAGAGCCTGACGCGGGGCTCGAACTCACGGACAGCGAGATCGTGACCTGGCTGAAGCCGGAGGCTTAACCGACTGCGCCACCCAGGCGCCCCTGGAATATTCTTTTTAAATGACAGCTGAAATCTTTTAAGGTCTTTGTATTGTTCTTTTTTTAAAAAAAATTTTAATGTTTATTTTTGAGAGAGAAAGAGAGTATAAGTGGGTGAGGAGCAGACAGAGAGGGAGACACAGAATCAGAAGCAGGCTCCAGGCTCTGAGTTGTCAGCACAGAATCCGATGCAGGGCTCAAACTCACAGACCAAGAGATCATGATCTGAGCAGAACTTGGATGCTTAGCCAACTGAGGTGCCCCTGTATTGTTCTTGATGACTGAGGTATGCAAACCGAAAATCACAAATAGAATAGTATAATTCAGGGTATAATTTCCAAACTCTGGTAGAAATTTAAAGTCTCTGTTATCAAATAAATACAATTATACCATGACCTTTTAACTTACAGTTTTCAGTATTTCATAGAACAAGCAGACAAAAAAACAAGATGCAGAAAACTAGCATATTAACAATTCAGATACATTGGAAATACATAGAACACTGACCTACACTAGTGTAGAACACACATAACTTCTAATCACAAGGAATATTCAAAATAATTGAACAAAATGCAAACCTGAGATGATACAGTTCATATGCACTGAGTAAAATGTAATTACGTTAAAAATCAATATCCCAAAAGTAAGTGTCATAAAGTATTTTGTAACAATTAATACAGTTCTAATAAAAAAACAATAGAGTTACAAAGTATTTATAGTTCAAGAAAATTTCTACATACAGAAACTTGTTTGATTTAAATAAAGCAGTAACTACAGGAAAACTTACAGCCTTAAATGCTTGTAAAAGTAAAGATGAACCTTAAAATTAGTGAACCAAGCATTCTACTTAAGAAGGTAGAAAAATTGAACAAACTTAGATATATTAAAAGGTAATAATAAAGATAAAAATAGTCAAGACATTTTGAAGATAAAAAGTAAAGTATGTGTGCTGGATGAGAGGGCTCTACATGCGAAGCGAAGGTTTATTGTGAATTTACAGTAACTATTTTATATAAGGGACATAATTAAATAAATAGCAATATTTCCATGTTGATGAATTGGAATTCTGTATTGTAAGTAGGTCAGCTCTGCCCCAGTTCATCTGTTCCTTCAATTTAATTCCAATAAAAATTACTCAATTTTATTTTATAAAGCTTGACATCTTGATTTCAAAAATATATACAAAAGAAAAAAAATTATTTGAAAGTGCCAAAACACATTTAAAGAAATAAAACAAAGTGAGATTTGCTTTCCCAGTAATGAAGAATTGTAAATCTGTAGTAATTAAGACAATATGGCATTGAAACATGGATTGAAAGAAAGGGACAGATAGAACAGACTGCATGTTCTGCAAATAGACCCACACAGATAAATATGAGTTTATTGCATGATTGTCACTGAAAATTGATGGGGAAAGGATCAACTGCCCAACAGATTGTGCAAGGACAATTAGTTATTCATATGGAAGAAAGTAAACTTCTATCTCTCCATCATTGCTATATACAAAAATCAATGCCAAATGAATTAGCGACAAATGTAAGAGGTGGTGGGGCAGGAATCATTGTAACAATATTTAAGAAGATTTCTCCATGATCTGGGATAGGGAAGGATTTCTTCAACAAGACACAAAGGATGCTTTAAAATAAAAAATAAGCAAATGTGAAATAATAAAGAACTATTCATCAAAAAGCACAATGAAGAAAGTGGAAAGACAAACCAAAAATGGAAAAAGATGCATATAAAGGATATATGCAAAAGATACATACAAAGGATTACTATGCAGAATATTTTTTAATGCCTATACATCAATAAGAAAAAAGCAAAACAACTTACAGAAAGATAGACAAAACATGCAGTCAGTTCTCAGGAGTAGAAATTAATGGCTAGTAAATGTTTGAAAGTATGTTTATTATTAACTGGGGAAATGCAAAATAAAGCAATGAGATATTGTATTTACTCACTTTCTTCAAACACCATGGCACCTTGCACACTTCTACCTGGCAACATCATAGGTTCTATGTAAATATATAAATGTATAATTCATGTATTTCTTGGACACAAACTCTTACTTGAAGACAAGATTCTTCTCCAGCCTAATTTGACTTGTGTTCCCTTCTCCTGTAATCCTGTCTGAACACATCCTTGGGAATCTCTCTACAGAAAGTAAGGAAATTGCAGTGGGAGCCAGAAGACCTGAATTTCAGTCTGTTCTCTTCCATGAATAAATAAGAGGGGTTTTACTTAAGTGCCTTAAGACCTTTGGTTTTAAAGCCCATTTATGAATTGAGAAGAGGTAGGTTTTACCTTAGAGGTTTCCAATTGGCAGTACATGAAGTCCAAAGGTGAGTTTTGTTAGGCTTGTAGCATATCTTTGAAATTTTAGATTTTTATCATTTTTTTAAATAAATGTTTATTCATTTTTGAGAGAGAGAGTGTGAGCAGGGGAGGAGCATAGAGAGAGGGGGTCAAAGGATCCAAAGCAGGCCCTCCACTGATAGCAGTGAGCCCAATACAGGGCTGTAACTCATGAACCGTGAGACCATGATCTGAGCTGAAGTTGGGCACTCAACCAACTGAGCCACCGGGTGCCCCAGACTTTTAAATATCAATACATGGAGACTGCACATTCTGAAGCTTCACAAGTCTCCCTCATCCCATAGTATTCTAGTTTTGCCTGCCATTGAAGACATTTGACTTTGTGATCTCTGTTAGATAATACCTAAATTTACTTTCTGAAGCTTAAAAAATGTACATAGCATGCCCATATCCAAAAACCTACTTACTTAAAATAGATAGGCAAAGTAACATGTGCAGTTCATGGATGAATTTTTACTGGTGATGGTTTTAGTTTCATACCACCTTAATATGCAGGGCCTATTTGTATCCAGTGCCTCCCCGGTGTATTCATCCAGCACAGCCTGCTTACCACCGCCTCAGCATTAACACTTTAATAATGTATATCCACTCTATCCTGTGAGATTTACCAGGATAGAGTATATGTCCTTGATTCTCTTTCTAATTTTCCATTCTTTTTGAGGTACATAGGCAGCAGTATATTAGTAGAATATGAAATTGTGTGGATGAATGAAGCAAAATGATTTAACTCAAATATAGTGTATCTAGCACAGGGGTCTGCAAACTTTTATGTCAAGGGCCAGAAAGTAAATTTTTATTTTGTGTGCCATACAGTCTCTGTCCTAACTACTCAGGTCTGCTGTTGTAGTGTATATCATTTAGGGTTCTTCAGAGAAACTCTCTCTTATATATGTGTGTGTGTGTGTGTGTGTATGTGTGTGTGTGTGTGTGTGTGTAAACTATGTGCATACTACATACATATATGTACATATATATATATGTCTATATACACATATATTTGTGTGTGTGTATGATTTATTTTAAGGAATTGTGTCACAGTTGTGGGGGTTGGCAAGTCTGAAATCACATAGAACAAGTCAGTAGGCTGGAAACTCAAGCAGGAGTTAATATTGCAGTCTTGAATCTGATTTGTAAGGAAAGCTGTTAGGCTGGAAACTCAGTTAAAAGTTGATACTGTAGTCTTGAGGCAGAATTTCTTATTCTTCAGGAAACCTCAGTATTGCCCTAAGGTCTTCAACTTAAGGGATGAGGCCCACCCACATTATTGAGGTTAAATCTCCTTTACTTAAAATCAAGTGATTGTAGATGTTAATCATACCTACAAAATACCTAGATTAATTTTTGATTAAATAACTGAATATCTAGCAAAGTTAACACATGAAACTAACCATTACACAGTGCTAAAGGAACCATAGACAAATATAAACAAATAGATATGTAGACATTACTGTGTTTCAATAAAACTTTATTTAGTTTGAATTTCATATATTTTCATGTGTCACAAATTATAATTATTCTTTTGATTTTTCCCCCAAACACCTCAAAATATAAAACATTTTTACCTCACAGGTAGATCATACAAAGCCAGGTGGTGGGCCAAATTTTTTCTGCATGAGTTATCTATATTCATTATATATATATTTATTTACATATATATTTACACATACAGACACATATACAAAGAACTTTAAAATTGCTGTTAATGACAACTACTCTCAAAACAGAATTTAAATGTAACTCAAATTATTACAATTCTGAGAGTGGGAAAATGTTAAGGAATATAGTAAAAACTCAGTTTCTGGAGTCATTTAACAATATCAACGATTATTACCATCCCAGTACTATTTATGTTCAGTGTTCTCTGAAGAAAGAAGAATGGTCAAGAAATATCTGTGAAAGTCTTTATAGGTCTCTAATCCCACAAAACAGTAGTCAAATGATGATGAAATATGTTGATAAAAGACAGTAAAACCTAACTTTCCCTAATGTATTAATATCCCTTTTCCATACTAATGTTCAATTCCATCTCCTCAACGTGTACACACACACACACACACACACACACACACACACACACACAAACACTTCATTTATTCTGTACTATGTACATTTACTTGTATGTACTTACAACATGTTAGGCCTTTCACTAGATATAGCATACAAAGAATTGATCAATTCAAGTCATGTTTCTTTAATAGTTCACAGGGTTAGGCAAGAAAAAATTGTTAGGTATCCACCATTTGTCAGCCATTTTAGATAAGTCATCTGATTTAATCCCTAAAACAGCTCATTATGGGGTTGCCAAATAAAAGACCATTAAATTTGGATTTCACATGAACACCAAGTCTTTTTTATAGTGTAATATGCCTCATGCAATATTTGGGACATACTTATACTGAAAATGATTGGGACACGTTTATGCTAAAAATTATCTGAAATTCATAGTCTTATTTATTTGCTAAATATTTCACCTGTAGCTCAATGAGATGTAGGAATATTATATTCAGTTTATATCAGAGTAAAGTGATGCTCAGGAGGATTGATTTAGTTATTCACGTTCATACATCTGGAATTCCCTGTAAATTCCCCTCAAGCTAAAACTAGATGTGGAAACAATATAAAGAAATGGATTCACCGCATAGACAAATTGAGAAGGCAAAAAGAGTGAAATTAATTCCATCTGTATAATTTCATATGGTCAAATATTTTGATGGCCTGAAAAGTGAGTAAAATGTAAATAAAATAAATGTATAAATATATAAAAATTTGAGCTACTTAATTATTTCAACCTTAAAAAATAATGTAACCTTTAGAAGATTCTCTTTGCACTTACATCTCAACTCATGACTCTGTGTGTTACAACAATATTTCCAATAGGTAATCACATTTGCTTGTTCTTTTCAGAATTGGCAAATATTTATTAAGATTCTAATTCGAGCTGGGGCACCTGGGTGGTTGAGTTCGTTAAGTGTGCGACCCTCGATTTTGGCTCAGGTATGATGGCAGAGTCCTGAGATCAAGTCCCCCATGGGGCTTGTGTGTTAGGCATGGAGTCTGCCTAGGATTCTGTCTGTTCCTCTCTCTCTGCCCCTCCCCTGCTCACACTCACTTGCATGCTCTTTGTCTCAAAAAGAAAAAAAAAAAGTTTCTAATTCTAGTTCTTATCAACATAAGAAAGTCCAAATCTTGTTATATTATTTGTGAAGAAATAAATTCTATATTGAACACAGATCAAGTGAAATATAGGAATAAAATTATCTAGAACTTTGTTTTATAAGGAGTTGATGGTAGATCAAAAGAAGAAAACCATATAATTTTACCAAGGAGCTAAAAGAATTAGTTCACATATACACTTATTCATAAGACAAGAGTATCTGTTGTTTTCTAGATGAAAAGGTAATTATAGCTAAAAATCTGAATTCTGATTATATGTATTATGTAATTATTTTTTAACTTTAATCAAAGTCTGTTGTGTAGGTAGAAAAGATTCTTTATTTCCCCAAATTATACATCTGAACACTAATATAAACCTCTGCTATACCTGCAATAAAACTTTGATTCTTTTTTTTTTTTTTTTTAATTTTTTTTTTCAACGTTTATTTATTTTTGGGACAGAGAGAGACAGAGCATGAACGGGGGAGGGGCAGAAGACACAGAATCGGAAACAGGCTCCAGGCTCCGAGCCATCAGCCCAGAGCCTGACGTGGGGCTCGAACTCACGGACCGCGAGATCGTGACCTGGCTGAAGTCGGACGCTTAACCGACTGCGCCACCCAGGCGCCCCAAAACTTTGATTCTTAATCATTGAATCTTTTGCTAAATGGCTAAATACAAACCAATTAAGTTTGTATTCCAACTTTTTTTTTTTTTTTTTTTTACATATAGACATGAAATCTCACCAGTAACTACAAAGTTTTCCTTTGTAGGAAAACTACAAAGATTTTCCTAGTATGGTTATAGCACAATGTAATTTTAGCACAGTGGCTTAAGAATTAAGTTGTTTTATTTTCTTTATATTGCTTGAGACATCTTCAGAAGATTTAAAAAGGATGAAAATGAGAACGTGATTCTTCACTGTAGGATTCCTTGGTACCACAGATGAGTCAGAAAGAATGCACAAGGAGCAAAAACTTTAGAGATGGTAAAGGAGAAAAAAGGCACTAAGTACAGATGCATACTTTGATCCAATAAGGTAAAACTTCGTGAAGGGGAAGCTTAAAAGGGATGGGGAAAAATATCTCCATATTTAGACAAAACTTAGTTTGTTCATCCCCAGTCCAGATTTTCTTTAAATTATCACACAAACATTGTAGCTGAATTTCTGAGGGAAAATAAGTGCATTTTGCAGCCTCACTTGGTTACTCATTGCTCGCAGGAAGTGTGTCTGCGACCTAAGAGAGGTGAGAGGGAGATAGCTAAGTAGCAGGATCAAGCACTTCAGATGGAAAGCGGTCACTTACAATCCATCTTTATGAGAGTTTACTCATTTTCACTATTCACATTTCAAAGCATACCCTACTTTCTAGGTGCTCATATTTTCAAAATCCTCAAAGGCGAGCTGAGAGAGTCCTTTTTTGCTACTCTCCTCTATCTTCCTCTGAGAGAAGAAAGCTTGATAAGTGAGAGGGAAGGATGCTCTTCTGTCTGGTCAGTTTTGCTTTTGTAGTTGCTTTTACTCCAGGAAAGAAGGATGTCAGATCTGCCCCTGAGTATGTGGTGCCTTAAGTGATTTTCTACTGCACTCCTTTGTCTTCTGGTGATGTTCTTCTATGGGTTCCATAAAATACAAAACAAAAAGAAAAATACACAGAAACACTTATCCAAAAATACGAAAGGCAAAAGAGGCTAGATTATGCACAAAAGTTTTAAACATTTGATTTGGTAACGAATTCATTTAAATTTATTTGGATTTATTCAGAATTTTAAAATCTCATTAACACGGAGATTGCAAGTACCCCAGGTATCGTATTTGGCCCCCACATTATTTTATTAAACATGTATTTGGTTGCCTTCAAAAATCGGATATGTGTGTGTGTGTGTGTGTGTGTATGTATATATATATATATATATATACATACACACATGCATGTGTGTGTGTAATATGTACACACACATACAATATATGCATACACACATGAATGTCCAGGTTTTCAACCTCTCATGAAAAGTCAGAAAATCTGCCCCTTAGATGCATATTCACAAATGGAAGCTCTTGGTGGGAGTTGAGTCACCGTTGCCCCTATACAAGGGACTTGTGTTTTATACTTTACCATAATCCCACACCTATTTTTCCTCATTCATTTAAGTGACCAGTCTGGGCCTGAGAAGCACATGAGTTTGCTATCTCTGACAGATACTATGGATACCATCCGGAACCAAAATGGTGCTTTGTATTTTTAGCCTGGTGTTGTGAGAAGACCATTAAATGAGTCTGGGGCCTGTGTTCCCAGCTTTATACCTCTGTCATCTGAAATGAGGATTCTGTAACAATTGACTTTCCAGATATAGAAAGAATTAGATTAAATGTGTATTAGCTGAATAACACATCTGGGCTTTCTGACAGGTAGTTGTTAAGACAAAGATGACAACAAATGATTATTATGAGGATGGTGATATGATATTGACAATAAAGTAGTTCAGGCTTTGAGACCACAGCTTTCTCCATGGAAAAAGAAAGTGTTTGAATTTGATCACAGCAGAGTCCTTCAGCACTTAATGTTTCCAACATAGGATATTAAACCCTGTACCTTGATTTTAGATTTCCATAAAATAAACATCTGAGTCTTTGCATTGTTTTTAAACATGTTTATAGGGAGGCAGTAGCTTTTCAATGCCTATGATAGAGCTCAGCTAAAATTAAGTATAATTGATTTGTCATTCATTGCTTGTAAATAAGAAAGATAGATTAAGAATCTGCTGTAAAATCCTGAGATTTTCAAGAGTGTGACTGGTGATTTAGAGGGGAATTATATGTTTAAATAAAACAAGATGGGAAATAATCTTATTAAGTAGATAAGGTATTTTCTCTCTGATAGAGCTTTTTTTACTGATTGAATACTAATGATAGTCAACATGCAGTTGACTTTGTGTGTTAGATGTTAAATTATTTTCAGAGCATTAAAACTGTGTCTTAATGTGTTGGGAGAGTAATGACTTCAAAACATATGGTAGTTACATAAATTTACAAATAGCCTGAACATGACTAAAGTCTTGCAGGGTAGATATAAATCTTGTGGGTTATTTAAATGAAATTATTCTCTTCAGTCCTTAGATTTGTAAAAATCTGAACAAGGGGCAAATTTTCTTTTTTTCTAGACGTTTTCAGTGCCTTTTAA
Organism: Herpailurus yagouaroundi; assembly: GCF_014898765.1. Classification (NCBI taxonomy): domain Eukaryota; kingdom Metazoa; phylum Chordata; class Mammalia; order Carnivora; family Felidae; genus Herpailurus; species Herpailurus yagouaroundi. The sequence goes on along the minus strand of NW_024412394.1, from coordinate 26,414,387 downwards.
TAATTTAGCTACTTCTCTTCAAGTAGTTTCAAATGCCAGTCTCACCTCCCCCCCACAAAAGCATAGGATGCCAGTAGTAGTAATACAAAGGTTGTTTTTTCTTTTTTCTTTTTTTTTTTTCTTTTTTTTTTTTTTTTTTTTTTTGCACAATGGTGACTTTATATTAAGATAGAGTTCAAAGAAGCCACAGTGCTAAGTGGTTTTCTGGAAGAGTTCAGAGTTTTTCCTACTTGACAAAGTGAAGTAGGAACTTTAAGTGCTAGCTTTGTGCCAACCACAATGGGAGGCATACTTACTTTGTTTTTCCTATATTTTATTCTATTTGAAAATAACCATTTCCTGACCAAGTAAGGAGAGATAAATTTTTACAGATGAATTTTATGATTAAAAATTGTGTCTCCAATAGACCTTCCATAAAAAAGAAGGTTTCAGGAAACCAGACATTTGTTTTGAAGGCTATAAAATTTTGCTATTAATAGTGATGACCTGTCACTATTTCATTCAACTCATATGGAATAATTTTGTAAAATGAGGTAGAAAGGGAACATTGTATTTCCATTTGGTTAAGAAAGTATCTCTGGGGTGGCTGGGTGGCTCAGTCGGTTAAGTGTCCGACTTTGGCTCAGGTCATGATCTCACAGTTTGTGGGTTCGAGCCCCGCGTTGGGCCCTGTGCTGACAGCTCAGAGCCGAGCCTGCTTAGCACTCTGTGTCTCCCTCTCTCTCTGCCCCTCCCCCACTCGCACTCTGTATCTCTCAAAAATGAGTAAACATTAAAAAAAATTTTAAAAAGAAGGAAGTATCTCTTAGTAGATTTTTATATTTAAACAAAGAGAATGTTAGAAATTATGCTGTCCAGGATAATCTAAGAATCTAAGTTATGCTTCACAACCAAATTGCTGTATTTTTATTGCAAACTCTGTTTCTTCAGGTGGATAGTCTGCTAGTATTTATTGAGCAGTACTGAGTGTCCTGGATTCTTCCTTTCTTCATTCAAATACAAATATTTCCTAACTCCCAGCTCAGTGCTGTGCCCTGAATATAGTGAGTGGTAACAAGACTGATGAAGTTGTGGCTCTTACAGAACATTCCGTTTATTTGGGACAGGTTGTGATGGAGAAATGCACACACACAGAGCAGAGCACAACCTAGCCAAAAGATTAGGTCCCTGTCAAAATGATGTTGAAGCCAAAGCCTGAAGGATGCATGCGGGGCAAATAGATGATGGGGAAGAGAACAGAGATGTGTAGAGTTGAAGGCAGCATGGGGAAGAACATGGCAGTCAGTGACTCAGCTGCTACTTGGGAGCAAATCTTGGGAGCAAAGAGCATGGACAGAAGTGAATTCAGAATAGCAGGAACACAGAGTGGAAGAGCTGTGGCTGAAGGTCAGCAGAAACCCAGGGAGAAGTCTGGCGTCTGTCCTGAGGATAAGGGGAAGCTTCTGAGGCATGAAGGGAGGCACACGTGATTACTGGTGATGGGTGGAGGTAGCAGAGGGAAGAGTGGGGATTTTTATATATTTGTTTCTTTCAAGAAGAACAAAATAACAGCATTTTTGTGTGCTGATGACAATGGTCCAATATAAAGGAAAAAAACTTCATGTGCAAGAAAAAGCAGAAAATGGAAGGAGGAATGTTCATGTGTGTACTGAAGCAGTGGACTTGAATGGCCTTAGGGAGGAAGACAGACCCTTCATCCATAGCAGCTTGTGGGGCATTCCCTTCAGATCTGTTCTTTTCTCAGTGAAAGAAGAGGTCATATAATTTTGAGGATAGATAAGGCATAAACTTGTCCTCTGAGAGAGTGGGAGTGAGAAGACAAGGCACACAGTGTGATCACAGAGCTTACACCATACAGTGATCTCCATAGAAATAAAGATTTTGAAATTAGTTTCAACAGAATCAGAAAAATGCTGCATACCTAAACCATAACAGACACAATTAGAAACACTTTGAGGACAGTCAGATTTGTAACTTTATACTATATTTCCTCATGATTTTCCGTATTAAAATTCAGGTAAGTTATCTGGGAATGAATATTTAATACTCAAGGAAATGTTAAATCTTTCTCAATCAGGTTAGAGGAAGAGTAAGTAATGCCACCTCTAAATACAAGCATAAATAAAAATGGACAGACAAAAATTACATTCTAACAGATCAGAGTGAGCATCGTAGAAGTCTGTTGGCTTTTTGAACTAATTGAGAATATTGGTAACGAAAATGGATTGCTTGCAAAAAACTGGAACCTATTTAGCAACTAATTTTCTAACTCTTAGAAAAATCTGTCACTTAAAGTAAGTTGAATATTATAACCTTTGAGGTAGAAGTGACAAGTAATTGCTTTCTTTACCCCATCTGTGGCATTTTAGAGATAAAATCACATCTGTTTTAGTAGGACTGAGATGCTGCCATGTATTCTGTTGGTGGTAATTTTTTGATAATTAGGTAATCTCAGGAAATGTTAGGTGTCTCCTTGGGCTCTGTGGAAATGCAACGTGGATCCTGTTTTCAAAGGTGATTCATCTGCATTACTTCACCAGAAATATAATAAAGTCAGAAAAGTTAATAAAATCCATTCTGTGTTTATACATAATAATTGAGGTTGCTGTAGCTTCAGAAAACAAAAATAAAGAATAAATGTTGGCCTTTTATCCTCTTGTAGGAAATTTTCATTGACATTAGTGAATACATCCAGGACAAAACCTTTTTAAAAATGAATCATTGCGTAGTAGTACATCATCTGCTTTTATTATTTATTAAATAATATATTGAGTAAATCTTTACCTAAAGGGATTCTTTATTGCAATCTAATGATTTAATAATAAAATTTATACAACCAGACCATTACTTCTAAAAAATCTTTAATTTCCAATGAAGCATATTGTCTGTACCATAGAGCACAGTCTTTGATTATAGTCAATTTAGCATTTTATAATGTATTACTCTGTGTTTTTCGAAATATTTTATTTCCTATCTACTTGTTTTATATGTTTTGCCTTGTCTCCTTCAAAAGACTTCATGGCCCACTAAGACAAGTATCAATCTCGCAGTCTTTTCTAATGCCTACAATACCCATCTCAATGTTGCACTTTTAGCAAATGGTTGCTGAGTTCAGTTATTATTAAGATAAGATTTAAGCCAATCTTCATTGAATCCTTTTTTTGCTGTTGTTAATGTAAGTCTTCATATTAGGAAATTTGAGGATAAAATAATTTTTATTTTCAGATAATGTCAATACACAGAAGGATTATACCTGTAAAGAATGTAAGCATTCTTGACAAGTTACCTGCAAAGTATAGAATGTGGGGTTAAATTGCCATAACTTGGGGAGGGGTTCAGCCAGGGAATATTTTAATCCACCTATTTGAAATTTTGGTAAAGAAAAAAAAATCCAGTTGTTTTTCAAGCTGACAGTATACTATTTTCATAGCCCAAGAGTGTTATCATAACAAAGCCTTCAACTGGTTTAGATTTATGGAAGACCGTGTGATTTCTCTTCAATACTTTATTGCCTCTGTATATCTAAGATTTTGCCTCATTCACTTTGTTTTATCTCAAACCCCAGATTTTATCATGTCCTTCTAATGCATTAATTTACCTGTACGCAACTTGATAATTATTTCCTTCTGCCCACTTCTCATTTGATTCAAGTATTTATTGCCACATATTGAGCTCCCTCTCTGTACATGCCAATTTACTGTCAGAAATAGGCTAGGTGGGGGTGCCTGGGTGGCTTAGTTGGTTAAGCACTGACTTCAGCTCAGGTCATGATCTCGTGGTTCATGAGTTCAAGCCCCACGTCGGGCTCTGTGCTGACAGCCCAGAGCCTGGAGCCTGCTTTGAATTCTGTGTCTTTTTCGCTCTATGCCTGTTCCCCGCTCACACTCTGTATCTCTCCCTCTCTCTCTCTCTTTCAAAAATAAATAAACATTAAAAATTAAAAAAAAAAAAAAGAAATAGGCTAAGGACAAAAATTTTTGCCCTCATAAAACCTTTATAGTCCTAATCTGTCCCCAGTGCCTTCACAGTCTCCCGTACTAATTTTTGCCTAAAACACAGGCCAAAGTGTAAATGAAGACAAAGAATGAGAACAGCAAATAAAGCGAAGAATGCTACAAGGATGCTAATATGTAGATTAGCATCCTTGAAGCATATGATTCAGAATTTTATGGTAATTAACACTTGGCATCAAGAAGATTTTAGGAACTTAAAAAATGCCTTCCTTTTATTCATTTAATTATTAACAAAACATTTTTAGAATACCTACTAAGTGCCAGGCCTTTTACTGTTGCTTTACGTATATAATATATTGTATGAAGGTGAATCTATAATTTCATGGGAAATAACAAATTCATGTTTTTATACTTAAGTTTCATCACACAGTTGATATTTTGGTTATTTCTAAAACTCTAAAAGTTAGTTTTCCAATTTATATTGTGATTTAGAATTGGCATGTTAGATCTTTTTAAAAATGTAATTTCTTGAGTTTCATGCTCTGGACGTTTTAGTGTGAAATTAGCCCAAGGTAGTTTTATAGCAATAAGGGATGTCTTATTGAACAAGCCTGCTAGTACTTTACCTTTTATTCTTTTATTTTCTACTCCAAAACAATTGAGAAACTAGAAACTGTACCCAAGGGAACTGGCTTTCAAGTATGATCTCAAATTATTGGAACATACATTCTTTAGTTTTTAAGTAAAATAATATTCATTCCATTTTCTCACTAGAGAAGTTATTGGGTTGGTATTAAAATGAATCAATATGTACCTGAGGCTTTGGATTGCTTTTTAATGCCAAGGAGATGTCTAGTAATTCTAAAAGCTATCACAACTTTATTGCCACACTATGAGTATAATTTCAGATTACAAGGCAAACAGAAAAGTAAGGGAAAAAAGCCAACATTCTTGCCTAGGAAGGCAAATGCGACCTTGCTTGGAGGCCACTTAGTTTATAAATTTAGGTCTCCTGGTAATAATGATTTAATATTATTATAGAAGCATAAGCAAAGAACTACCCATGTCAGGAATAAGGTATTATATTTTATTTATATGACTTCTTTATTATTGGTGCTTTTCTTCTACAGCATGTTAAGTGCTTTTTAAATATTCTCCTGGCAATGCTGAAAATTCCTTTGTTTGTTATGTCAGTTCCTTCCTTCAATTGGGGAAAGTGAATTAATAGTGTATCATTTGCCAAAGATCACATTGCTCTAATTCCTAAAAAGTATAAGGGGATGGTGCTGAGGTGAAATACAATATTCTATCACTTCACCTCATTTTCATCTGTAGACTTAACACATAAATGCTTGCCATAATATTTGTAAGTCCGTTAATGTGATTTACTATGTCATGAAGGATCTCATGTAGGAGATATCATGAAGGACCCTAAACTAATTCCAACTGTGTAGAAAATGACAGAGTCTGGTGTAATTTAGAGTAGCAGTTTATTGTTTTATATAACTAGGCCAAGGAAAGAGCCTGGTACAGTTGGACTCCAAGATAACTAGAACCAGAACTGGAAACACCATAAAAATGCCCTTTTATTGAACATATCTAATTTGTAAATTCTAATCTACTGCCTTTATCTGGATAGAGAGCAGTGCCACCAGTACATTAAATTAGATGGGCTTCCTAATAAAATACATGGCATCCATATTCACAATATCAAAAGCTAATTCAGAAACAACTAATTCAGCTGGAAAACTAATAAGCTATAGCTCTCTTTCACAGCATTAGTTTTTATTCCAAGAAAGGAAAAACAAACGTAGAGAATGCCAATTAGCCAAGCTTGTGTCACATGCTCACCCCACTGGCCAATGAACGTGCTGCTAAAATTAACAGGCCGAAATAACAACATGGGTCTGCAAGTTATAGTGGAGGGAATATGGTAGGAGAGGGACCCAGAAGTCCTGTAAAGTTATGAGAATTCATATCCCAAAAGAAGAAAAGGTATTTCTGGAGAGAGAAAACAAAGATGACCCCTCAAATTATAAAGGGAAACTTCTGACTGGTAAAGGTTCTTTTATTGCATCTAAAATATCAGAGTAATCAAGCTATGGATGAGAGAGAATGAAGTGTAGAAAAGTAAATGGACTTAGAAAGTGTGAGCCATCATAGATGAAGCCATAGAAAATTCTTAAAGCACCTGTCACAGTAATACTTCATAAACATAAACCTCAATAAATATTATTTGATGAGGGTAACCAAAAACTAGGTGATTAGCAGTGCAATCAGCAAACCATGGACTTCCTAGAAAAAGACATCATGCATATTCATATGAAAATAATTAATTCAAGGGATTAATGACATTTCAGAAAGGGAGAACTAATTAGAAGAAATATTTAAAATATAATCTCATTGATGTTGATTGGTTTTACAATAGTTTAAAAAACAAGAACAGAAAAAGTAAATGAGAAATAGTAAAGATATAGGGAAAATCAGTTAACAAAATAACAATATGATCTATGAAATTGTCTCATTTCAAAAAAGTGTTCTTTTTTCTGCAAGTAAATAAAAAAGTAAAAAACAGAAAAAGAAGTATAAAATTTTGATCTTTCAAGGATATTCATAATTTCTATTCAGTTATTAAATACTAACCTCAATTATTGTCAACAAACTCTAAAATTTTGCTTTCCTTTCAAAAATGTGACTGACCATAATGATGCAAATTATTTATAATATGGTAAATTATTAGTAATATCCATCTTTTATTTCCATGTTTTCAGTAAGATATTATTAATGACTTGTGCAACAATAATAAACAATAAGGGAGAATTTTCAAAATCTATATTACATCTTTTATATCAGATGATGAGGAATTTACATTTTTAATTAACTTGTCCTCAAGCTAAATGGGTAATATACTAAAAACCTAAATTCACTTCTTGAATCTCTTCAGTAATGGTGCTTGATGCTAGAATTTCTTACTATGTAAACCCACAACATAAGACTCAAACTCAATTCAAAGTACTTCAAAAATGGAACAACAAATTAGTCATGAGAAACAAATTATCTCTGGAGCGCCTGGGTAACTTGGTGTGTTAAGCATCCAACTCTTGATTTCAGGTAGTCATGATTTCAGAGTTTCATGAGCTTGAGCCCCTGTGTTGGGCTCCACGCTGAAAGCTTGGGCCTGCTTGGGATTCTCTGTTTCCCTATCTCCCTCTCTCTGCCCCTCCTCTGCTTATGGTCTTGGTCTCTCTCTCTCTCTCTCTCTCTCTCTCTCTCTCTCTCTCTCTCTCAAAATAAATAAACTTTAAAACAAAAAAGAAACAAATTATCTCTAGTTGAGAAATTTTTAAAGAAAAATTAGCATCATATTTAAAGCACCCACATCCTCAGAATTTATTTTCCATGGTACTATCTGTATTTGAAAAATTTGCTTAGAGAATTACTTTTTAATGTTTATCCAAAATCAAATAATCAAATCAGATTCCAGATTTCAAAACAAAATAAAACTTCTCACATATTGAGGGCTTTCATACATGCATTTATGACCATGTTACATGTTAAAAATACTTTCTTCCATTATATAGTGTTTAAATATCAAAAAGGGTATCATCATCGTATGGAACCATGCAACTCTATAAAATTAATTGAAATACCCCAAAGCCTTGTGCCTGATCATCCTGCTCCCTCCCACCTTTTATTTCTTATTATCTGTTCTTAACACAGAAGCCAAAACCAAAACCTAGTATACACAATGCATGTAATGCTTTTTGGCTTAAAGCCCTGCTAGTGTTCTCCTTTTCACACAGAGTAAAAACTGAAACCTTCTTAGTGTCCTTTAAGATCCTGCCTGAACTGGCTTTACCTTTGTCTCCATCCTTCCTTCCCCCTGTATTATACCACTCCCAGCAGACTAGCTTCCTTACTGCTCCTCACACATCCAAGGACTGAATGCTGGCTACCTTCACTCAAATGTTGCCTTCTCTGTGAGGCCAACCTTTACCATCATACTTAAAATTGAATCCAACCAATGCAAAATTCCCTACTACCTCTTTTCCTGCTCAAATTTTCCATGACACTGATCTTCTAATATACACTATATTATTTATCATGTTTTTCTTTATTGTCTATTTCCCCATGCCAGAATATAAACTCCAGGAGAGCAGTTTTCTGTTTTATTCCCTGATATACCCCCAGCAACCCGGAGCATGTAGTATGTATATCAGACTACTCTTTTTTTTTAAATTTTTTTTAACATTTATTCATTTTTGAGAGACAGAGAGAGACAAAGCAGGAGCGGGGAAGGGGCAGAGAGAGGGAGACACAAATCTGAAACACGCTCCAGGCTCTGAGCTGTCAGCACAGGGCCTGATGCGGGGCTCGAACTCACAAACTCCGAGATCCTGACCTGAGCTGAAGTCGGACGCTCAACTGACTGAGCCTCCCAGGTGCCCCATATCAGACTACTCTTACGTAGCATAGTAAGTCCTCCTAGTTGTAGTTCTTCTGGGCATCTAGTCCCTGGGGTGTGATTTCTGTTCCATCCATAGTTGCCACTAAGGTGATTGAATTTGCATGACAAGCTTCACAGGGTGTCACCTGACAACTCCTTGCTTCAAGTCCTGTACCCCTCTCACCTACTGTTCCAGGGCCTCCCTATCAACACTGAACTATTACATGCCTCAGCATCCATCATGCCCATGCATGCACAACCCAGAATTATGGGGATATTAACAGCCTCATCACCAAGAGACAGAAGCCAGAATAACTTTTTTCCTTGTTTGGATTGTCTGGAGAAGTAATCATTTATGTGACCTCTCAGAAGGGAGTTATATGAAGTTGAGCAATAATTTGTCTTTGACGCTGAGTGGTGACTGGATTAGTTATGCACCTCTGCATTGGTTTTCTTTCCTGCCCCCACTACCGCCTCCCTGCACTCCTGCCCTCTAGGATTGCACTTCCTGAAAAAATTGCAGCCACTAGCTTTTGTCTCAGGCTCTGCCTTCTGAGGAACCTAGGTTAGGATAGTAGTTACTAAATAAATATGGGTTGATTTGACTAAGTTGATGTAAATTAATAATATCAAATAGAGCATAAAAATTTTGAGTGGGTTACATTTATGTTAGCGTATCCAAGGAATCAGATATGTCAAGCCTAAAGAATGAGAAAATACTTATTCATGAGTCAGCTTATAACAAGATAAATGATGTACATGTGCTTTATTTTCTCAATTTGTTTCTTAGACATTAAAGCAAGACAAGAAACCTTACTCAGTGTAAGATACCTGGAAACCACCCTCAGTACCTTATTAGCAATATTGTTATTTTGAGCTACTTGCAACCTTGCATAGACTCTTTAGTCAAATGAATCCAATAACTGGTACCCTTATAAGGAAAGAAAGATTTGGGTGCTGGCCAATACCTACAGAGGAAAGGCAACAACGTGAAGATGTGGCAGAAACTGTAGCGATACAGCTGCAATATAATGAACACCAAGGGTTACTGGCAACTCAGAAGCTGGGAAGAAGCAAGGAAGGATTCTTCCCCAGAGCCCGTGGAGGGAGTATGGCCTTGCCAATGCCTTGATTTCAAGCATGTAGCCTCTAGAACTGTGAGAGAATAAATTTCTGTTGTTTTAAACCACCCCATTTGTGATCATTTGTAACAGGAGCCCTGAGAAACAAATACATGAATCTAAAGAGAAGCAAATTGCTCAGGAGGCACATTATGTTTGAGCCCCTGTTTCCTGAGCAGTCTAAGCCTCCTGAATCAAGATCTGCTATTTTCTCTCAGTGCTATTTATTCTAACTGCAGGAAAAAGCAGTAAATGGTTTTCCTTTTTTGAGAGTGGCACAATTTAGAGGTGCTAACCTAGTGAGGTTCAGCTCAGACAAGATCAGCACCTGCTTCATTTCACCTCCCAGCATCTCCACTAACTGCCCTTCTGAAATCTCAGCCATGCCATACCTGAAGGACACCATATATAAGGCAGATAATATTAAATCCTCATCAGTCTGCCTTGGTATGACCTATACAAACTAGGAATTTCAAGATAACCAGTGTTAATCCTCAACTTCTGCGTTATACCTCAATTCCTTTTTCCTTACAGTCAGTCCCAGACTCCAGTCGCCCACGGCTCACTCCTGTGCTGGTTATCTTCCATTTGTACCCCAACATGCACTTTCCACCTTTCTTCACCACATTCTATAGAAAAAGGCTAAGCTGTATGGATACTTCAGCAGGCTCCCATCACTCCAGACTTTGTTTGGGTTGGACAATGAAGAACCTTGATAGGACATCAGAGGAAAGGAAGAGAATGAGATCAGGGTATTTGCTTTCTTGAATTTTTCCACTAGAGATCATTACTGGCTGAGACCTTGATCACAGGTCACTGCTCCTCTCGAAGTGGCCTTCTCTTACAACTCTCTTTATCTGGGTTGCAGGAACCTTCCCCTTCCTCTCATACCCTAGGTCCTTCTGCCAAAGCTCCTTCTCTTCTAGCCTCAGGTTGCTGCTCCAAACCTATGATTCTCGTGTATTCTGAAAATGAGTTTCCAATAATACATTTGTAAAAAAATCTTGCTTAAATTGTGCACTTTGTATATGTTGTCTGTTTCTTAATTGGAATTGATTGATAACCCTCCTCCCGGGTTTAGCTGTCCCTGTCTTCATGTGTCTTCATTTATGGAACAGGTCCTCTGCAGCCTCTGGTTGTATACTTATCAGTGTCCACATGCCTAATTGTAAACCTCAGCTGAGTAGATGAAAAATTTCTCCTCTAGAGGTTGACCACCTAGATGAGGACCAGGTCATTCATTCATTTATCTGATACTTATTTAGTAATACATCTGAGCCAGAAACTGTTCTAAGTACCATAAAGAAACTAATAAATAAGAAGATTAATATTTCTGTTCTCATGGAGCTAGCAAATCTAAAGAGTGTAACAACTGAAACTAGACACAGACGTTTTAGACACAACTTGAGGATTCAAAAATCTTATAAAATTCCGTTCAGAAATTCTATAAATGTTGAAGTTTCTCATGTTCTCTGAATTATAGTCTATCTTACTGATTCTAGTTTGAAACTAGTGCTAATTAGTAGCTAAAAGTATAATTTACTCTTAAGAAAATTATTGTGGTTTAATTGACATAGCATAAATTTCACCCATTTTAAATAAATTTATAGAGTTGTACATCCATCACCACAATCTAATTTTAGAACACTTCCCTCACCCCAAAAAGTTCTTCTGTGCCCATTTGCATTCCTTTCCCATTCTCATCCTCCGGTCCCAGGTAACCACTAGTCCACTTTTATGTCTATAAATTCTCATTTCCTTGACATTTCATAAAATGGAATTATATGATATGTGGTCTTTTGCATCTGGCTTCTTTTACACAGCATCATAATTTTTAGCACCTAGTTTCTGTACTCTTCATTTTTATTACTGGGTAGTATCCTTTTCCTTGCCTATGACACAGTATTTTTGTCCATTTACCAATTGGTGGACATTTGGGTGTTTCTTTCCAAGCTTTAGCTGTTATGCAAAATGCTGCTAAGAGTATTTGCATACAGGTCTCTATGTGGACATGTTTTCATTTCACTTAGGCATATACTTAGGAGTAGAAACTCTGGCTTGCACGGTAAATTTATATTTAGCTATTTAAGGATCCGCTGAACTGTTTTCCAAGTGGTTGAACCATTTTACATTCCTACAAGCAATATATGAGTATCCTCATTTCTCCACATTCTTACCCACACTTGTTACTATCTGCCTTTTAAATTATAGCCACTCTAATGAGTATAAAGTAATACCTTATATAGGGTTTTAATTTGCATGTTTCTAATGACAAATGATATTGAGCATCTTTTTATGTACTTAATGACCATTCATATACCTCTACCTTCTTTGTTGTGATAGCTTTTCAAATCTTGTTCTCATCTGGTATTTGGGTTATTCATCTTATTGTGTCATGTTTTTTATAGTTTCTGGATACAAGTTCTTTATCAGATACAAGATTCGTAAATATTTTCTCCTAGGCTGTCACTTGTCATTTCATTTTCTTAATATAATTTTCTTTTATACAGTATATACAGTTATTTGTGTACATACACATATATCTGTGCATGTGTGCAAATATATGTATATATGTATGTATACATAAATTTTATATTTGTATATATAAAATTTGTCATTCCCATACTCTTTTGACCTTGTGCATTACCTTATCTATCCTTCAGTAAGATTCAAGCCAAATTCTATATCTTTTCTTCTAAGGTGCCCTAAATTTGCTTGAGACTGTGAGGCCTAATTTTATAACTTTGGGTCTTTAAGAGGCTCATTATGGATACCTGTTTCTCAATAAATTATCCCATGTGCTAAATTTAAAAGAAGTAAGCCAAATGATGGCACTATTCTAAATATTGGTATTGTCATATTTGTGTTGTGAAAGTTCATCTTCATATCACTTTACTGTCACGAACCTAAATATCAATAATCCATCATCACCACCACAACCCTGTTGTTTGACATTTAGACTGCTCAGGATACAAAAAGTCTGTCATTCTCCACATCACTGTTTGATTTAATCTTATGTCATATGCACCATTTTACATGCCAGAAGCAACTAAATAAATGTATGGTAATCATTCCTTACACTATGATTTTCTTATTTAGAATCATCATTTGCTAAAAAATTTACATAACCATTAACTGAAAGTACAGGAAGATTTAGATTATCTAAATGAAATCTTTCTCACTTCTCCTATCAAAGTATTTTGGATCAGCCAGCAGGACATCTTCTACTGCTCATATAATTTTAGAAAATTATGAAATAACCTATTTGTGTGCACATGGTAGGGAATCTAAATGAAGTTCTGTGTTATTTTATAAACTGTGATTCTACAACTTTAGCAAAAATTTTATGACATTGTGAATTAAAAAGAAATGGCATATTATTATATCCAGGAAATGTGTCGCTAAATTAAAGTAGAACATTGTGCTACTATGAGATTTTAAATATATTATTATTAACAGACTACCTTTTCAGAGAAACAGTTAAGCACTATGCTCTGTTTCCCTGTTAATTTTTATAATTCACCCCAAACTTGGATGAAAGGGTAGAAACATTTCCTTTGCTTCAGTGCTATTGATCATGTCTTCCCGGAATGCTTCATTAATACCAGCTCTGCCCTGGCTCTGCATATAGCTGCTTGGGAGGTATCTCTCTTTGTTAAAATCAGCAGGTTAATCTCTTCAGGATGACAGAGTGCAGAATCTAGACCTGGGCAAGCCCCAGCTACATCCTTCTTGTATTTCTTCTACTTCTCTCTAGATAATTTTTCTACAGACATAAAGCATCTTATTGATTAAAGTCTGAGGGTTGTAAATGTGATTTATGAGCTGCATTTGATTGAATGTGTGACTGCTGCAGGGGACGTAGACATTTCTTCCAGTTAGTGGAAACCTGTGCAAATCACTAAAACCTAATAATCCAACAGACTGGGAGCACCGCCTTAAAAAAGTTAAGTCAAATTGCAAGCTATAGGAATACTGCATGTTGACCTGTTAAGTCAACCTGAGCAATAGTCATATCGTAAAAGGGGTTTTCAGGTGGATAATTGATATTTTTTATTATTATGTATTAATTGTTGATCTGTATTCATCAGTTAATGAAACTCACGCCACTTAACATTTTAACATCTTGAATATTTCAAGGGTAAATTTTTTCTGATAAAAGAAGTGATTTATACTTGCACAATGTCTTACAATTTTACTTGCCAATTATACCTTAATAAAGCTAAAAAAAAAAAAAAAGAATGTGGAAAAAATCCAAATTGCTATGGACTGAAATTCATGGGTTGAAACCTTAACCCCAAGTGTGACCCTATTTGGAGATAAGGCTTTTTAGGGGGTAATTAAGGTTAAATGAAATCATAAGTGTGTAGTTATATAGAATTGGCGGCCTTACTAAAAGAGGAAAAGAGAGATCTCTTGCTCTTGCTCTCCATGTGCACAGTGAAGAAAGGCAATGGTGAGGCCATAGAGAGAAGGCAGCCATTTGCAAGCCAAGAGGAGAATTCTCACCAGACACCAACCATGATTGGCACCCTGATCTCAGACTTCCAGCTCTGAGAAATTAATTTCTATTGTTTAAGCCACTCAAAACAAAAACAAAAACAACAAAAAAAGATGTGACCAGGATAGGTGATCACTATAGTTGCTTCCCAACACTACGATGCTATGAAAGATTTAGCATGAGTGCCATAATAGAAAAATAATGCAATCAAATAATGCTGGTAATAGTGCTCTTTAAAGCTATTGACTGAACATTCAGGGATGAAGGAGTTTGATAGGCGTTCCATGAACTATGATGGTTTAATATGAAAGCATTTTTACTTTATGAATTTTTTCCCAGCCTTCTAAAATCCATGTATCTCAAGTAATCAAATAGTATAATCAGTAAGTTCTTAAATATCTAGCTGGATTTCAGTCTTGGAAAATCCTTAAGGGAAATCCATGCATGTTTCATGGTCTGATGGAACCATACTAGTGGGGAATCATCTTTAAAGCTTTGGAACAACCTATAAATTTGGCAGAATTCAGGCCTCCTGTTGACAAACTTAGTAACCCTCTCACCTACTTAAACAAGGTGTCAAGGATATACTGGTGAGCAATGTCAAACATGGGCCAACTCTGATAGGCTTCTAATCTAGTGCAAAGCAAAGGTACTAATAATGTAAAATACAGGAGGTATAAAATCACAAGTGTTTATGCATACAAAATTTATGCATGTAAAAGTCTGGTATACATTAGCATTTCTTCTGAATTAGAGGAGTAAGATTCTTTTTTAACCAACATTCTTATAGAATCCAGATGGATGTCAAGGGTCAAATTTCCAATCCAGCAAATCGCACAATATTTTTTTCAAGAAAATACCATGTTCTGGTAAAGAGATTTTGAGCTTTAGCAAAACTAGTAAAGTATATATTTTATACTTCTATTCTCATCGTTAAACCAGTTAAAAGCAACAACTATATCCTGGGATAAATTAGAATTAAATGTTTTCCTTTAGTAGTAAAGAGGAGGAGACAGTGGTTATTTTATAGGATGATCAGATAGAATTCATTCCAATCACGGTACCGGAGACTTTGGCTGCTGATACAGCAAGATCACCATTTAAGAACTTAGTTTACACGTTTTCTGATGCTTGGGAATTTGTCCAAAGAACCAACACCTAGGAAGAACATGTTTTTACAAACTGGAAAGCAAAATCAACCCCACAATTTAAAAAGCCTCCTTGAGGGCGCTTGGGTGGCTCAGTCCATTAAGTGTCTGACTTTGGCTCAGGTCATGATCTCATGGTTCATGAGTTTAAGACCTGTGCCAGACACTGTGCTGACAGTGAGGAGTTCAGAGCTGCTCAGAGCCTGCCCTCCCCCACTTGCACTTTGCCCTTCCCTCCCTCTCTCCCTCTGTCTCTGCCCTTCCCCCACTTGCACTCTGCCTCTCTCTGTCTCTCAAAAATGAAAAAAATTTAGGGGTGCCTGGGTGGCTCAGTTGGTTAAGCGTTCGGCTCAGGTCATGATCTCACAGGTTTGTGAGTTCGAGCCCTGCATCAGGCTCTGTGCCGACAGCTTGGAGCCTGGAGCCTGCTTCTGATTCTGTGTCTCCTTCTCTCTCTGCCCCTCCCCAACTTGTGCTCTGCCTCTCTCTATCAAAAATAAATTAATGTAAAAATTAAAAAAATAATAAAATAAAATGAATAAATGTTAAAAGAAAAAAGGCTCTTTGAACATTTGAGAAAAACACTTTGTTTACCTGATGTGACTGGTATTTTATGAACTACTTCAGGATTCCTTCTTGCAATAGGTCTTTCATGGCTGCTTTTCTCTCCTAGCATTCCAGCCTTCACACAGGTATTTTGCTTTTCCCTAAAGTTAAAATGGGTTCCATGGTAGAAATTTATGTGTCAATTGAGATTTTCCAAATCTTGCTTTTTTTTTGTTTGTTCCTTTTTGAAGTGCAGATTTTATAGGAAAAAAATATTTTTTCCTGTAAAGAAAAGTTGATTTTAAGTCAGGGAAAATATAAAGATTTCATTGCACAATTATCAAACAGTATTCATCCCCCTATATATTTGGCATCCTTCATACAATCATTGACCAACTGTGGCTCCTTTGTTTTTCTAGAAACTTATTATTAAAATGCAAACTATAAATTGTATAGAGTATGAAAGTGTATGCAATTAGATAGGTACATATTATACTAAAACTAAGAGAAATATCCATGGCAACACATAGGTAAATAAATAACTTAATGTGTAGATTAGAATTACTTATGTGAGACAATATCAGAACATTGGAAAGAATACTTAGGATAGCTTAGATTTGATTTCTGCAAACTTCTAGGTAAGAAAAACAAAGAAAAAAAGGAAAAATAAAAGGATGGACAAACTTTTTCAAAAGCTAAAGAGATACTGGGGCACCTGGGTGGCTCAGTCGGTTAAGTGTCCCACTTCAGCTCAGGTCATGATCTCGCGGTCCAAGAGTTCGAGCCCCGCGTCGGGCTCTGTGCTGACCGCTCAGAGCCTGGAGCCTGTTTCGGATTCTGTGTCTCCCTCTCTCTCTGACCCTCCCCCATTCATGCTCTGTCTCTCTCTGTCTCAAAAATAAATAAACGTTAAAAAAAAATTTTTTTAAAGCTAAAGAGAGAAAAAAACTGAGATGATTAAGAGCTAATCATTTTTGTAACTTGAGAAGATAAAAAATAAAAGCAATGGTAATAAAGGATATTATACAATATTCTCCCTAATGTTTGCTTTTAGGCCTATAAATTTTATTTGTGTTTTCTCTCTGCCAGAAAACTTTTTACAGGCTTCTAATAAGATTTTTCTCCCTCTGGTTAGAATACATTTTTCTTCCCCATCTAAACCCTTTTCTTGGGGCGCCTGGGTAGCGCAGTCGGTTAAGCGTCCGACTTCAGCCAGGTCACGATCTCGCGGTCCGTGAGTTCGAGCCCCGCGTCGGGCTCTGGGCTGATGGCTCGGAGCCTGGAGCCTGTTTCCGATTCTGTGTCTCCCTCTCTCTCTGCCCCTCGCCCCTTCATGCTCTGTCTCTCTCTGTCCCAAAAATAAATAAATGTTAAAAAAAATAATAATAAATAAATAAATAAATAAAAAATAAACCCTTTTCTTGTTGACTATCCCTCGAGATCTCATACGCAACAAAAGACATGGACTTCTAGTACCATAAGGACTCTTTAACTGGAAAGCTCCTTGAAGACAGAAGCACTACCTCATTTCCACTGTATCTATTTCCAGAAGCAAGCACAGTGCTTAGCACAGAACAGCAATCAGTAAACATTTCTGAACGAATGAATACATGAGTTCACATTGTTTGTGAGCAATAAACTTTGGAGACTAAACATGCCAAAAAGGTTGAAGCAGTAATGAATATTATAAGCAATTAATTTATACTTAATTTAATAGCATACTGAATCACTGTTGTGATACATGCTAATCAATCATAAATGATAAAGTATTTATATAAATTAGCATGCTACTGTTACTCTCACATAGCCTTGCCACAACTTCTTTGGATTAACTGAAAGAAAGAAAGAAAAGGACCAGAGAATATTGAAAAATAAAGTAGATTCTGAGGCCTCTGATACTTTCCTACGTATGAATTGTGTTGAGAGGAATTTGAATTCTGGTTCCCAACCCCAAGCCAGCATGTATCTATGAACAGAGGACTCAGCCTGCCCAATATGATTTTAGGAGAGGGACAATGATGGGATTCTTGAGCAAACAGCTAAGAAAGAATTCTTGAGATGTCTTTGAGGCAAAGAGGTGATTTTATTAAAGCACAGGGACAGGACCCCTGGGCAGAAAGAGCTGCATTGGGGTTGTGGCAAGTGACTGATTATATACTTTAAAGTTAGTGGAAGTTAGGGATAGCATAAGTATCTAAGGAATTTGAATGCAGGGCTTTCAGGACTTTGAGGGGCTAGCTACTGTTAAGATAAGGTTACTTTTAGTCTGTAATAAAACAAAAACATTAAGAAAGTAAGGCAGCCATGAGTTGCTTGAGGAAGGTCATGCTCAGCATGTTTCAGGTGTTCATCAATGGGCTGCAAGCTGTAAGGAGATTTAAGTTAGGCTGCATTTCTCTTGCCTTTGTTTCCCTCATCAGACAATGTCAACAGTTGCCCTAGATTCCATCTGTGTTGTGTATAGGACAAGGGGTGCTATAGCCATCCATTCCTAGGACTCCCCAGTGACCACTGATAGAGGAGGAGAGAGGGATGCAGCTTCCTGGGCTTTCCTGACTTACGAAACTGTTCATTCCTCTCTGGCTGAGATGAAGATACAGTGAAACATAATGAACAATGAAGACATGGTTCTTGTGTTCATGGAGCCCTCATAATGAGGATGGCAGAAATGAAATAATCACAGAAATAAATGTCCAATGACAGTTGTGATACATTCTGCCATGATTTAGGCAATGTGAAAAATCCATGAATCACCAGAGGTATCTCAAAGTAATGTTTTCTCCTGACTAGTACCTCCTCATGCATCCCTTTATATGGGTAGAAGGGACTAGGGTTGGCAAGATCACATATCCTTTCCTGTCTCAAATGTTGGTAGAGTAAAGGCAGGCTAGGAACTAAGGAAATTTTGCTCCATAAAACTGCCCTATCAACACTTTTTGGAAATTGCCACAAACCGAAGTAGATTTGATTTAACAAACAAGTTAAAGTTAAAAAAAAAAAAAAAGAAAGAAAGAAAAGAGAAAGTTAATATTCACATATGTAGAAATTATAAAGTGTTTTCCTGAGACTGGATCTAGAAATTACACTAATGGAGAAATCATTGAATAATGTCAATACTATACAACTACAAGCTTTCCACTTGTATAAAAGGATCACATGATTCCTTTCTTACATGATAAAGAACAGACTCCCACATAGATCTTTATAGCTTTCTTTTATAATAAAAGCGTTTTGTATTTAACAAGATACCATTAAAAAAAAAGTTCTCTTTCAGAGACTCACATTATCCCCAGTGTTTGTTGGTATTCAAAATTGCAGATGTCTTTACCCTCTTTCAAAGTGAACATAAAATATGATTTATCTATTCCTTGAAAGAAATTGTTTCCCAAGAGTAATAGCCATGTGTTAAAAAATGACGTTGAATTATTGCAATTACTAAGACATTCCTCCAAGATATACCACTTGTATTTTGTTTTGTGGGAGATCTTAATGGGTTTATTACCTCCATGACAGCAGCAGCCTATAGATGGTAGACAAATATCTGCTTTCCCTTGGGTTTGGCATATTCGAAATGCTTATTCTCAGTTATCAACAAAGCTTCTGGCTTAGATGTAGCCAGTCAAGTTCTATGATGGCTGTTTTTTATATATCTTCATGAGAGATTTGCCATAGTATGTCGCAGTACACAGTGTTTCCTATAGTAACATGTCAATTTTTCATATCTTCTGAGAACTTTTAAAAATACTTGTATTGCATTTTCAGCAGTTATTCTGAAGAGGGATGGGGGAGTGTTAATCCAAAATTGATATTTTGAGTCACATGCTTTATGGCAGTTCATTTAAGCAACAGTACATTTGCTGATGATTCTCTTATATGGATTTTTAAATAAAATGAGTGAAACCATTCATAATGATACTCTCCAAGGGCAGCATAGTTTTGTTTGTCTATTCTCCAGGATACCTAAAGGCTATAAATTAGCATGTGCCAATCTTGGCCATGGAGCAGTGGTCCTGGCATCATTCACAAGAACATGTTGGTGTAGTTCCCAAAGAAGTCTATTACTAAGACCTGGGAGTGAACCCCAAGAAGGGACACATTACTAAGAATTGTTTCATCAACCAGTATATAGGTTGGCTATCTGGCAGGTATATACACCTCCTTGTCAAAGGTGTGTTATATCGAGTAACTGCACATACTTTGTCCTTCATTCTCAAACATCCCATGGCCTCAAAGGCAAAAATACATTAAAGCAGAAAATGCCTGCATTGAAACGATAAAAACTAAGTTTAGATTTAAATTAGTTTGGAGTGCCAGGGTGGCTCAGTTGGTTAAACAAGCATGACTCTTGATTTCAGCTCAGGTCATGATCTCACAGTTCATGAGTTTGAGCCCCGAATCAGGCTCTTTGCTGACATTGCAGTGCCTGCTTGGGATTCTCTCTCTCTCCATCTCTCTCTGCCCCTTCCTCCCTCTCTGTCTCTTTCTCAAAATAAATAATTAAACTTCAAAAAAAAAAAAAAAGATTTAAACTAGTTTAATGAATCCAGGCAGTGTAATAGATAAAAGAAAAAAAGTTGGTTTTAACCATATCTTGAAAAAACAATTATCCAGCTACAGGAGAGCTGGAATCCTACACAGAGAGTAAATACAGCATGCATTTATTCTCCATGTCCTAAGGAACACTTTAACTTGTTAAATATTAAAATCTATTTGGTATGCAATAGGAAGTCAAAGCAATTTCTCAGAAAAATGATGCACTCAGTTCATGGGAATGAAAAAGCTAACTTGGGCATTTTGTGCAATTGAATCAAGTGGTCCAATTTTTCAGGAAAATAATAGCATATGTACTACTGTAATCTAACAAGTGTGCTTATGAATTTCTTAGGTGCTACTAAATTTGAAATGATTATTTCTATCCCCCCAAAGTCATTAGAAAATAATAGTGAGGAGCCTTCTTCACTAGTGGTTGCAGTTGCTGAATGGACAAGGGTTATTAAAAGTCCTCAAATCATTTTTCACTTTGGCACAAAAACAGACAACAGGAGGTATTGAAACACTGGACTGGAAACTATGTTCTGCCGTGTAACAGTTCTGGGTAGTTTAGCAACTGTGCTGCCTTCAGTTGTATCATTTTTTTTAAGTTTGTTCATTTATTTTGAGGTAGGGAGAGAGAGAATTCCAAGCGTGCTCTCCACTGTCAGCAGTGCTTGAACTCATGAACTGTGAGATCATGATCTGAGCTGAAATCAAGAGTTGGACACCCAACCAACTGAGCCACCCAGGTGCCCCAGTTTTATCATTTTTAAAATTGAATCATAATAGTATCTATTTCATATTTTTTAATTTTTTTTAAATTTTTTTTAACATTTATTTATTTTTGAGACAGAGAGAGAGCATGACCAGGGGAGGGTCAGAGAAAGAGGGAGACACAGAATCCAAAACAGGCTCCAGGCTCCGAGCTGTCAGCACAGAGCCCAACGCGGGGCTCGAACCCACTGACCGCGAGACCATGACCTGAGCCGAAGTCGGACGCCTAACCGACTGAGTCACTCAGGCGCCCCTATTTCAGATTTTTAAAGTCAGTATTATATTACTTATACCAAAATGATGTTATTCTGAACACAAGCAAACCTGTGACAACAATCTAGCATTAAGTCTCTCTTATAGTACTTCAAACCTCTAACCAGGCACATTTCTAAGGGGCTTTTATTTCCTACTATATCAACTTTTCTTCGGGATATGGACATTCTGTAATCCAGGCTAAAGAGCCAAAGGCAAAAAATAGAGGGGAAAAAAAAGGAATTAGTTGATAGTTAAAATGTATACAACTATATTTTTCATTATGATTACAATTTTAAATTCATTTATATAAGGACACAAACGTCAATTTTTGCTCATTTTTTTAAAATTTCTGTAAGTAGGCTCTACACCCAGTGTGGGTCTTAAACTCGTGACTGAGATCAAGAGTTGTAGGCTCTACTGACTGAGCCAGTCAGGTGCCCCAATTTTTGCTCTTTGTTATGTCCACAACACACAACACTGTATTTGGACATAGTAGGTGCCCTCTACATGTTTGTTGAATAAATAGAATGAAGGACTGAATTAATAAATAAATTTACTGTGTGTTCATCTGGTCCCTTCTTCAAGTACCAAAAAGTCCCAGAAGGCAGGGTAACTTTGCAGTTAGCAACAGGGTATTAAGGTCCTCAAAAAGACTGTAATTGTTGTGGTTTTCTAGATGACCTGAATATATGAGTGAGTAAATAAAAAAAAGGATAAAGGGGTAAGTCAGTAAAGATTATTAATTGGGGACAGCAACAGTTACTCAGGTGTGAGTTTAAGTGAAGGGTGAGACCAAATGACAGAAAAGTAAGAAGGAAGAAAGATGCTGATTTAATTCAGAGACAGAGAAGGAGTGGGGAGAGAGAGAAGAAGGGAGGGAGAGGAAGAGGGAGTGAGGTCACTGCTTGGGCATATAGTTAACTACCTGAGTAACTGTGTTTTTTGAACAACTTACTTTTCTTCTTAGGGTTTCTTCTTAGAAACATGTGACAGTTTGCTTAATCAAAAATATCTCTTTTGGGGGCACCTGGGTGGCTCAATTGGTTGAGCATCCAACACTTGATTTTGGCTCAAGTCTTGATCTCACAGTTTGGTTCTCCTGAGATTGAGCTCTGAGCTGGGTGTGGAGCCTGCTTAAGATTCTCTCTCTCCCTCTCCCTCTGCCCCTTCCTCCCTCAAGCTCCTGCCAGTAGTAAAGCAGAGTAGTAACCCCAAGACTGCTCAAATAGGGAGGGAGGGAGATAGGTGATAGCAGTTTTATCAGATTAGGCTACACTCAGAGGTAACATTTGATGAATACCTTGAAGTAAGTGAGAGATCAAGCTATAACAACATCTGGTCAAAGCTGTTCTGAATGTGGAGAAATTATATAATGGTAATCTATATTGAGCTGTCATTTCTCACCATCAGCTTTAAAATTGATTAAAATGTGTTTTCTGGGAAGAATAAGCATGAATCCTTAATTATTCCTTTGTGCTTTTTTTTTAACTTTTTAAATGTTTGTTTATTTTTGAGAGAGAGAGAGAGAGAGAGAGAGAGAAAGAGTATGGGGGAGGGGCAGAGAGAGAAGGAGACACAGAATCCCAAGCGGGCTCAAGGCTCTGAGCTGAACTGTCAGCACAGAGCCCAACACGGGGCTCGAACTCACGAACTGTGAAATCATGACCTGAGCAGAAGTCGGATGCTCAACCAACTGAGCCACCCAGGCTCCCTCTTTTTTCTTTTAATAACAATTATGACAAGCATTTATCATAGTGATCCATATTACAGGGTACCAGCTAGATTTTTTATGTTTACTTTTTAAGTACTTAGTGAACTTATGAAATAGGAATTATTATCGCCATTTAGTAGGTGAGAAAAATAAAAAGCAACAGGGCTAGGTAAAGGTCACAAAAATTTGTAGCAACTCAGCAAAATTATTTATTTAAATCAGCTAGTATATATGTATGTATGTGTGTGTTTGTATATATATATGGTTAGAGTTACATATATGACATCATCCACAGTTGCAGGAAAGGTTTTTTCTGAGTACCACACTTATTTCCACTGTCATTTTGCTTTATCCTGATGGACATAGGATATAATAAGCAAGACAGTACCTCACACAAAACGTAATGGGGCACCAAAAAATTCGGTAATCAAGATAAATAATATTTTAGAAATCAAAATCAATGTATAAATCCATGATGAATAAAATATCACAGTTTTAAATAATGACAGGATCAGACCCTGCACTTAACATACCTCACTTGCCTCACCCGAATCACAGACCTGTCTAACATTTCAATTAGTCCTTTTTCCACACAGCAAAGAGATAACTGATGAAGTTTACATGATACCCTTCCTAGGGGTATATTAGTACGTGACAAAAGAAAATCTAATTGCATCCTGTCAGACCAACACTTTGGAGTTCAGTCTTTTTATTGACCCCTTAAATTACTGCATGAACACGGCCTTCCAACATTTTTCTGAAAGCAAAGCTGGGTTCACAGAGACTGTGCTAAACAGTGTTCTGTTCTGCAAAATGCACTCATGGCTGCCAGGGAATGTTTATACTCTTCTGTCAGTCACTGGTTGAAAATGCTGGTTGAAAATACTTAAATTCTTTCAGATCCAGATAATAAATTCTGTCTTGGTCAGTTTCTAATAACAAGCTATTTCTTTAAATTGCATATAAGAGCGTAACACTAAACCCGGTGTATTTATTTATTATTCTCTCCAGGGCTAGCTGTAGGCAAAATTATGAAGTAGGTTGAGTTTATCCTTAACAGACTCAGGTCTCCATAATACATGCAGATTACCATTCTCCTCACCAACTACCCAAATGCCCTCCATCAGCCCGCATTGGCCCTCTGGAAAGCACACCAAACTTTTGCACACTTCCCATTATGGAAAGAGGCCCACAGGACCTGAAATTAGGTAGCTGTGATTAAAAAACAATCACTCATGGGGCGCCTGGGTGGCATTTCTGACTTTGGCTTGGGTTATGATCTCAAGGTTCATGAGTTTGAGCCATGTGTCAGGCTCTGTGCTGACAGCTCAGAGTCTGGAGCCTGCTTCTGATTGTGTGTGTGTGTCTCTCTCTCTCTGCTCCTCTCCTGCTCACCCTCTGTCTCTCTCTTTCAAAAATAAATATTTAAAACAACAACAACAAAAATCACTCATAGTAAGTCATCCCAAGGTGTGATATCCAACAATATTTTAATGTGTTTTCATGGCAAAAATGTTAGCATTTTAACAGAGGTTAGAAGAAAAAAAAACCCATGAGGGCACAAAACTGTATATATATATATATATATATATATATATATATATATATATGCACACACACACACACATACGTATACACATATACATATATATCATCAGCTATAAATTAATCATATGACCATAAGAAAATGTACTGAATTTTTTATGTTTTTAACATTTATTTATTTTTGAAAGAGAGAGTGCATGTGAAGGAGCAGGGAAGGGGCAGAGAGAGGGCGACTGAGGATCTTAAGGAGGCTCCCACTGTGAGTGCAAAGCCTGTTGTGGGGCTTGAACTCACAAAACTTGAGATCATCGAGTATTCAACCAAATGAGCCACCCAGGCACTCCAAGTATTGAATTTTTTTTTTATTGTGCTTTAAAAGTTACGCATAAGTATTGGAATGAGTGAGGTGTCATTTAGGATTTTTTTTTATTTTCCTTTTTTCATGAAAAAAATGTTTATTGTGAAATAATATCTTTATTGTGAAATACTTTATATAAACAAAGCATAGAGGATAATGAATATCAAGTAGCCAACCCAACTTTAATGAATCTCCTCATTTTTCCCTATTCACTTTATTTTTTTTTTATTTTTATTTTTTCAACGTTTATTTATTTTTGGGACAGAGAGAGACAGAGCATGAACGGGGGAGGGGCAGAGAGAGAGGGAGACACAGAATCGGAAACAGGCTCCAGGCTCTGAGCCATCAGCCCAGAGCCCGACGCGGGGCTCGAACTCACGGACCGCGAGATCGTGACCTGGCTGAAGTCGGACGCTTAACCGACTGCGCCACCCAGGCGCCCCTCCCTATTCACTTTAAAATGTATGTTAAAGAAAACAAAATTGAAACCTTCAGTAAGGGCATTTGTAAATTTCCTGTCCTGGAGGTAACCATTTTCACTAATTTAGTATTTACTATTACTTCATATTATTATACCATTTAAATTTATGATTCAAAACAGTAAGAAGTAGAAGTTTGGAAATTTTCAAACACTATATAAATCCTATAATCCTGTATGTATCTGTGACAACCTGCTTTTTTAGCTCACCTATTTTTTTAATTGGTCCATTTTGATTCATGTAGCTCTTCCTCATTCATTTTATTTTTTTTTTTTATTAAATTTTTTTTTTTCAACGTTTTTATTTTTGGGACAGAGAGAGACAGAGCATGAAGGGGCGAGGGGCAGAGAGAGAGGGAGACACAGAATCGGAAACAGGCTCCAGGCTCTGAGCCATCAGCCCAGAGCCCAACGCGGGGCTCGAACTCACGGACCGCGAGATCGTGACCTGGATGAAGTCGGACGCTTAACCGACTGCGCCACCCAGGCGCCCCTCATTCATTTTAATTCATAAAATGAAGTAACTCATAACTGTTTTCATTAGCATTCCCTGGTATCTGGTGAAGTTAAAAATCTATTCCTATATTAATTATCCTCCTCTATTAATTATGTTTATATCACATTCTGCATTTTATAGCAGTGAAAATACTTTATTCCAATGAAAATATCTACCAATGACTCTTCAGGTATTGTGGAACTTCATAAGGAAGTTCTTACTGTGCTAGGGACCTTCCAGTATGTCTTAGATACATCTAGTGCTGCTGTTTTTGTATCAAAGACTAATTCTGATTGTTTCAATCATCATTCATTGTGGCTTATAAATTATGATTAAGTATATAAACATAAATACCAACTTCCCTAAGTTCAAAAATTCTCATTTATTACATTTTATATGAGACTTTGGATAAGAAACTTAACATCTGCATGTCTCAATTTCTTCACCATTAAATAAGGTAACAGTAATAACGTCAATCCTTCACACTCTAAATGCAGCAGGATTGTTGGAAGTATCTAATAGTAACTAGTAATTGATGTAAAGTTAGACTACTGCCTGGCGCATAGTTATTAAGAGTAATAGTAGTAGTAGTAGTATGTAAAGTGATAATATATACATATATAAATATGTATATGTATATGTGTGTGTGTATATATATTCTCTGTTAGTTATTTTTACTAACCACCCCAGTTATAAATCATGTGTCATATTATATACATTAAAATGTGAGAATAGCCTTCAGTAATCACATTTTGGTTTATCTTATTTGTTTCTTTCCACATGGCATGTAATTAGTTTTTAAACCATTATGTTTTCCCTCATCCCGTATGTTTTATGGTCTATCTTTGAGCTCTTGGCTATTTTCATTCTCCATTTCAGAGAAAATTTTCTTTTTACTTACATATATGGCCCTGTAAACCTTACTGAATTCCATGAAAATACTTTGAAACTTTTCAGTGAAAGATACTGTGAAAATGTCATTGTTTTTCATTTTCAGATGTCTCAAAACAAGTAAATCTCTAAATGCAAAGTCATATCCTTTCCAAGATCTTAGCAAAAAATTGCCATTTTAGAATATGGCTATAGCAGGAAATGTCACTTTGTTGTAATGCTACAAAATAGTATTTTTGACCCCAGTACTAAAGACTAGGTTAAAAGCTTCAAAACTAGAGATATCCTGTGTAATTGACTGTGAATCCCCTTAAGGTACTAAAAATTGAGGGATCAGAATACAAAAATGTAGGAACAGCATGGTATAGTTAAGGCCTAAGAGCATTAAAATCTAATCACTAACCTGAAATCAAGACAGATGCAACCACATTTTCAAAATAGTCTTTAACATTCATTTCGTATAACCTCTTTATAACTCATCTCTCTCTCTCTCTCTCTCTCTCTCTCTCTCTCTCTCTCTTATCAATCAATAGCAGCTAGCTAGAAATTTTTTATTCAAAAATTTTCCTTGAAGTTGTAATCAGGGTAAAAATAAGTTTAGAATTCAAATGAAGCACACTGTTTAATAATAATAATACTGAGAATGTTGAACTTATGAATTGCACAACTTCTGTTATTAGAGAAGAGAGTGGTGGAATAAAGATGCAGAGGTTAATAAATGTCACAAAACAATAATCTTCATGAAAATGGTAAAGATACAGAAAGAGAAGTGCCAATTATTTAATATATATTTTTAAATTATAAATCCTCTACTTGTATGCTGAGAAATCCAAATAATACAATAGTTGTAACGTTAAAACTGATAATTTCCCACTCCTTTCTAGAGCCACTTCCACATATCACCACTTGAGCAGTTTTGCTTTTGTATTTTCAAGTTAAATACTTAAGAATGTACATAATTATATAAATATTTTAAAGTGATAATATACACATATATAAATATGTATATATATATGTGTGTGTATATATATATCCTCTGTTAGTTATTTTTACTGACCATACATCATAGATATTTTTCACATAAATAATCTTTGTATAAACTATCTTATTCTATGAAAATGGAGCAGATTATTCTGATGCATCATTGAACCATAGTACATTTATCCAATCCCCTACTGATAGACATTCGGATTCTCCCCACTTTTTTCTTTTTGCAAAACATGAATTATATTCATTCATTCATTCATTCATATTTCTTAGTTATGAGATATAATTATTTTAAGTGTATGTAGATTCTACCAAAGAAACTTTCAGATATATTGAACCAATTTCTATTTCTGCCAACAGGGTATAATAGTGACCAGTCCTTCATAAGATTCTCAAAATTTGAAGTAATTAAGCCTTCCTAAGATTGAGCCAGTCTGATAGCTAAAAGACGGTTGAACTGTCCATTTACATTTTCTTGACATCTAATGAGGTTAAGAATTTTTGATATATTTAATGCTTATACATATACCTTTCTATATATTATACATAAATTTAATTTGTACATATATTAGGTTGACTATATATGGCTTTTATTTATGGTATATTTTTATCATAGACATTTCCAGTGTTTATATAATCAATCATAGATGCAAATGGCTTTTGGGATTGTGTAAATTATTAGTAATAACTTCATCATAGACATCCCATTCTGTAAGATGTTTTCTTTAAAAAATATTCTGTAGAATTATTTATTTTTTTCCTTAACACATCGTTTTGTTGTGGTTTGCTTACTTGCTGTGAGAAATGCAGCTAGGATGAATAATTTTAAACTCTTCCCCAAGTTAGTCTTTGGTTTCATACTCAGATAAGACAATTTTCAATGACTGTAAATCCTACCTGTTTACTTGAAGTGAATGTAATATGATAGTTTATAAAACTTTAAACCTTTTCCTTCATACTATTGTTTTAAAAATATCTTAGACTTCCTTAAAATCCTCTACCCATAAATGTGATGCCACTTCTATACAAACTGTGAAGATTTCCAATCGTGCCTGGCTGGTGTTCTCTCTGAATATTAACTCTGCAGTTTTGGAATTAACCTGCAGCCTTTGCAGATCTGAGACCATCCTAGGGAAAAACACCTTAGGGACAACTTATTTTCTAATTAAGATAATAGTTTCTTCATGGTTTTTTTTTTTTTTTCTATCTGACAATGTTTTCCTACTGCATAGATTTTACTATATTGTTGGAAAGAATACTTGAATGTGTTGAAAAAAAAAAAAGTTCTAGTCCAGTGAATTCTAAGTGATTCCAGTGATTTGATGAGATCCTTTAAGCACCCAAGACCTTGCCTCCTCTTAAATTCTTGTTATTACACATTTTAGAGAATTTTTGGTTTCATATCCTTTTTATCCTCCTCCTGAACAATCTGTTATCCTGGCAAGTACTATTTTGACAAGAATGACATTTGAGCTCATTTATTAGCTTCCAGTTTTATTGCATTCATATTTGTATTTTTTTGTTTAAAAATCCTGTCCTCTTCCTCAAATTTTCTTTAGGATTTTCCAGCTAGAATATTCAGGTAAAATTGTCTTAAGGAAATAATTTCAAAGATGAATTATTACTGCTACTTTCCCTAGGTCTTTTCCATAGTCAAACTTCACCAAGTCCATTGCTGAAATTGACTGTTTATGTTATTCTATGCACACTCCTCTAATTTAACTCTCTTTACTATTATATAGAGTTGTTACTCTATTTCTTTGTTAAAATTCTTAAAAACTTCCTGTGATGTTCCTTATATCTGTCCAAAGATGTCACATCAGTTGTATTTTCTTTCTTAAGCCCCATTTAGATTTTGAAACTTAATGCATGTAACCCATATCAACTCCCAACATCTTCCAGGTCCCTCTGAAATATGCAGGATATCATTTCTCTTCTAGTAAAAGAAAAAAATATATATCATAAACAAAAGAAAATATACAAATTAGCAAGCAAGAATAATAAAAAAGAGGATTGTCATTGGGAAATCATGTCAATGCAGCAAGTCTGTCCCCACAGGGTAATAGATTGCCAAGGCTATAAACATGTTTCCGTAAGGGAGTTAATCAGGCAAGCCCATACTCACGACTCTTGGTACAATTTAGGCTACTAAGAAACTGCCTGGGACGGATGGGTATACTCAAGCCTTACATTCTGATCCATTCATGTGACAATATTCCTAGTGATCTGAAGAGTCTTAAGGGAGGTTGATTCAACAATTTTTTAGTCTTCTATTTTTCCATCTGTACCAAAGCCTAAAATCTCTGAAACTTCTATACATAATGAGTACCCTAAATCTAGCTTTTATCTTCCGCGCTTCTCAAACTTAATGTGCCTAAGAATCTTCTGGGAATCTTGTAACAATACAGATTGTAATTTAGTAGGTGTAGAATATGCCTGTGATTCTGCATTTCTAAGAAAATTCCCAGGAGATGCTAAAACTGTGGCTCTGTGAACCACACTCTGAGTCCTAGACCTTAGATTCATTCTTTACCTGAGAAAAACTGCGGGATGGTTCCAATTATGAAAACAATTACTATGACCAATAATGGTGGCTATAAAAGAGTTCACATTTATATGGCATTTCAAATTGACAGAACACTTTGACATTTGTTAACTCCTTCTGATATTCACAATAACCCCCTGATGAAGGCAGGGCATTAATTATTCACGAGAGAAATTGAAGGAATGTTAACTCTCTTGCTCAATGTCACACAACTAATAAGTGGCAAGGTGATTTGTGAGGTTAACTCAGACGTAGAGACAATATAACACAATGGCTAAGAGCACAGCTTTGTCTTTGAATATTGCCTCTTTCACATCTTATGTGACAGTGTACAAGTTACTTAACCTCTCTATTTTATTTTCCTCGTTTATAATCTGGACATGCCTGTTTCATATGTTTGTTAGGCTTAACAACCTCAGAAGTTCCTCATGTGAATGGCTATCACATAGTAATCACTAAACAAATGGTAACTGCTGCTGTTGTGTGTTGTCGCCTTTATTATCTCAGAACTCTGCTGAATTTCTGCAGATACCCCATGTACTAGCAAAACCTTAGTGCACACCTGCAAGGAATATCTAACTTCTCTGAAGCACTTGACCATGATGGGCTCTACATGGAAAATATGACAAGATTAGACCCTAGGAGGGAGCCTTTGAGTGTGTCTTTATTTAGCTGGATATGTGGGAGGACTTGCATGGAGCTGCCTATTGATGTGTTGTTATGTATATAAAGAATTTCTGCCTGCAGAGTTTCCACTATGGCGCCTTTCACAAACCTACAAATCCATGCACGTTTTCTTGAAGTGTAGAATAAAAGTCATTTTTTT
The DNA here is from genome assembly GCF_014898765.1 of Herpailurus yagouaroundi. Classification (NCBI taxonomy): domain Eukaryota; kingdom Metazoa; phylum Chordata; class Mammalia; order Carnivora; family Felidae; genus Herpailurus; species Herpailurus yagouaroundi. Next base: position 26,383,272 of record NW_024412394.1, on the reverse strand, counting down.
TGATGGTGGGATGCTGGCGAACCATTATATGTGGCTAGGCTTCAGATGATTTCACCACTTATGTTTTCTGCCAAAGTAACTGAGCAGTACCTTGTGAAAGAGCTGAAAAAATGACATCCATATCAGTGACAGATAAATGAGAAAGAGCAAAACAAAAGAAAGGACTATACCACTATTGACAAGTTCATGGGGTATGACTTATGAAATTGTCTCAATAATCATTAAATGTGTTTTTTGCCTTTTATGAACACTGACATCTAGGCTGGGGTAGCAAGTCTTTTTAAATGTCTTAAATAAAAATACTCATTCTCTTTTGGGTCGGTTTTTTCATCAAATGGAATAAAGGTATAATCTTTTTCCTATTTAAAATTCATCATGACTTCTTTTCAGTAACATGTATCAGTTTTGTGGTTGGAAAGTTCATGGTTCCAGGTATTTTTTTTTTAATTTTTTTTTCAACGTTTATTTATTTTTGGGACAGAGAGAGACAGAGCATGAACGGGGGAGGGGCAGAGAGAGAGGGAGACACAGAATCGGAAACAGGCTCCAGGCTCCGAGCCATCAGCCCAGAGCCCGACGCGGGGCTCGAACTCACGGACTGCGAGATCGTGACCTGGCTGAAGTCGGACGCTTAACCGACTGCGCCACCCAGGCGCCCTTTTTTTTTGAGAGAGAGAGAGAGGGAGGGAGGGAGAAAGAGAGAGTGAACATGTGCAGGTGCCAGCAGGGGAGGGGTAGGGGGAGAGGGAGAGAGAGAATCTTAACCAGGCTCCACACCCAGTATGGAGTTTAATGGGGGCTCAGTCTCATACCATGAGATCCTGACCTGAGCAGAAATCAGGAGTTGGACACTTAACTAACTTAGCCACCCAGGAGCCCTGGTTCTAGGTATTTTGACTTCTAATCATTTTTCATCTAACTTGATCATAATGTGAGTCTCACCACTATAATGCTTTTAAGAGATTTTAGGTATGCAAGCAAAGTAAAAGTATAGAACAAAGATAAATACGGTAAATTTTAGGATAAAAAACATAAGATTATGTTTCATAGGACTATCAGTAGGGTGAACAATTGGTCAGCTCAGTCAACCAGCTCAGCTGTTATTTCACTGAATAGCTGATTGACTTTTGAGCAGCTGAACTATTGGTATAGAAGATGGGATTGAGAGACAAAATTTCCTTATTATATGGGACTTTTGGATGAGAAGAACAGATAAAATGTCTATGTAGTCTCTTTTTGCAATGAAATAATAAGGAATAAGGAATGTGCACTACATAGCAGGAAAAAGCTAGCAAGTAAGACAAAGTTAAGGAATTATTTGCATCCTTCCACGAGCCATATTGTATTAGAACATAAGTTTATAGACGTGCCTGGGTGACTCATTTGGTTAAGTGTCTTACTTTGGCTCAGGTCATGATCATATGGTTCTTGAGTTTGAGCCCTGCATCAGTCTCTGTGCCAATAGCTCAGAGCCTGGAGCCTGCTTTGCATTCTGTGTCTCCCTGCCTCTGCCCCTCCCCTGGTCACACTCTGTCTCTCTCTGTCTCACTCAAAAATAAACAGACATTAAAAAAATGTTTTAAAAAGAACATAGGTTTACAAAGAATGTCTAATGACATTGGATAAAAGTTAGCAATGATATTTAATTTAAAAGCAATTATTTTATTGTAGTACGACTTTCAGCAACATAAAAATAATAACGTACTCATATATAGAAAGTGAGAGTAGAAGTAAATACACCAAAATTTTAATTATGTTGGGACTATGAGATAATTTTCATTTCTTTTTGAGTATATTCTATATATTTTTACAAAATGGCCATATGGTTTAGGAATTACTTTAATAACCAAACATATGATAAACATTTTAAAAATAAAATAAAACCTAGAACCAGGAGACTATATTTTGCATTTAAAAGAGCAGATAGGATCTTTTGAAGTCACATTGGCTTTGGTTCAAATGTTAACCTGTCACTCAATTAGTAAGTTTAGGCTATGGTGTACCATAGTATCAGGTAGCCCCAATAGTCTCCTTGGCTTAACAAAATCAAGTTCATTTCTTGTTCATTCAAAGGCCACTGTTATTCCAAAGAAGCTGTACTCCATAGGGTGGCTCAGCATTCCAGGCTAATTTGCTCTATGACTCCTATGAATAATACACCCATGCTTTCATAGGCTGTGTGGCATTGGAAAAGAGGCTAGGGAGGTGAGCGTCGGCAATTAAGTGAATCGCTTCCAAAGTGGCACCCAGCATGTCAGCTCCCATTTCATTGCCAAGATCAGTAACAGTAGTTGAAAGTGTAGGCTTCCTTGTACTGGAAGTACAAGAGAGACAAAGTCCTGATAAACCTTAGTATCACCCACCATAGCCATTAGACTCCTACAAGCCATGGGACTTGGACTCCTCTCAGATTTATGTAATCATGTAAGAGCCTTATATGACTAAAGTATAAAACGTATCTAAACTCACTCCAAGTCTGGAGTAAGTAGTTCGTAAATTTTGTATCCTCCTTTGGGTTATAGCTGAGTCAAATATATACAAACTGTAATGCTAGTCATCTGTATTATAGTATTCCTATTCCTCCTGTCTTTAAACTATCTGACATGACATGGGTACCTACACCTTCTTTGGGTTCAACAACAGGATTTTTTATATCGTATTATCCTTCTAATCCAGGGTGCCTAGTGGGTCTATATGAATCAGTGATTTGTTCATAAAGCTCAATATGATTTTCTTTTTTTAATATGAAATTTATTATCAAATTGGTTTCCATACAACACCCAGTGCTCATCTGAACAGGTGCCCTCCTCAATGCCCATCACCCACTTTCCCCTCTCCCACCCGCCATCAACCCTCAGTTTGTTCTCAGTTTTTAAGAGTCTCTTATGTTTGCCTCCTTCCCTCTCTGTAACTTTTTTCCCCCTTCCGCTCCCCCATGGACTTCTGTTAAGTTTCTCAGGATCCACATAAGAGTGAAAACATATGGTATCTGTCTTTCTCTGTATGACTTATTTCACTTAGCATCACACTCTCCAGTTCCATCCACATTGCAACAAAAGGCCATATTTCATTCTTTCTCATTGCCAAGTAGTATTCCATTGTGTATATAAACCACAATTTCTTTATCCATTCATCAGTTTATGGACATATAGGCTCTTTCTATAATTTGGCTATTGTTGAAAGTGTTCCTATAAACATGCGGGTACAAGTGCCCCTATGCATCAGTACTCCTGTATCCCTTGGGTAAATTCCTAGCAGTCCTATTGCTGGGTCATAGGGTAGATCTATTTTTAATTTTTTGAGGAACCTCCACACTGCTTTCCAGAGTGGCTGCACCAGTTTGCATTCCCACCAACAGTGCAAGAGGGTTCCCGTTTCTCCACATCCTCTCCAGCGTCTATAGTCTCCTGATTCGTTCATTTTAGCCATTCTGACCAGCATGAGGTGATAATCTCAGTGTGGTTTTGATTTGTATTTCCCTGATGAGGAGTGACATTGACAATCTTTTCATGTACCTGTTGGCCATCTGGATGTCTTCTTTAGAGAAGTGTCTATTCATGCTTTCTGCCCATTTCTTCACTGGATTATTTGTTTTTTGGGTGTGGAGTTTGGTGAGTTCTTATAGATTTTGGATACTAGCCCTTTGTCCGATATGTCATTTGCAAATATCTTTTCCCATTCTGTCGGTTGCCTTTTAGTTTTGTTGGTTGTTTCCTTTGCTGTGCAGAAGCTTTTTATCTTCATGAGGTCCCAATAGTTCATTTTTGCTTTTAATTCCCTTGCCTTTAGAGTTGTGTCAAGTAAGAAATTGCTGCGGCTAAGGTCAGAGAGGTTTTTTTCCTGCTTTCTCCTCTAGGGTTTTGATGGTTTCCTGTCTTACATTCAGGTCCTTCATCCATTTTGAGTTTATTTTTGTGAATGGTGTAAGAAAGTGGTCTAGTTTCATTCTTGTGCATGTTGCTGTCCAGTTCTCCCAGCACCATTTGTTAAAGAGACTGTCTTTTCATTCCTGGGCTGCAGGGCTAGTTCAATATTCGCTAATCAATCAATGTGATACATCTCATTAGTAAAAGAAAAGTTAAGAACCATATGATCCTGTCAGTTGATGCAGAAAAAGCATTTGACAAAATTCAGCATCCTTTCTTAATAAAAACCCTCGAGAAAGTTGGGATAGGAGGAACATACTTAAACATCATAAAAGCCATTTATGAAAAGCCCACAGCTAATATCATCCTCAATGGAGAAAAACTGAAGTCTTTCCCGCGAAATCAGGAACACGACAGGGATGTCCACTCTCACCGCTGTTGTTTAACATAGTGTTGCAAGTTCTAGCATCAGCAGTCAGACAACAAAAGAAAATCAAAGGTATCAAAATTGGCAAAGATAAAGTCAAGCTTTCACTTTTTGCAGATGACATGATATTATACATGGAAAACCTGAGAGACTCCACTGAAAGTCTGCTAGAACTGATACATGAATTCAGAAAAGTCGCAGGATACAAAATTAATGTACAGAAATCAGTTGCATTCTTATACACTAATAATGAAGCAACAGAAAGACAAAGAAACTGATCCCATGCATAATTGCACCAAGAATCATAAAATATCTAGGAAAAAACTATAGAAAGCTTATGAAGGAAACTGAAGAAGATACAAAGAAATGGAAAAACATTCTGTGCTCATGGATTGGAAGAATAAATATTGTTAAAATGTCGATACTACCCAAGCAATCTACATATTCAATGCAATCCCAATCAAAATTGCACCAGCATTCTTCTAAAAGCTGGAACAAGCAATCCTAAAATTTGTATGGAACCACAAAAGACCCTGAATAGCCAAAGTAATATTGAAGAAGAAGACAAAAGCAGGAGGTGTCACAATCCTGGACTTCAAGCTGTACTACAAAGCTGTAATCATCAAGACAGCATGATATTGTCACAAAAACAGACACATAAACAAATGGAATAGAATAGAGACTCCAGAATTGGACCCACAAAATTATGGCCAACTAATCTTTGACAAAACAGGAAAGAATATCCAATCAATATGCTTTTCTAAGGTAAGAGAGTGCCCACAGCAGGCACTACAAAAAGAATAGTGAGGAACTTTATCATATTAGCTTCCTCTGTTCCCATCTGTTGGCAGAAGCCAGCAAAATCATTTTACTGAACCATGCCAAGTTTATATGATTCATTGACTTAGATGTCCTCTCTCCCCAAGGAGACATGCAATATATATGGAAAATGAGTGATCTTTGGAATTAGATGTATGTATATTGAAACCTTACTTCTATCACCTATGTGCCATGCAATCTCAGGAAACTGATCTAGCCTCATAGAACTTCAATTTCTTCTTAAAAAAAAATAGAGATAAAAAATATTTACCTGCGGCAGATGCTTTTGATCCCCCACATCTCCTCTCTTAGGCCAACCTCTGATTTCAGTCTCAGTTTTGGTAAGCGACTGGGTACAGCTGCCAGCGTTCATCTCATAGGTTCATCTCTCTGCTTTTCTGCATGAGGGCCTTCCCTTCCAGTGCCTGGTCAACTCACAACAGCAACTCAGATGGAGTAGAGTAGACCTAACTCCCCCTGCAGACAGAAATCCTCAATAAATGCCCCAGCCTCTCATGCTTCTAACAGATGATTCTGAGAGGCATTTCCTATACTTCCCAGAGTCCTAGTGAAATCTTGCCTGCATTCCCCACAGCAGAATCCACAATAACACATTTCAGGTGGGCTTTTCCTTCCTCCTTTCTTCCCCTACTGCCTCATTCTCTGTATGTGGATCACATCCCATATAAACTGTCCACACTCAAATGCTTACCTTGCATTCTGCTTTGAGACGACCCAAACTTTCACAATAACAAACTTCAGAAAACGCCTACAGTGTTTCTTTTATATTTTATAAATGTCAGGTCATTTTCTTTTGTGTAAATTAATCTTAAATAAATTCACACAGTTCTTCTGAAACATTCATATTCTATATGGCCATTGGACTTGTAACTTCTTATCATGATGTCAGGTGGGTTGGCACAGTGGAAGGTGGTATTTCTGAATACCATTCCTGTATGAGGACAGCTAGAAATAAGCTAATTATACTCACAAGTGACTGTGAAAACCCAAACTAAGTGTATTTCCAACTCAAGTACCCTTAAGTAGGTCCCAAAACGCCCCTGGCCACTCCAAAATTATGCAACCCAGAGAAAAGTGTGACAGAGAGGATTTCAGAATGGAAAAAGAGAATAGTCTAGGTACCGTGGTGTTATACTATCTTACTGTAGAAGGTTTAATGAAAACATAAGGCTGTGTGAACACTTGCTATAACTCTTCTCAGGACCTTGGAAGAGATCAGTGCAAGCGAGGGGCCTAAAGCTTAAGCTTCATTAGCTTCGTGATAAATCCACCTCAGGTCATGGCTATTAATAAATTACTGTTGGATGACAGAAGGACTAGGAGAGAAAGAGGAATAAGGAAGAGCATATCTTCTTATGATACCATTTTGTATTCCATGTGGAAAATATAGGGTAGAGTCATATGGTAAGCCTTTTATTTTTCCCTCAATTATTAAAATCTTTATTTAAAAATGCATGAAGAACTTTCTTTTAAGGGTAACGAAAAAAAGGTAAGGTTTTAAATTTTAAGCATGTACTTATTCTGGGAATGAATTGAAAATGAACAAGAGGAAGAGTAAAACCATGTATTCATCTGGCACTTGGGATTTTTCATATATGGGTGTGAGACTAAAGAAAGAATTTGATAAGTAAAGGATTTCAAAAGAGAAATAAAATAACTTAAAATTCCAAAGTCTCTTTAAACATTTTACATATAATTGCCATGCTAATTACACTTTTATGTTTTATTTGTGTCATGCTAGATCCTTTCTAGCAATGCTGCTGTTGCCCTATTGAAGTATTGCTTGTAGTCAAATAAATAAAATATTGTTTCCTTTAGTGCATTGTGTGTGTGTGTGAGAGAGAGAGAGAGAGAGAGAGAGAGAGAGAGAGAGAGAGCATTTCAGATTGGTCTTTCCTCTAATTATCCTGAATTAGTGAGATTTTACTGAATGTTTGTCAGTTTGTGGTTAGATTATGTATATGTGAGACTGATGATTAGACAGCTGCTCAATGTATAATCCTAAACCTAAACCATAAGGAAACAACACACACAAAAAAAAAAATTAAAAGGAAAGGAATTATTATATTCCAGTCCAGAAGTAATAAAGAACATTATCTAAAATAATCACATTCTTTATTCAATAGAAGCTGTCAAATTTTCATCCCTCAACTTTATCATTCTTTTGTGGTTACAGAATAATTTTTTCTTAAAAAAAGAAGTTTTTTTCCAGATAAAATTATACAAAACTAATATATCCAGTTACTGGAAGAAAAAGTAAAGCAAACTTTATTTTTTAATTTATTTTAAATAGTTTTTTTAAATGTGATTTATTATAGAGACAGAGCATGAGCATGGGAGGGGCAGAGAGACAGAGGGAAACATAGATTCCGAAGCAAGCTCCAGGCTCTGAGCTGTCAGCACAGAGCCTGATGCAGGGCTCGAACTCAGAAACTGTGAGATCATGACCTGAGCCAAAGTTGGACACTGAACCAACTGAGCCACCCAGGCGTCCCATAAAACAAACTTTTTTAACACCGAGGTGTTTTTCTAAACTGAAACAGTTAGCTAGCTAGCTAGTAATACACAAACATATCTGTACAAGAGGACCATTGAGAAACTGACTGGGAACTTGTTCCCAATATTGTAGAAAGTTTAGAAGACAGTGGTTTCTCTCCACCCTCCCCAGCAGGTAGCCAGTGCCTGTTGCTCTGGTTGTGGCCTGCTCACATCACAGGACCTTAGGGGCCACTGGTGTTTCACAGCCCCAAAGAGAAATGGATACACAATGGAAGGTTATCACTGCCTCTAAGACCCTCTGAACTTTAGTTTGAGAATTCAGAATGTTAAGAAAGTAGAAGTTGGCAATTAGGGAGAAAGAGTGAGAAAGAGAAGGGGAGAGTGGTTTAGTAAGTGGCAGAAGCAATTGTTCATTCCCGTGCTTCAGAGGTGACTGGAGCAGCCGTGGGTTAGGAGGACCTGAGAAACGTGCTGTGGCTTGAGGAGGTCCCACGGTCCTATTTTGGCATGGCAGGGATTTGGGCACCTGCATCCAGGAACCCTCTCGGCTTCACCTGCTTCCTGGCAAATTGAAGTACAGTGCAGAAAGAATACAAGTGGTTATACGGAAAGATTATTGGTGCTGTTTTTCCTCTCAGAACAGTTTTCTCTTTATTCTCTAACCTGTTAATACTTGTTAACACATGTTAAATACTTGTTTGTGTTTATGATTTTGTGAAATGAAACTAGTTCTTGATCTCAAAGAGTAATGCAATATAGAATAAAATAATTATAGGAAATACTTTGTATTGGGGTGCCTGGGTGGCTCAGTCGGTTGAGCATCCAACTTCAGCTCAGGTCATGATCTCACGGTCTGTCAGTTCGAGCCCCACCTCGGGCTCTGTGCTGACAGCTCAGAGCCTGGAGCCTGCTTCGGATTCTGTGTCTCCCTCTCTCTCTGCCCTTCCCTGGCTCGTGCTCTATCATTCTCTCTGTCTCTTAAAAATATATAAACATTAAAAAAGAAATAATTTGTATCATAATATCCACTTTTTGCCTTAATGTGATGTAATTCTGGTCCTGTGACACCTTTCAGTGTCAGACTGACGGATTCAGTCAAAGCTGAGACCACAGCAAACCCCAACATTAGCAATCCATGTAGGCTAATCAGTTGTCACACATACCTATGTATTTTATTTCCCAAGCTAAAGAGACCCCTGCAATTCTTAACTGAGTCTAACATACTACTGAAAACTTTTTTTCTTGCCTTGCATGCCTGATTAGATAAAATGATCTTACACTATCATGAGCAAAATATATTTTAAGAAGTTAATCTGCATCAAAATTATATACCCAGTGCCTTCTAAAGAAAGAGACCACATAGAAATAACCACTAGTTTGAATTTTCAGGTTTCCTATAGGATAACAGGTAATTAAGAATAGTTGACTGATATATGCCAGAATCTCACTTTGGTTTAGCAAATTATTGACAGGGGTCAAAAACAGTTTGTGACATGGAACGACTGTGGTTTTTGACTTGTGTTCGTGTGTCTGTGATTGAAAGAGCACTAAAACGTCTCGCTGATGGACTGGGATGGGATTGGGGAAAGAATTTGGGCAAAGGGAGGCTTGGTTCTTTGTCCTATGGTGTAGACACTAAGTCCCATTCCTTAGTGGATCTCTACATCTGAATGTCTTAAAGATGTCTCACATTTGAACTTAATGTCTTTCCCAGAATCTGTGCCATCTTTTTTTTATTATTACAGTGAGTCCCAATCCTCCTCAGAAGCTGACTACTGTTAGTCAGCCTAGATTCCTTCCCTCTCCTCTCCGTGGCCCTGCCTCCATATTCAATTTGACTGTCTCACAAATGTTTCTCAGATTTGCATCACCTGCTCCTCCTGGCCCTGCCACGCCAACACTTCACTAATTTAGTCCCTCACCATTTCCTGTTTGAAGTAAGGCCAAATAACAGTTGTGTTCCCTTCCTATACTCTCTACTTTTCTAACCAGTCACTTGTGTGCCTTACACTGCTGTGGGAATTATTCTAAATGATAAAGCTGATCGTGACTCCTTTCCTTAATCCACACTGGTTTTTCATAAACAGCAGGTTCAAGCTGTGTGCGGACCTGGTCCAACACACTTGGCCAGTGCCATCTGTCAGCAATCTTCCTTTTCCTTGACTGCATTTGCCTATCGCACCTTATGCATCAGACATACTATATTGCTATGGTTCACTGAACTGACCATGTTTTTCTGTCATGTGTCTCTGTATGTGATGCTGTCATTTCCTGGACTATTCCTGTCGCACGTTGCTGCCTAAGTCAGACCCTTCCTTCAGAACTCACTCCTGCTGGGAAGGCCTTTCTGACACAACCTGCCTGTGTTAAGGACCCCGTCTGTCTGTTTGCATGGCATCCTAGACCACTTATCATAGAGCATTATAATAATCTTTTTAGTTGTCTGAATTGGAGTTTTAGGTTTCCAGGACCATACATTTATAGAGTCTGTTCACGGGTAACAGTGCAGGATAGCTCCACTCTATTCAGCCTCCTTCTGGAAGGGGGTTCTTTCTTCTCCTCACTTCGAGGACTCCCAGCCCCTAGCCACTTATGGTGCAATTCACTTTGCTCTCTTTTTCCCTAAAACCAGTCTCAGCTGGCAGAAAACATTATGCTTTCAAGCTCAAACCTGAATATCTCAAACCTAGGTTGGTAGCATTAATGACATTGGATTTCTGCTTTTGGCAAAGGATCAAAAAGGGAAAAATTGCTTTGGAGATACCAATAACAGCATGGATGGGAGAGAGCGTGATGAAGCGTGTGTACACAAAAACATGCAAACTAGCTTCCAGACATGAAATACTGTCATATGTTCAGTACTGGTTTTACAGATCCAAATGTTTAACCTTATTCTCACATTGGAGAAAAAAATACCCATTAAAAAAAAATTAGGTTGTAGATCTCTCTAAGTGATTAAAATCAATTAGGAATGAACTAGAAGTACAGTTCTTATATGATTATAGCTTATGAATTTAAGTACAATAGGTTCTAAAGTTAATGGATTTCAGCTTAGACTAGAGATGTTCTGTTAAAAGGTCTTGTTTTCATTGCTTTTTATGATCTTCCAAGCAGTCATTTAGGTGGTTGCCAAAAATAAGAAAAAGAGGTTATTTTAAGTATTAACACTTTTTTTCTGACACATGGTCATTGTTTCCAGTCAATCATCTGCAATATTAAAAGTGATCAGGCTGCTTTACATTTAATGAAGTGTTTCTGAGAAGCTATTTCTTTCCTTTATAATAACAACTATATCCCATATTCAAATATCACTTCATTCTTACCAGGACAAAAGCCTTCTGGCTTTTTTTAAGAAAATCAACATAATCATTCAAACCAACACATTGACTGAAATGTTTTTAAAGATGGGCACGTATTTCTATACCTAAAGAATCTCACTAGAGATCTATGTATGTCATAAACTGTAAAGAATGTATTGTGCTACCAAAAATCTTACTTAGTATAAACTAATTAAGAAACATAGATACATTTACATTTGGAATTTTGCCTTCTACTGAATTAAATTAAAATGAGAATGGAAATTTTAAGGTAAAAATTGATAACATTCATCTTTAAAAATATAACAACACACTATAAAAGTAAAATATGAGAAAAGACTGGAGGTCATAAAGGTACATTTCTAAACGTGTTATTAGCAGTGTTGTTAACAATAGTATTTTTTTTATTCTATCTCAGTCAGGATCCCAGTAGGAAACAGATGGCACATTCAAATTGGGGCAGTTTGAGGGTAGTTTCATAAGGAATATTTAGGATTGTATGGTCAGGGTATAGAGAAGTCATATAGGACAGTGTGGTATTCTGACCTAGTACTAGAAGAGCTTTTAGAGCGCTTAGGGGAGGAGAGAGTTACTAGTTACCAGTTACCAAAATGTGGAAGGAGAGAGCTAGGTAGAGAGGGCTTCTTTAGAAAACCTGTGACCTTCAGCATAGGACTCCATCCTGAGTAGAGGAACGTACTGTGTGGAATGAAGCTGGTGAAATACACAACCCACATTCATTCTGCTCCTTTCCACTCATCTTTTACTAGGGTTCCCATTGGCTGAACCCAGCAAGGCACCACAAGCCATAGTAGTCCGTCAGTGAAGTCCATACAGGTCAGCCTTTCTGGGCCGAGAGCACAGAGAAAATGGGTGGAGAGTACATCTGGAGAGATGAATAGGAAATATCCAGCAGAGTTGCTAATATTAAACATTATATTCTCTGTAAATAAACCATACATAGAGAATTTGTAACTTAATCTGTGAAGCAGGAAATTAAGTCAATATCATCTAAAGCCTCAAAGTTAAAAAAAAAAATCATCCAAAATGCCTTCTTATTTGACATTTGCAGATATTAGCAAAATAGAATTTTGTGATTCAAGTTGATTAGCCAGTATAAACATCCAGACCAAATAGACTGGGGCTCTGACAAAATAGACTGAGGGTCACCCTAGGAATGGACTGTACATTGGTTCAGATATTCTATTCATATAAACTACATCTACTTTGATTTATCCATTCATCTGTTTATCCGTATGTCCATTTACTTGTTTATTCATTTATCAAATACTTAATGAGTCTGATTTTGTGCCATCTCTGCCTAAACTCTTCAGTGCCCATATTGATGGCCCTTCTAGCATATTATATTTTAATAACCAAATTTTAGCACTTTTTAAACATTTGAAACCTTTCAAAAGTCAAATCTCAAAATCTGAAATTATTCTTTGTGACCACAACTTATTACTGATTAGTCCTTCATATTTTCCTCTTTAAAAAATTATTTTTTTTAAGTTTATTTAGTTTTTTGAGAGACAGAGAGACAGAGAATCCCACTACTCTGGTAGTGCAGAGCCCAAAGTGGGGCTCAGACCCAAGAACTGTGAGATCATGACCTGAGCTGAAATCAAGAGTCAGACGCTTAACCGACTGAGCCACCCAGGTGCCCCTTAAAAACTTATTTTTAATTTTCATTGTAATTGTTTAGGTACCTACCTCCACCTACTGAACATGGAGGTCTGCCATCTCAAGAAAGCCCTTCCTGCCATTAGAATATATTTTCGCTTGCCTACCTTAAACCTCCCTTTAAAGTTCTCAACTCAGGGTCTACTCTCTGTGACCACTTTCCAGTTGCAAATTTTCATTGGAAAAGTCACATGAAAATGCACATATTGGGTGAACATGAATTCAGGATTTCAATTAGATTTTTATGTTCTGACGTCTTTATTCATCCCTTCTTGATTTTCCATAAACTTGCCTATAATATTATGCCCAAATTATCAGTCTTCTCAAGTCTAGTCTTACGTACAATTCTTTCCCTCTCAGAGTTGGTATTTACAACTTACCTATGCTGAAACTGTCTTATTTTCTGGAACTCCAATTCTCTGGCCCAACCTTTCTGTCTGTCAACTCTGTCTGTCAGCTCTCCTCTGATTCCAATTCCTCACCTGCCAACTTAAACTACATAATATATAACCAAAATACTTTCTTTATATTTTAGTCAAATCCCTCACTTTATGCCATTCGTGTGCTTATTTGATTTCTGCACTTGTACAAGCAGGCTGCTGAGTGCTGCCGCTGGGGAAAGGTGAACATGATGAGGACGTCACTTATTTTCTCTAGTCCACTGTTGTTGTTGTTGCTGCTGCTGTTGTTGTTTTTTCCTTTTTCTCAGAACAGCCGCTTTAAGTCAGCAGCACTCTTTTAAAGTGCTATGTTTCACGTCCATCTCCTCACTCCCAGAAGATCACCTTGCCTCTAAATTCATGATTAAAATAGAAACAGTAAGGAGTAAACTCTCTTGACACCACACCCCACCTACATCTTTATTTATATCTATTCTCTTACTCATCCACTTCTCTTATGCCTTGAAAAGGAAATGTTCTGACTCACTCAAATGGATCCCTACCTTCTGCCTGGGTTCTATATCTGATCCCTTTCTTCTCTGTTCCTACAAAACTTTGCTACCGCCTGTCTCCCATATCTTCCTTCTTTCTCACTCATAAATTCCCATGATTTTTCCAACTTTATCAAATAGCTACCCCAGAGACAACTTCTTTAGGTCTGTATCATCTTCTAGCCATTTCTCTCTTTCTTTATAACCACCTTTCTTTAAAGAGTTGCCCAAACTAAATAAATGTCTGTTCTTGCTCCCCTAGTTATAGTTCATCTACTATTTGTATCTCGAGTTCTGACCCAACGGCACACAAATTCTGCTTGAGTTTAGGAATTTTCAAGCCCAACGAGCGGTTTTCAACCTTTTCTTGCTTCCTTTCTCTGTGCCATTTCACACTAATTATATTTCCTCTTCTGAATGTTCTTTCAAGGCTTCTTTGACACCGCTACAGTTTCTTTATTTCTTCTCACCCTCCGACCATTTCCTCAGTGTTTTCCATTGCTCCTCAATGCTGCTCTCCCTAGGTCTTTTTTCTTCCTTCTAAATGCTTTCCCCTGGCTCCACATGGCCTCCTACACTCCCATGCCATCAAATAATGACTGTAGATCACTTCTTGGCCTCTTGGCCAAGATCAAGCGCAAATAATGACTGTATACCAGCATTCCCCTAAATTTTATACAACAAAATGGGAGCATGATACTAATGAATTACACATGTAATTGAATGCTGGTTCTGGTACTTAATAGCCAGGGTTAAGTTTGGCAAAACTTCTCTGAGCTTTGGACTCCACAAGTGTAGAAGTGAGAAGTAATGCCAGCCACAGAGGTCATGTGTGATGAAAAAGGGCATCCAAAAGTACTAGGGCAGCTCCTAGTATATAGTAGGTATTTAAGAAAGGTACCTCATTTTCTCTCATTTTTTCTAATTATTCCTCCCCTTTCCCTTAAACAAATACTTCTCCTAAATCCCAGTTCCATCATTTGTCTATACAGGCACACTTGTTTTTTTTCTTTTATATCCCCAGTCTAGCTTAATGGAGCTACTGTTTTCTCAATTACTTATACAAGAAATCTTGGAGTTTTCATCCTGTACACCCTCTTTAGGTCAGCTCCACCCATACTCAGTATCCCAAATCCTATTAACATTTGTGTAAATATTACAGAAATGCTTTCTTTCCCTTCCCACTGCTCTTGCTTAGTAATTCTATTTTGAAATGTCCCTGTAATGTTATAGTGTTTCTTTGCCTCCAAACTCAGTCCCTTCCCACTCAGCCCTGGAAATTATCATTCTACTTTAATCACAGAAATATTTCTAAATCAAAAAGTTTATCATGTTATTCGAGATTGTCTATGATAACACCCACATACCATAACATACTAATGATGGTAGTTCAGGATCTAGTCTTCACTTTCTTACCCTCACCGTCCAAAGGCCCTTTGAGGGACTTCCATACTAAGCAATTTGCACTTTCTAAAGTCTAGTGTCGTTTTATTTCTGTCAGAAAGTGTTACTTCTGTCAGGAGTTCCCTCCTCTGCCCCTCTCTGTGTCTGCTGTCGAGTACATACTCATTCTACGGGAAATCAACAAATCACCACAGTCTATGAAACCCTCCCTGAGCTTTCCACCTTAATCTGAAAAGTTACTATACCCTTAGGTACCCGTGTTGTCTTGTAGATGCTTCCATGACAATGAACATTTATTTAATTTTCCATCTTTTTTGGTAATTGTGAATGTTCTGACAACAGAGAATGTGTCTTATCATTACATCCATAGCATAGCACCTAGCTTATGTCTAGAAAATAGATGCTCAATGTATGTGTATTTGTTAAATGAATAGAAGACATAAGTTTACTTCACTCTTACCTGACGGACATCTGTTTTCTCCTCTGCCTTCTCTTTCTCATAATCTATCTAGATCAGTACGTGAGGCTCCTCATTCTCAGGTAGGCTGAATCTTCAGACTTTATTTGGCATCTTGTCCAGATACCTACCTCAGTTACCATTTTCTCCTATTTGCTACTTTCATCTTCAGCCTCTCTCTACCGGTTGTTTATTCTTTATCTTCTGTTCCAACCTTCTGTGCATCTGCATTTCCAAACCCCTCTTAACAATACTTCTCCCTCAAGCTGTTTTTTTTTCCCCCCCTTTGGGTTTTAATTCATTGTCAAAACTTCACTATCTGCATATTCCTTAATCTGGTATATATTTTCAATAAGCATATTTTTAGCACTGTTATCCTACCTAAAATTTTAACATTTGCTATTATTAAAACATAAATTTTTACTAGAAGTCCCTACCCCCTTAGTGTAGAGCATTGAAACATATCTAATCACTTTCCTCTCTGTTTCCCTGCCTTTGTTCCTTCCCAGATGAAGAAATACAAGTCATCAAAAAGGACTGCACTCAACATTTCTATCTTATTATAAGAATATCTCTAATCACTCCTTGGCTTAAAACTAGCCAGTAATATATCAGTGAAATGAAAATAAATTCCAAAACTCTTATCGTGAACTACATGACCCTAAATGACCTAGATCACATTTGAATAAATCTTGGACTTTATAGGGTACCATTCTTAGTTTCCCCATAACACTAGGCTGTACCCTTCCCTCTGTTACTAACACCTACAATTTTCTTAGGAGATTTTTATGTAACACTACTTTCTTTTATGTAACTATTTACTCTCTAAATCTTTGCATGGCTCAAGCTTCAGCTCATAGATTGCCTATTCAAAGAAGCCTCTCTGACCATCTGTATATAGGAACCATCTCCCACTCAAGTCCTTTTCTATGACATACAAAATTATAAACTTCAGGAAAGAGAGACTAAAAAAAGAAAAAGGAACACAGGATCTAGGGAAGCAAGATAACCATAGGAGAACAGTGAAGGCAAGTCTTATCATAAGAGGTATTCAGCAAGGCCCAGAGCTAGAGGTCAACAGGGCACATGGGAGCAGTAGAAGGGAAAGCTCCAGAAGAATGGCCTCTAGGGAAGAGAGGGTCAGCTATGTGAATACACCAGCTGATGTTATGGAGTAGAGCTGAGGGTTTGAGAATAGTAAAAAGAAAAAAGAAAAATTATAAGATATTATGAAAAGAAAATAGAAAACAACAATAAAATTATATATGAAATTGAACATTATAAATCAATACCTGTTCTACAATGAGCACACTATTGACATAGTTTAAATGTTAATATCTATAATATTAACTATAATATACATACTATATTATAATACATACTAAACTATAATAAACATAGTTTAAAATGTTAATATCTATAGGTAGATAGATACAGATATGTAGATACTTACAGTGCATGAGGTAATTTAAAAGGCAGCAGCTTCTCTATCTTAACAAATCAACAAATAATTCCTACACTTGGTAAACAAAAACATCAATAAACATAAATATTTAAAGATATGGAGAAAGCTACCAAGTGAAACAGCTGGAAGTGTTACTTAATTGTCTCTGGGAATAAGCCTGAGATGTGGGAAGCTACCACTCTGGTTGCTGGTTTTTGTGATAAGCATTTTGTGATAAGCATACATTTATCACTTATTTATATATTTATACACAAAATATGTATTTTTACATACATGACTTTCATTGGATTTTTTAACTGAAATAAAGAAACGTGAACAAGAGTAAGTAAGGATGGTAAATTAATATGAGGAATTTTGGCCACAGGGCTACAGTTAAAATTGCAACCAGTATATGCTAAGGAGCTGCCCACTTGACAAAGTGCTTCCTCCGTGTTGCCCAGGATCATAAGAGCAAAGCCAAATTCCTCAATAGCAGGACAGAGACCTAGAGTGGTCGACATGGGCCCTTGTGCTCAGTTTTCCAAAGGAGGTCAAAACATTTTTAAGCCATAACATAGGAATTTGCTAATCAATTTACCACTACCAGAACTTTCCAGAAATGAATCAAAAGTATGCTGCACATACCTGATAAAAGCACTAGAATAATCATAATTTATGTAGACTTACAGTCTCTAATTTATGTAGACTTACACATCTAATTTATGTAGACTTAGAGTTTCCTCATACCAGTCCTGCTTCAAGCCAAACTTTGTGTTGTCACATTTTCAATTTCCTTTAATAAATAATTTATCATATATAAGTGTGTGTATATATATGACATATAATAACCACATGTAATTATAGATATAGTTTTTCATAAAAGAATTCAAGTCACTAGTCTATAAGAATTTTTAGGGAGTATAACACAAGATTGCAATGTTTAAAAGGTTATTGAGAAAACAAAACTATAGCATTTAATAGCAATATTAAGATAAGAAATTACTTATTAACAGTAAAAAGTTGAAAAAACAATGATTCAAGAAACAATGAAAATAGTAGAAATGAGAAAGTTATTAATTTATTAATGGGAAAAAAAATGAAAGTGACAAAAACATAAGATTTGCTTAGTTCAAAATATTATCAAAATCTTCCATAGATTCAGAAAATACATCCACAGTACCAAATGTAAACCATATCATATCCTTTCTAAAATGAAAAAAATAAAAGAATATTATCTTATCAATGCTATGTACCTAGGGGTGCCTGGGTGGCTCAGTTGGTTGGGTGTCTGACTTCAGCTCAGGTCATGATCTTGCGGTCCGTGGGTTCGAGCCCTGCGTTGGGCTCTGTGCTGACAGCTCAGAACCTGGAGCCTGCTTCTGATTCTTTGTCTCTCTTTGCCCCTCCCCTGCTCATGCTCTGTCTCTCTCTATCTCTCAAGAATAAATAAACATTAAAAAAAATTAATGGTATGTAACTAGAGTAAGATTTTTGGGTAGCGAATAAGATTAAGGATTTTCCAGTCAAGAAATTGCCAAAGTTATTTTATGTGTCTAGGAAGTTTTTGACACTATTATATTTTGATAGTATTTGTATGGGAAAAGTGCAGATTTTTAGCTCAGTATGTATATATAACAAAACAATTGTAGGTAAATTTGTAAAGGATTCAGTTTGGATGCTACTGTAAGCTATAATTCTAAATGCATTTCACTCACTATATTTTAGTAGTAGAATGAATCCAAACCCATTTATTTCACATCTGTAGAAAAATAATTTGTGTAGAGAAAATAATCTTTCTGTTTATAATTTACTTTCAATTCATTACTTTCTGACTGTTTGGAAGGGTCTGTGTTGTCTTTCTCACCTCATATATTTTTTTAAGCTGCATCGATACCCACAAGTGGCTTATGAATGTCAAAGAAATCAATGTACGTAAAATACAGTTTATTTTAAAAAAAAAGATTATAGAGCCTCTCTGAATACTGTGTCAGTATTATTTTTGAGGTAGAGTTTTTTAATTTTTAAAAAAAATTTTCACGTTTATTTATTTTTGACAGAGATAGAGCGT
This sequence comes from Herpailurus yagouaroundi, assembly GCF_014898765.1. Taxonomy (NCBI): domain Eukaryota; kingdom Metazoa; phylum Chordata; class Mammalia; order Carnivora; family Felidae; genus Herpailurus; species Herpailurus yagouaroundi. The sequence continues at coordinate 26,364,336 of NW_024412394.1, read as the reverse complement.
GAGTAGGGGAGGGGCAGAGAGAGTTGGGGACAGAATCCAAAGCAGGCTCCAGCCTCTGAGCTGTCAGCACAGAGTCCGACGCAGGACTCGAACTCACAAACCATGAGATCATGACCTGAGCCAAAGTCAGATGCTTAACCAACTGAGCCACCCAGGTGCCCTTGAGGTAGAGTTTTTAAGAGTGTATTCATTTGAATAAATAGCTTTAGATTTCAGATTTTTTATTAAAAGTATTGCTGTTGGTGAAGTTGACAAATTATAAATGAATATGTGTGTGCATGTTTGAGCAATTGTGTGTGAGCATGTGTGTGTGTGAATATAAGTACACCTAGATGAAAGAAACATGAACATTTTCATCCAAGAAATATTACCTTATTATAATTTTATTCTATTGGTAAAACTAACTATAACTAAAAATTATGCACAAAATCTTCAGCTAAAACTACTTATCTAAATGATAGTCTAAAATTTATCACAATATTAATATGTGACATCTACTTAAAATTTTAAATAAATTTTCATCCTTTTATTCCTTTTTTCAGTTACAAAAAATACTAAATATTTCATCCCAAGTCTGACACTAAGATAACAATATTTTGTCTGTTCCTTGTCATGGTATGCAGCATTTTAGGATTCAGAATTTTAATACAAAACTAAAATGCAAAACATCTAATAAAATACAATGTGTAAAGTAATATCTACTTAATTACACGTAGTACATTCACTTGTGTTTTTATTTGCATAAAATAATGCTACACTGCAGTAAAAATCTAAATTTGTGTCATGTACACCTCAGCATAATTGTTAACATGAAAATTCTATACGAGTTACTTATTTCTGCCTATTGTTCACTCGTTTCTTAATCTTCAAGCAACAAATACTTTACACGTATTTTTTTTATTGTTTTTAATGTTTATTTATTTTTGACAGATATAGAGAGCATGAGCAGGGGGAGGGGCAGAGAGCGAGGGTGACACAGAATCCAAAGTAGGCTCCAGGCTTTGAGCTGTCAGCACAGTGCCCTATGCGGGGCTCAGACTCACAGACCGGGAGATCATGACCTGAGTTGAACCTGAACCAAAGTCGGATACTCAACTGACTGAGCCACCCAGGCGCCCCTACACTTCATTTTTATTGCACTTATTTCTTTCATTGCAAAGTGTAAAATTTTTCAAAGCTAGACAAATAGATTTGTATTCACTTTATTGCAAGGTGTAAAATTTTTCAAAATTTTCAAAGCTAGACAAATAGTATTGAGTATGCTGAATATTTTTTTCCTTTAAAAAAATTTTGGGGGTATAGTTGACACATGATGTTACATTCATTTCAAGTGATTCAACATCTCTTCTTTATGGCTGCATAATATCTTGAACATGTATATAATTTATATAATTTTAAGAGTCTTGCATGTCTAGATGTGGAAAGAAAGGAAAGGAGACTAAGATTCAGTTGCAGATATTTTTAATGACAGAACTCGAGTGTAATTGTCTTCTCAAAAGAGAAACTATCTCTCATCCTGTAATTAAATTCATATTTATAATATTGAGTAAGTGTATTAAGATGCTCTCTATATTACACAGACATAAAAAAGGATGAGAGGTGATCATTTTGCAACAACATTGATGAACCTAGAGGGTATTATGCTAACTGAAAAAAGTCAAACTGAGAAAAATGAATACCATATGATTTCACTCATATGTGGAATCTAAAAGAGCAAATGAATGAACAAGCGAAGAAAAGAATCACACCTACAAATTTGGAGAACAAACCAATGGTTGCCAAAAGGAAGAGGAGTAGGGGAATAGGCAAAATGGTTGAAAGAGAGTGGGGAGATACAGCTTCCCATTACGGAATAAACGAGTCATAGGAATAAAAGACTCAACATAGGGAATATAGTCAGTGGTCTTGTAATAACATCCCTCTCTCTATGTGGTGAGCATAAAATAAGTATAGATATACTGAAGCCATGTTTTCTACACCTGAAACTAATGTAACATTGTGTCAACTGTAGTCAAAAAAAATTAACACTCTCCCATTCTGTAGGTTGCCTTTTAGTTTTGTTGATTGTTTCCTTTACTGTGCAGAAGCTTTTTATTTTGATGACATCCCAATTCTTTATTTTTGCTTTTGTTTCTCTTGCCTCAGAACCTATTTAATAAGTTGCTACAGCCAGTGTCAAAAAAGGTTACTGCCTGTGTTCTCTTCTAGGATTTTAATGGCTTCATGTCACACATTTAGGTCTTTAGTTAATTTTGAATTTATTTTTGTATATGTTGTCAGAAAATGGTCCAGTTTCATTCTTTGCTTGTTGCTGTTTAGTTTTCCCAGCACCATTTGTTGAAGAGACTTATCTTTTTCCCATTGGATATTCTTTCCTGCTATGTTGAAGATTAATTGACCATATACTTGTGGGTTCACTTCTGGGTTTTCTATTCTGTTCATTGATCTATGTGTCTGTTTTTATGCTTGTACCATACTTTTTTGATCACTACGGCTTTGTAATATAACTTGAAGTCTGGAATTGTGATGCCTCCAGCTTTGCTTTTCTTTTTCAAGTTTGCTTTGGCTATTCAGGTCTTTTGTGGTTCCATACAAATTTTAGGATTGTTTGTTCTACCTCTGTGAAAAATTCTGTTGGTATTTTGATAGGGATTGTATTAAATGTGTAGATAGCAGGGCACCTGGGTGGCTGAGTCAGATGAGCCTCCAACTTCGGTTTAGGTCATGATCTTACGGTTCTTGGATTTGAGCCCCATATTGGGCTTTGCTCTAACGACATGGAGCCCACTTTGAATTCTCTGTCTCCCTCTCTCTATGCCCTTCCCCTGTTCAAGTTCTATCTCAAAAATAAACATTAAAAAAATTTAATGTGTAGATTGCTTTCGGTAGTATAGACATTTTAACAGTATTTGTTCTTCTGATCCATGAGCATGGACTGTCTTTCCATTGTTTCGTATACTTCAGTTTTTTACATCAGTGTTTTATAGTTTTTGGAATACAGGTCTTTCACTTTGTTTAGGTTTATTCCTAGGTATCTTATGGTTTTTGGTGCATTTGTTGGTGGGAATGCAAACTGGTGCAGCCACTCAAGAAAACAGTATGGAAGTTCCTCCAAAACTTAAAAATAGAACTAACCCTACAATCTAGCAATTGCACTACTAGGTATTTACCCAAAGAATACAAAAATACTAACTCAAAGGGATACATGCACCCTAATGTTTTTAGCAATATTGTCTACAATACCCAAATTATGGAAACAGCCCAAATGTCTGTCAACTGATGAATGGATATATATACACATCTTTGTGTGCGTCTGTGTATATGTGTGTGTGTGTGTTTGTGTGTGTGTATACACAATGGAATATTAGTCATAAAAAGAACAAAATCTTGCCATTTGCAATAACATAGATGAAGATAGAGAGTATTATGCTAAGTGAAACAAGTCACTCAAAGACAAATACCATATGATTTCATTCATATGTGAAATTTAAGAAACAAAACAGATAAACATAGGGGAAAAAAGAGAGAGAAACAGTCTTACCTATAGAGAACAAGCTGATGGTTACTGGAAAGGAGGTGGGTGGGGGGAGGGGTTAAATAGGTGATGGGGAATGAGGAGAGCACTTGTAATGAGCACTGGGTTCTATATAGAAGTGATGAATCACTAAATTCTACACCTGAAACTAATATTACACTCATGTTAACTAACCGTAATTTAAAATTTTTTTAATGTTTTATTTATTTTTGAGAGAGAGAGACAGAGTACTAGTGGGGGAGGGACAGGCACAGAGAGAAGGAGACACAGAATCCAAAGCAGGCTCCAGGTTCTGAGCTGTCAGCAGAGAGCCCAACGTGGGGCTCAAACTCATGAACCAAACCGTGAGATCATGACCTGAGATGAAGTTGGACACTTAACCGACTGAGCCACCATGTGCCCTACTAACTGTAATTTAAATAAAAACTTGTAAAAAATAAATAAATATACACTTTCTCTTTTCAAAAATGAAAAGTCACACATAAACTCTTGAAAGAAAAGAGACTCTTGATTTTTTTTCACTTATGCTCTATTGTCTAAAGATTATTCCTCTATTCCCATTACCTTTTTTGACCTTATTAATATTTGCCTTTATTAGTATTGTTGGAGATAGTTATTTCCTAGATAAGAGAACTGCAACTGTTATTACTTCACCAGGATAGCTAATAACTCATATTCAATCCTTACATGTTATGCTCTATGACAGACCATCTTTTTTTTTTTTTTAGAAAAACCATATATACTAACACCTATTATATCTTACTTCTAATACTATCAAAATAGCTTCTTTGACCTCTATGGAAAGCAAATTACCTAGTTCCGAGAACAGAGATTGCAATTTTGTGTAATAATGTATTCATTGGCAGATATTTTACTCAGCAAAAGTCAACTATAAGTAATGAAACATTGTATAATATAAAATTAGTCTTCTGAGAAGTTTAATATAGAAATAGAGTATATTATTGTAGCTGACATTTTTGGTAGACTGGAAAGAAAGAAAATAGAGATTCAGAAGAGACTAGCAGTCTTCTACCACAGTTTAGTCATATGTGGTAGACTGGAAAATAGAATTATAGGGTTAAATACAATTGTTCTTACTTGTCTGTGGCACTGTGTGTGGTGTCTGAAAAGTGGTATGTTCCTATTTAAAGTGTCTGTTCATAACAGTAGTCTCTAGGCTGAAAAGTCCAAGGTACACACCATTCTTTAGCACTGAAGGTGAGTGACTATTTCTTGAAACTCTTGTCCCTCTGAGATTTCCCTCTAAGTCATTCAATCTTTGTCATTCAACGTTCAGTCCCATAGCCCAGAACACTTTATTGATTACACCTTTACTCTTTCCACAGTCTCCTAAGATACTCATTTCTGTGCCTCTGTTCTGTACAAAAACGCATGTACACACCCGTCACATTGATCCACTCTAGACATCACAGCATTCTGAGTCTAGACCAGTGCCCAGTGGTCAAAAGTGTAGACTCTGGATCAAGAACATTTGGAGTCATATCTGCCTCTATCATTTGCAAGTATATTATATTGAGCAAGCTATGCAGCTTTTTTTTTGTAAAATCAGGAAAACAATAGAACTTACTTCATAATATACAAGAATTAAATAGTGCATACGAATGGCTTACAGTGTGCACATAGGAAATACTCTGTAAGGATTAGCTGTAAATTCGCTGAACAATAGATCATGTGACTCCCTTCTCAGAACCTTCCATTCGCTTTTTTTAATAGTGAAAATTCAAAATACAAATCATTCATCACAACCTCCAAGGCTCAGGACAAGCTGGCTCCCACTATCACTTCCTGCTTCACCTCTTGCTACCTGGCTTTCTTTTCATTTCCTTTACCATGCCATGACTTTTTTTTCTATTTCAGTGTCTTTTCCCCTGATTCCCCCTGTGTGAAAATCTTCTTCATTCTTTTTTGTAAAGGGCCATATAGTAAAGATATTCAGACTGGTAGGCCATACATTCTCTGTTGCAAGCACACAGACAACACATAAAAGATGAGTGCAGCTATATCTCAACAAAATTTTTATTTACAGAATCAGGCAATGAGCATTATTTGGCCACTGGGCTATATTATGCCTACCCACTATACTTCTTCACTGCCTAATTTAAATGGTATCCCTCAAAGAGATATTTACTGACTCTATTTTTCTGCATCTCAGCCTCATGATTGTTCTTTTTTCAAAACACATACCACAGTGTATAATCATTTAATTTATAATTTCTTGTTCACTGTTCTTTGTAATACCCTCATTTACACTCAACTGTAAGCATTTAGCACAGTGCCCATTACTTAGAAGGTGCTTGATAAATACTTTTTGAATGGATAAATACTGTTGTATCTGACATTAAGAGTCAAAAAAACCAAATCAGTAGAATATTGCTAAAGGAGCTATATAGATTACCAATTGCAGGAATTCATGTTTTGTAAGGAATTTTTGAAATAAGCTTTATTGAAAAATGTAGAAGATTTCCCTCTTGCAGTCCCAAACTCATAGGATCCTGGAATGTTGATAGCCCTTATGTTTCTACTGCCTTGGGATCGCCTAGGGATTAGAGATAAGCATGACCTCATTTTTGTTGAATATGCATGTTATGAGAATTAGAACTGAACAGGCCATCTGGGGGATAGAGTATTCCTCTAGCATTGTTCATTTCATAGTATACATGGGGGATATTCATTTCATGGAGAAAATTAAGAAGTCACAGCAATCAAAGCATGCTCCATTTTAAAAAGTTCATGGTATGCTTTAGGGCTAAATATTCACAGCATGCATTTTAAAGATGCAATTAGGGGCAATGATGCACAAAATTGCATGTACAAAGAAAATATTATTTTTAGAAATGCAATCGAAACATCCAAAGGAGCTAAAAATAAAAGATTGTACTGCTCAGGTGAGAACCTGTAGCAATATAATAAGCTATTTACATAGCAGAAAGTACTATAACATAGGAGGAAGTTGTTATCAGTGAAGCTTTTTAGATGTCCCAAATTCAATAATCTTTGACCTAGACGGATACAGCTCATATCTAGGACAGTCAAGATTTTGGATGATATTGTCAAATAATGTTTGGATACCAATCTTCATAATTATACACTTCCATTTTATCTCTGACTTGTTATGTTTTATATTTCTTGCTAACATTATATCAAAATGATAAGATCACTTTTTGAGACACAATTCCTTAGTGGATTTAAGCTTTCTAATTATTTTTGTATCTTATACATAAATTACAGTGATCCTTATGCCTTTGGTGGTGGTCAAGTTTTTTTGAAGCAGTTTCAATACTGCTCTTCTCACAGTGTACTATATATGGGTGCCATGCTTCAAATACATTTGTATTTCATTCTATTGATTTTTAAACCATTTTTTCTATTTATCGAGCCATAAATCTAGCTTACATCATCTTCAAAAGCTTATGGATTACAATTTTAATAGAAACAATTACTTTATGTGAACTGTAAACAAAAGTAAATGTGAACATTTTTGTAAGTTGTATTCTCTCTAAATAAATTGAAATATAGTGAAATCATCTTGAACACAATATGAAACAAATCGGTAGAGAAAATAAATTATCTAACTTGAATTAATATTTAAAAAGAACAAAAGAGACAAAATCTGGCTAACTAAAGCTGAGCCTTTTGGTTAAAGGTATATTTATGTGAAAAATAATTTTTACAGTTCATCTCATAATTTTTTTTAGATGATTGTAAGTAATTATAATTATGTGTGGCAGTTACTACTATTTAAAAAGTTACTTAGTCTAAGAATCATACACATAAAATGCTGTTCAGGTAAATTAGTGGGTTTTTTTCCTTCCATGTAATTGACGAATCTGTGTTTAACCTTTAAAAAAGTCTAGATACAAACAAGACAAAAATATATTATTCAAGTTATGTAATGGTAAACTACATGATAGTTAAAAGTACAGGGTTTTCCTTTTGATATTCATAGTGAAAGATTAAATATTTTAAATAAAATATTTGTCAGACAAAATTAAACTCCAGTATATCCCATTTAAATAGAATCCATAATGCCATATTTATGAGTCTCTTCTGTTTTGTGCCCCTCCCTGTTTTTATATTATTTTTGTTTCCCTTCCCTTAGGTTCATCTGTTTTGTCTCTTAAAGTCCTCAGATGAGTGAAGTCATATGATTTTTGTCTTTCTCTGACTGACTAATTTCACTTAGCATAATACCCTCCAGTTCCATCCACGTAGTTGCAAATCTATTCTGAAATCATTGTTTCACTATATGCTAATTTGGATGTAAATTTTTAAAAATAAAAAATTAAATTAAAAAAAAAGGAATCCATAAAGTTGGGGCTCCTGGGTGGTTCCGTCGGTTAAGCGTCCAACTTTGGCTCAGGTCATGATCTCACAGTTCATGAGATCGAGCCCTGCATCGGGCTCTGTGCTGAAAGCTTGGAGCCTGAAGCCTGATTCAGATTCTGTGACTCCCTCTCTCTCTGCCCCTCCCCAACTTGCACTCTGTCTCTGTCTCTCTCAAAGATAAATAAAATGTTAAAAAAAAATTTTTAGAAGAATCCATAAAGTTACCACCCCACCATGATGAACAGTTACCTATACGTGCCACAGTCATACCTAACTGTGATACAGAATCCATGACTTACTCAGAATCTAGAACAGCATGTGTTATATACCAAACATGCCACCACACATATTTGTATAAATTAATAAACATACAAGTATTACCATCATTTGTTTCTGAGATTTAGAACTTGACAAGGACATAAATGATTACAGGAGGACTTTACAGAAGAGAATTAGACTGCTTTTGAAAGATGAATAGGTAAGGAAGGGCAGTGTGAAAGAGTTGGCAGAGAGCAGGACGGTGAGAAGAGAGTTGACTGGCAGAGAAAATAAGACCTTAAAGGCATTGGAAGTGTAAAATGTGATGTATTGATGGCAACGCTTTGAAACAACTGTAAACAGATATCGTGGGGGAATATTCTAGAATGATGGTGGGCAGTGCCCAGATGGGGAAGAGACTTAAGAATTAAGAGAATGACGTAAATGTGCACACACCAATTGGCAATGTATACAAGGTATATTGTAATAGACCGACTGCATTTTCTGATGTTTGCTCACTGTTCTCTTTTCTCCTTCTGCCCTATATCTGGGCATGCTGGTGAGAAAGCTTGGATGCACCTTTCTTTGGAAACAGTGGGAGGTTCAAACCACACAGGAGCAACCCCACACACAGGAACCTTCAGCCCGGCCCCACCCACTAACTACAATAAAAGCTAAGCCAATCTCCTTTCCCAGGTCTCTCCATACCAGCTTGGGAGCCCTGACTGTTATCCAGAAAAAAACTTGCTATATGAGTAATAAGCCTTTTTTTTTTTTTTTTTTTTTTTACCTCCATGGTATAAGGAGGTATGTTACTAATGTGACATCATTAGTTTCTCCACGGGAACCAAATTTGGGGTCAGAGTCCATCTTGTTTATATAGAGTGGCCGCAAATAGTATGTTCCAAAGTGTATATGAATTTAGACCAAAAGTTATGTCTTCGTTCAAATATGAGACAATATTAACCACTTCCTTGAAGAAAATCATTTTTATACGGAACGTCATCTTTCATTGTACAAAGTTGTTTTCACCCACTAGAGCACAAAGCAAAATACCACTAAGGTCTGAGGTTAAATCAGACCTGGGTGCTCTCTGTCTGTCTTTCCATATTCCTGTCCCTCACTTACTATAACCTCATTCTTCCCTTTCCTTATGTGATAATATGCTGATATGAATTTCTGGTTGTATTTGAAGAGTTTTATTTACATGATAAAATGAGTTCTTTCAACATACCAGTAATCAAGACATGTGCTGTCATTGATAGTCATTAATGCAGCTTTTAGAAACGCCTTACAGAAGAAAACAGTTGGCCATGCTCTATGGTAAGCTGTTTTAATAATTCATAAATCATGGCCCAGGGGGAGTCTAGAATATTTTCAACATTATATATGCCTGGAACATTTCTTTTCACTGAACTGTAGTCACTCCAATATCAAATGTTGTGTTAAAATTGAAGTGTGTGAAAATGATCACTCACTCAAAGAATATTTGGTTCACACTCCACAGAGGTCAAATATGTATGTTGCACTGGATGCTTGGAGTGATATATTTAGCACTTGTCGGGGAGAGCTTACTTTATATTTGTTTCTAGCTAGCTTTCAAAATTTTCCCCTTTAGAGAAGATAAAGTAGATGATAGTAGGAGGTTTCAGGTGTAAGGGAAAGGCCAGAAAGCAGGGAAGAGAGAGAAGGAAGAACTTCATAATATCAATATGTTTCTTATACTTATTTTGAGTAAAATAAAAAGTAGTGAGATACTTCTAACCTGCCAAAACACAGTGAATCTTTGCTCCTGGCTACAGCTTTCAAATGAAAATAAGACACTATGAGATCCCTTGCTTTAAACAAATCTTTTATAGCTGTACACTTTCCCCTGACTTTTCTTTATATTGTTCCATGGGGCTTGCTATTTTATACATCACTTTTATTTTCTTTAAGCCAGCAAAATCCCGGTTTGGATGCTTCGCCTTCCAGTGACCCAGCTGCCTTATCATTTTATCTAATAGTTGTAGAATTAGAAAGCTCTGACAAATCCCTTATGGCCTTGCTGAGCCCAAGGAAAGAATTTTCAGTGGATCCTGGAAATGGGAACTCTGCAAAGACGTTTTGCTCTGGGTAACTTTTAAACCAAAGGCACAATCTTTGAATGGGGATCTTGAGACTGCAATCACTCTGTAACTTAATTGTATCAATTTTAATTTCGTATTTATATCTTGTTGTTTGTTTTTGCCAAGCCCTAGAGGCAACACTCAGGCTGCCATCTCACTTTGTTTCCTAGTATATTTCCCAGAACAGAACTCCATAGGATTTATGGCCCAATTTTTGCCTTTTGATTTAATCTGAAAAAATATCCAACTCACATCAAGCACAGAGCTGGCAGTTAGGAACGATAAAGCTGTCTCTCTCCTAACCCAAGGTTGCTAAAAGGTTCAGATCAAGTCTGTGTCTCACTTCCTGTGCCACAGTCTCTCTTCCTGTGTACAGGAAGATATCTTCTGCTATGTTTAACTGTGCTTGATGTTTAAAGAAATTTAACTACCATAACAAAATTATTTCAAAATATATCTACTAAGATAAAGCAATTCAGGGAATTTGTTCCCTAATGAAAGTTGGACCTGGTATGGGATAACTAATAATAATAATAATAATAATAATAATAATAATAATAATAAAAGGCAGCATAGTAATTGTAACATGATATTATAATAGTATGAGACCTTGTTTTCTCTATTTCTAAAAAAAATGTGCTATAAACATCTCTGTTGTGTGCCCTGAATAATTATTAATAAAATTTTCTACATTTCACATCATAAGTGGAATGATTTTTCTAATATTTTTAAAAATTTTTATGTATTCTGAGAGAGAGTGCACAAATGGGAGAGGGGCAGAGAGAGAGGAAGAGAGAATCCCAAGAAGGCTCTCTGCTGTCAGTGCAGAGCTCTCAACCATGCAGAGCTCAATCCCACAAACCGAACTGTGAGATCATGACCTGATCTGAGACTGAGAGTCAGATGCTTAATGGACTGAGCCACCCAGGCACCCGAACAGAATGCTTTTGAATGGGTATTTTTGAAGATCTCTAAACTAGAACTATATTTGCATGGTCTAGGAAGAATTAATCTTTAAAATATCCAAAATATTCCACTAATTTACTTGTTTGCTTATATAATGATTACAATGGACCAGACAAGTTCCTAAATTCTTGAAATATTAATTCCTTTTAATAAATAAATAAATAAATAAATAAATAAATAAATATGAGTTCCTTTCATTCTTCTAACATAGCTATGAGATGGGTGGTGTTGTTATTATTGTTGTTGTTATTTAGAAAAAAAAAAAAGCCAAGATACAGAAGAGGTTAAGTATCTTATCCAGCGTCACACAAACAGTTAACTGGAGACACTGAGATGAAAACTCAGGTAATCTGGCTCCAGACTCCACCATGTTAGTCACTCTCCAATCTTCTTCCTTAGTACCATAAAATGCTTATTCCTATTAGAAGTACTTAATCATACATTAACTCAAAAAGTCCTTGTAGGTACTCAGAAATTCAGAACTACATAGCTGAGACATTACTTTTTTAACTTATAATCCATAAGCAACTTTTTTTTAAGCCAGCATTCTTCTGTGGGAAAAAAAAAATGCTTATGTTATGAAAATAGGTTCTGTATATTTAATACTAGTTTAATACTTAAAATATGTTTTCTATTTTTAGGTTATTGGCAACATTTCTATGATTTGTTTTTACTATTGGTTTCTGTTTCTTTAAGTAAATTAAATGTATTTGAAATGCTACCTCACACAGAGTAAAAGTTATGCATATTTACAGCATTTGGAAAACAGCTAATATATTTACTAAATGACTACAAGAGGATGATTACCCCCAAAACAGGGCAAATCTCACATTATCATTACCAAATGTAATGCCAGTGAGAATAAAGCAAAGCAGATGGATATCACACATATTTCAAATTAAGAAATGAAAGAATTGGTTACTGAGTAACCCTGGCTGCCAAACAAAAATGGGCATTAACTGAGCCCTGTCCACAGACACGCTCTGATAGGTACTGGGATATTAGCCTTTGATTAGTTCACAGCGCAGCAAAGTAGAGGGAGATACACAAATGGCAATACAGGCAAGAAAAATAGTGATGCACCTAATAGAAATTGGGACTTTAGGAGGGGTAATTTCTTGAAATTGCTTTTAGATGAGTCAAATTGGAACTGGGTCATAAAATTATAAAATTGCAGAAAATGCTAAGTGATAGGGGTCTATAGCTCGAGCAAGGCATCAGGATTAGAGATATAAACTTGAAAGTCTTCTGTACAGACTTGAGAATTGAAACTAAAAAAGTGGATTAACTACATTAAGGAAAATTTGAGTACTGTACCATTAGGCCTAAAGAGGATGCTAAACATAATGGTTATGAGCCCTGTCTTTTAAATTAGACAGCTGCTAGCCCTGCCACATGGTAGCAGTATAAATTTAGGCAAGTCACTAAGCCTTTCTACATACTGAATTCCTAATCCATTAAATGGAAATAAGATGTACATCATTGTGGTGGGCAGAATTTTAAGATGGTTCCCAGGATTCCTGCCCCTGGGTCCCTACCCTGTATGATCCCCTTCCCTTGAGTGTAAATAGAACCTGTAAATATAAGACAGTCATTTCTTGATAAGGTTAGTTATAAGGCAAAAAGTGATGGCATTGTCACCCCATGATTATTTTAATTGACTAAAAGGAGAAGCTGGAGAGATACACCCCTGAAGGTCTAGAGGAAAGCAAACATCTATGTTATGATCTGCTTATCACATGGGGGCCACATGGCAAGGAACCACAGGTGGCCTCTAGGAAATGAGAGCAGTTCCTCAGGGATACCCAGTAAGAAAAAAAAAAAAAAAAAAAAAAAAAAGGATGTCACAACGACTTCCTAAAAGAAATGAATTTGCCAACAACCAGTGAGCTTAAAAGAGGACCCTGAAAGCTGATAGTACCTGCCCACACTTTGATTTCCTTCCAGTGAAACCCTGAGCAGAGGACCCAGGTGATAGAAATTACAAAACAATACATTTGTCTTATTCTATGTCCCTAGATCTGTGGTGATTTCTTGTGCACAATGGAAAACTAACATGCTCCTAGACGTAGATGGCTAAATGTAATATAAATTATAAAATGCCTATTATAGTACCTTCCACTCGATAGTATGCAAAAATTGCTGCCTTGGTAGCACTGTTATATATTATACTGAATCCCATTTCTATTTCTAGATTGAAAATAAATAAATACCAGTTTCCATACAAAGACTTCCAATCAAAGAAATCCACCAGGAAATAATGTTTTAGTGACAATTATGTAGCACTTCTAAAGAATTTTGATCTGTGTTATCTTTTCCTTCACTATTACCTTTTATTTGATTTCATTTAAACATAGAGGAAGATCTCAAAAGTAGTTTGAAGAAGCCATTATCGGTAAGATTTTAATTGTTGTTTTGGTTGTTACTTGCTTTGTTATCTAAGAAGGATATGAGATTTGAAAAAATGACCGAACACATTAATAGTGATAAATGTGATCAGGTCCAGATATAATGTTAAAGCATTAATGAGATTTTTATTTTGTTAAGTGTTTTTTGTTAAGTGGAAACCAAGTTCAAAGTAAATTTGGGTATTAAAAAGTTAATCATGGAAAAAGGTCAATTCTGTAATAGTCCAAGAAGGAAAGCTGTGAAACTACCATGGGAAATAAGAAAATACTGTGAGATGGTGTGAATGCAAGACTGTGGTTAGTCCATGCATTTCCACACACCTCTGTTGCTTTGCTTATGCTGTGCCCTCTAGAAGGCCCTTTATAATAGGTTTTACTTCTGTGCAACCTTTTCCCTTAGAAATAAAAATATGGACAGCAAATTATCCCTGTGTACATATCGTTTGCTCTAATATGTTTTACTATACTATGAGTTTCTTCAGAAAAAAATATTTTTGCATTTCCAGTTACTGGCATGGGTGTGAACTTCATAAATGTTTATTAGACACAGTTTAATTAATGAAACTTTACTTCAAAATAAATATGCTTAAGCATTTGTTTGGCAAAATTAGGTCACATGTTAATTTATTGTATTATCTCCATATTCTTCTATTAGTTAAAATGAATGTAACTTAGCAAGTTGATAGTCTTGGCAGATTTTTGTGTGATTTTTAGTGATTATATCTTTAGTATCAAAATTGCCATCAGGAAAATGCAGAAAATTCAGTCAGTCAAGTGGTATATCTATCATAAGCCAAATTACTCTAATTTTGTTGATAAAGTTTTATGATTAAACTAATTATTTTTACATCATGTAAACATGTCTGGTAAAATAGGTACTTCAGAGAAAATAGTCTTAAAATAAGATTTTAGCATTATAAGGATGGAAAGCTCAAGTGACCATAAGCTTTTTCACATTTCTTATATATGTGGGAATATAGCTTGAAGTATTAAGGAAAACTAATGCAGTAACATAAAAATAAATTATGTAAATCATATTAAAAAATAAAATTCAATGGATAGACTTTGCAATTGGTATGATGATTATGTAAAAATCTTATATCTTAATGAGAATAATTCTGTCACTTGATATATGCATGTTAAGCATTTATTAAACAAGTGATTGCTATCTCACTGCCTATTTTTTTATTATCTAAGTTCCTTTTTATGATAAATCTACAAAAATTTTCATGCTTATAACAAGTATTTTGTGGAGGAAAAGTCAGTGTTTAAACATTGGGGTAGTATGTTTTTAAATTTAGAGAGGCATTTTAGAGAATGAAACTAATGAAAGTAAAACTAATAAAAGAAATACTAGAAATAGTTCTTTTAGAAAAAAGGTTATAATAGCAGAAGTTTGAAAAATAGACCAGGGAACATTTCAATAATTGCAATAGCTCTTTTAGTAAAGTCCACAATTTTACACATTATTTCAATATTTTTCCAAATGTAGTTTATGGTATCTTATAGAGAAATTTTAGGAGTATTTACACCTTCTCTCTTCACAGCCTTATGGGTTTTAGTCAAGTAGAACAGAAGTCAGAAAACATTTTATGCAAAGGGCCAGAAAGTAAATATTTTAGGCTTTGCAGACCATACAGGCTCAGTTACAACTATTCAACTTTGCCACTGTAGCATGAAAGCAGACATTGACAATATATAAATGAATGGGCCTGGCTGCAATGAAATTTTACTTACAAAAACAGGAAGCATTCCGATTTGACCCACTTGCCAACTCCTGATGTAGATTAATGTTAGCAATTTTATAGTCATTTTTAAACAAGACTATAAGAAACTATCTTCACAGTTAGTGGATAAAAAAAAGAATATGATCATTATAACATTTTAATAATATAAGTTACAACACCAAAATTCTATCTGATGCATCTACAGATGCTTACTATTGTGAAATTTTTAATCAAAACTAACCTCATCCAAAAAGAAGAGATTTCATGTGTAGGATTTTTTTCTCCATTCCTTTTTATTCTAGGAACTCAAAAATTCTATCTCCCATTTACTGAGTGAATACTACAAAATAGGGCTTGTTCTTTATCCTTTAAAAATATTATATGGTTATTTACTTCTCACAGCCTAATGAAGCAGGTAGTACTTTGCTCATTTTACAAATGAGTAAACTGAAGCTAAAAAGACTACATAATCCTCTCTGACTATAGTGGCTATTAAGTGACGGATTTGAAATTCAAACCTCAAAGGGCTTTCAAAGCCTATGCTATAGTGCTACAGTGACTAAATGAGTGAAAACATTCTTAAATCTAAATTCTAATTTGTTCCCAATGGAAAAAAAAGAGAGATTTACTCTTATAAAAGTTTCTAACTTAGTATAATACTGTTTATAATAAAACTTGCATCTTGGAAAATATTTTCAAATGTACTTTGTATACTGACTTACAGTTTGGATGTTGATTGTGAGCAACTACTCACGTTTTAATCCATCAGTAGCTACAAAGATAGTTTGTAGTTTCTGATCAACATAGCCCTAAGGAACAGACAGAATCAAAATTTACTTCACAATTACAGAGCTCAAAATTCAGCTTAATTCTCATTTGCACTGTCATGTTGCCAATGCAGTATTTATCTCCTGACTAGGACAGATGATGTGAATGTAACATTCTCCCTGGGACCTCATTCATAGTAATGGTTATAACAAGAAGAATTGCTAGAAAGTGGAGAATCAGTTTGTCTGAAGACATTTAATTTTACTCTGTGTTCATTAATAGAAAATAACAAATTTCTTACTATGTAGAAAACCTTTGAATTTGAAAACAATGTGCTCCATATAAAGGAAAGAAAAAGTAGTGTGTAAAGAGCTACCAATCCCAGGGTGGATTGTCAGAAAACTTAAGTTCTGATACTGAACTTTTACCACTTAATTGCTCACTTTGGGAAAATCATTTAACCTCCTTAAGCATCAGCTTGCTCAGCCTTGAAAGAATCTGGGGGAGTCAATGGAGGGTGGGACAGCCATAAAATTCTATGACTCTGTCACTGCAAAGAAGATTACTAAAACCCACATATCTAAACATTTGGGTAAAAATCTTCATACCATATTACAGAGCCATATAATTTGCCCTGCCCTATTCAACTTCTCCAACAGTTGGATGGAGATGTAGTTCGTTTCTAAAATTTCCTGGTGAAGTAAAGCCTAGAAGAAAAGTGAATATGAGGGACGACAGAATTAAAGCCAAGAAACCTTAATAGGCTGAAATAATAAACCAACTCAAATCATACAGAATATATAATTGAGATAAATATCTGTCCTTCTGTGAAGATACTAACGGTTGAAGTATGTGTAAGGTTTTATACTATAACATTAGCCAGTGGCAGTATATGGCTATGAGAACTTATTTGCCATTTATAGATCTATAATAGATATCTTTGTAGTGTCTTTAACTTCCCATTCTTCTCTACTATTTTATAGGACTTCCAAGCAGATTTCAAACCTGGGTAAGCCTGGTTATCTTTTTCTCCATGTTGTCATCCAGGCCTCTGATTATTCCTTTTTTTTATGTTCGTTTTTGAGAGAGAGAGAGAGAGAGAGAGCGCGCGCGCACCAGTGAGGGAAGGGCAGAGAGAGAGGGAGACAGAGAATCTGACAGCACAGAGACTTATGGTGGGCTTGTACCCACCAACCTTGAGATCATGACCTTAGCCAAAGTTGGACGCTTACCCAACTGAACCACCCAGGTGCCCTGAGTATTCTTTGAAAATAAAGTCATCTATTTTGGAAAATTGGCACCACTGTAAATTCATGGCCAGAAAACTACATTGAACCATCTCCACAAGCTCACAAGCATTATGTCTGTTTCTTTAATCTCCATCTCCACAACGATTATTTTAAATCTTCTCCACATACTCATACTTCAGGCCTTCACTATTCTCTTCTGTCTCAGAGGATGAATTTGTCTCCTACTTTTCTGAGAAAAATTACTTCCCTCAGATGGCATCTATCAAAACTGACTTCTGGATCATCACCCTTTAGTTCTTTCTTTTCTTTATTACCGTAGAAGGAATGTCTAAGTTCTTAACTAAGGCCAATTCTTCCACCTAGGTGTTGGCTCTTGTGGTAGATATTTCTCCTATTGTGTGTGTCTATCATCTTTTTTATTACCCTTTTGATGTTTTATAAGATCTCATGTTATAAGACTTGCCTCTGAACACATGACTGAAATTTCCAAGTGCCTTGCAACTAGGCCACAAACAGGATAGAGCCTCTACAACCAGGTGCAGTTCTTGAATTCTGCTTACACTAATGAAGTGAACTGTGCTTTTTGCAACTAAAAAATCTAAAGAATGCAGATTTAATTCCTTCTCCCCTTTATAGAGACTATGCAATATCTACTGTCCTTTTTCCTCAATATCTTCCATTTAACCAGACCCTCTCAATAGTATTTAAACTACTTTAGTCTTTCCCATTTAATAAAATCCCAAGAATCCCATTACTATGCAGCTATGGCCCTATGACTCTTCTCCCTTTTTCTAAGAAAACATTCATTTAGTGGTTCTAATTTGGTATTTCTAACTCTTTACTTACTACTCCTGCCATAACATGGGCTGAAGCAGCTTTTTATACAATTAAGTATTCTCTGTTACTGAAAGATTTTTTTTAGGGGGGGGTTCTAGAATGCCACACTGCCTTGTGATGCATGCCACTTCAGCTGTCTTTGTTCAATCTTTTTTGCTATTTACTCTCCCTTCTCAGGGGTACTTAAGTCTTTATTTTAAACTTCATTTTCTTAATCTACTCATTTTCCCCAAGAAATCTCCTCCACTCCCCTTGTTCAGGTTCAACTAGCAGTATTCCTTTACTTACAAAATGTATGTCTTCAGAATGGACCATACCTCTGAGCTTCAGGCTCATATAGTCAATAAATATAATCTAATCTTCACTTGGATGCCTCTTTATGTAGCACAATCGTATGTCTAAACTTGAATTCCTGATCTACACACAAACACACACACATACACACACATACACACACACACACACACACACACACACAGAGAATGAATCATTCACCACTGGTTATTATACATGACTCACACCATTGATCCAGTGCCTTGTATAAGAAATCTGACTATCATCAAAGGTCAGTATACAGTAATCTAAGAGTATGTCTAAGTACTAAGTATTAAATACATGTATATTTAATATTCTACTTCATTCTTTATCCCCATTGCCTGTATTGTTGATGTGAGGTAAAGTATAAAAAAAGGAGAGAATGAGAAAGCCTTTATATTTCCTCCATGCTTACTTTTTAAAAAAAGATTCTTGAGATTCTGTGTGCACAAAATACTATTAATCACCAGGTTCATACTGTGTAGCACTTTATGATGTATTTTTATCTTTAATCCAACAGAAGTCTATATCCAGCTGTAGAAAGAAGACAAAGTGAGCCTACCAGCTAAACAGTATGTTTGCAATCTCTAGCTGTGATTTCAAAGAGGTTTCTTTGGGAGCAGTTTTCTATCCCACTTGTTTTTAATAGGAGAGGGAAAATTGGTTTACAATATGAACTTTTAAACTTTCTTATTTTCATACCAATTGCTTGCCCCACACTTGAACCCAACAATTTCCCATATATTCAAGTGTTTTTCTACTCATAGTTCTTAGCCAGAATCAAAGCAGTTTAGCTGAATGAGTCTGTGCTGTCATATGGGCCACAGATAAAAAGATCAGGCAAGTAAGTGGTGGCAATTCATGGACTTTCTAATGTACTTTTCTCCACTTTTGAGCTTATTGAACTAAACTACTGAACCTTTTTAAGCTTATCTTTGGAATTTGACCTTCATTTGTCCAAGTTCGTATTGCATTTGAAGCATTTCAACCAGTGAAATAGTATGCTCATGTAGTTATTGTCATAATTCCTTACTGTTTGTAGTAATTTATTCCTTAATTTCTTAAAAATTTATGATTATTTTCAATGCTTCAGATAACTTCCTAATTATATAATTGGTATTACATTAGTGATCTCAGAATGACTACAGTAGACTAAAAATTATTTTCATATTTTATAGATATCTAATTCTTGAAAATGCCTTTACAAGTTATTAAAGAAATTAAAGGAATACTAGGAGGGACCAATGAATGGGACAAAGGATTGAATGATGAAGAATAAAGGAGGGTTGAAGAAAGTGAGAGACTTAGAATAATAATTAAGTTCCAGATAGTACTAGAATCAGGAGGAAAAAAATGCTTTGTTCCTGTGATGTATTAGTAAAAATGGGTCATAGGCTTAAAGTTGAAGAAGAAAGATGTAAAATGACAGGCTAATAGGCAATGTTTACAGAGGTAGCTACTGTGTATTCAAAACTGGGAAAGTACGCTGGGGCGCCTCAGTGGCTCAGTTAGTTAAGCTTCTGACTCTTGATTTTGGCTCAGGTCATGATCTCCTGGTAGGTGGGATTGAGCCCTGTGTGTGGCTCTGTGCTTGGCAGCAAGGAGCCTGCTTGGGATTCTCTGTCTCTCTCTGTCTCTGTCTCTGTCTCTCTCTCTCTCTCCCCACCCCCTCAAAAATAAATAAATTTTTAATTTTTTAAAAAGAAACTGGAAGGTATAAAACAGTTTATACTACCTATATACATAAAAGGACCAATGTAAAGGCTTTGCTGAATGCATTGGCAATAATATCTATTCTGTATGTTTTAGAGATTAAGAAGAGGGCCTCTGAAGTTACAGGGACTAGGTTGACATTTCCTAGCTGTGTGACCTTGCATAAATTACTTAATCTTTCCAAGTCACTGATTCCTCATTTGTAAAGGGAATAGTGATAGGGCTGTATTGAGGATTAAAATACATTATCCATGTAAAAATCATTCTTAGCACAGTTTTCACACTACGTGAGAGCTGAAAACATGTTAGACGTTATTACTGTTAGAATAGTATGAAAGGAATGTCATAGCGTTGCTGGGGTTCAAGGGACAGGGTCTTCAAGGCTACAGGGTTAGTGAGGAGGAGAAATGGCAGGCAATGATAGAACCTCTGTGTGGACATCAGTCTTCCATAACCTTCTGAGAATCAGGCAGTATGTTTAAGAAATTCAGTTTTAGAATTAATAAGCAGCAGAGTCAGTCTTCAATGGCATATATTTCTAACTGTGCAACATTCAGAAAAGTGCTTTCCTTTTAAAGAAGCTTAAAGGTATCAGCTGTCTTCTCTTTAAACAAACAAACAGAGATAATAATAGTAATTTTGAGACCATTACCTGCACTTAGCAGTTCTCAATAAAAGCTAACCAGTATTAAAGGGTGATTTGGATTCTTCATATTCTCCCTCTCCTTCCCTCCTTCTTCTCTTCCCCTCCCCCTTCCCTCTTCTATTTTCCTCTTTTTCCCCCTCAACCCTCAGGTCATTGACTGTCTAAGATATATCAAACTATCTATACTGGTGAACTGAATATAGATGTTGATCATATTTTTCTATCTAAGCCTGTAATACAAACAAGAGGCAATATATACAGCTTATGCATAGAATGATTTAAAAATTAAAATGTTGTTGGTCATGACTACCAAAACAAATCAGTGTGACAATGTTAAAATGGATGACACTAGCAGAAATGTTCTGGACTAGCAACGGTTTGGAAAATATTGTATTTTTCTTTAGGGAAAAAAAAAAACTGTGAAAGAGAGATGACTGAGTTTACCTAGAACATATGTACTTTCTTGGAGACGTGATCACCATTTTTTGAAAGAATAGAAATTGGTGGTTGGCTACCAAGCTCATGTAAAAACCAGAGGCTTTGAATTGCCTACTGTATTAAGAGATCCCCGAAAGGCTTAACTAAGTCAACTGGTTATCACTAAATTCAGTTCATCCCCATTTACAATGTACCTGTAGCCTGAGGAAAGGTTCTAATTACTAAAGCAGTAAAGCAGAAAATTAGAATGGTGTCTTATTTTCTTCTTGTATTGCTTCATATGCCTGTCTGTACGTGTGTGGGAGCACACACATACGTATCTTCCATCATCTGCTGGTTATTTCTACGCAGATACTTCATTTGTACCACAAAGTCATACTGGCTTCATCAACCTCCCACTGCTAACCTCCTCATCCTTAAGGGTTTCCTCCTCACCTCCATTACCCAGGTCACTCAGACTTGAAATATTGAGATCTCATTTCACTTTAACCCACAGTCTACCCATTGTCAAGTCCTGTTCCTCCTAGTTCAGAATGTATTTCCCATCTATTCCCTCCCCTCTTTTGCTATTGCTAGAATCCTTGATTTGATTCTCACTTTCACCACCTGAACTACTGTTACAGCTTTTAATCTGAATTTACAACTTTTTACTCTTCCTAATTCAAGCTCTCTGTACATTGCTGGGGAGCTTAGTATTCCCGAAGGACAATTCTAATTTTGCTGCTTCTCTGCTCATAAACATTTAATGTCCCTGGCTGCAGAATGAAGTTCAGTCTCTTTATCCTGGAGTGCCAGCCCTCTAACGATCCTCCTCTAAGCCTATTTCCTATTTCCCCTTCACACAGTTTGTGCTCTTGACCAAGTGAACTTTAGACTTTTCTCTGTATACTTAGCAGACTGTTCCATTATTCCCCTTTCTCACACTCTTACCTCTTTCTCATGGTATAATAAGCTCATTATTTGCTGAATGAAATAATCAATTAATTGACTAATTTTCTCAGAGTAGAAACTCATTGAAATAAGGAACAACATCTACATCTTAGATCCTCACTGTGTCTTGAGCACAGTTGATTTGAAATATTTTTTTTTTAATGAGTGTTTAAATCTCATCTCATTTAAGGGTTTTAAAGTCATTTATTCCATGATTTTTAACAATAATGTTCATGTTAGGTCATAGCCTTGTGTTTTTGTTTACTAATAAATTATTCATCTAGCTTACAATTTTCCCATAGGATGGGAAAGATTTTTCTTCCATGACCACCATCTTTCAGTGTATTCTGCTTCCAGGAGATTGATCTAATTAAACCAGCCTATTCAGTCACCATCCAGGTTTCAAACTGTTTCTATTGTCATGGCATCATCTAGGCCACCTTTTTTTTTTTTTACTGACTACCACATTCCCTCTCTTTTATACCGTATTTCAAATTTTGTCTGTTACACAGCGATTTTTAAATTATGCATAAATGCCTTGCCCTCTACTAACCTAGTAAATTATAATTGAAAAAAAATCACTATGGATATTTGAAATCTATGCAAAAAAAGAGATATTTTTATTTCTGAGAGGTGTATGTTAAAGACTAAAAAAGATAACTTATCTCTAATTATGTGAATTCATTTTAATCAATATTAAATTATATTACAATATTAAATTAATATTATTTCAATTTGGTAATGTTGTTTTTACAGTCCCCAAAGTAATCGTTATGATAATCATAATAATGTGATTCAAATATGCAAGAATTTTTATATCATTTTAAAAGTTATGCACAACTTTAGGTTCTTCTTTGCTTATAGTCTATTCTAAAAATAAAACACATTAAATCCATGCTGGTATTAGTACTTGATGTAGTAAATATATATGAAACATGTATTCTTCATGAAACTATAGTTTAATCACAAGCAATGGCTATTTTTAATGAACAGATTAAAACAGATTTAATGAGCAGATTAAACAGTTATATTTGATATAACTAATACTTTGTGATTGGCAGGTCAATCGCCTTGGTTTTGCCGTATGGAAAGCATTTTTTAAATTGTAATTTAAGGTATTTCTATGAATTACCAGTGTTATTATCAAATTCATCACTTTGATAATAGGAAAGGTATACTAAAATTCACCCTTTAAATGATAGCTACTTACTTTTCAATGATTTGCGATTTGCTTCCAAAATTTTTCTAACAAATCACTGAGTGTTCCATACACACTTTTGAAAAACTTAGGAATTTAAGGTTCAATCTAAACAGTCATTATTGGAGCGCCTGGGTGGCTCAGTCGGTTGAGTGTCTGACTTCAGCTCAGGTCATGATCTCGCGGTTCATGGCTTCAAGCCCTGCATTGGGCTCTGTGCTGACAGCTCAGAGCCTGAGCCTGATTTGGATTGTGTCTGCCTCTCTCACTCTGTCTTTCCCCTGCTCGCTTGCACGCTCGCTCTCTCTCTCTCTCTCTCTCTCTCTCTCTCTGTCTCTCTCCCTCAAAAATGGATATTAAAAGAAAAAACAAACCTAAACAGTCATTATTTATAAAACATAAAGAATAATACTATACTATACATTTAGCACAAATTATTTAAAAATTGTATGTTTCTCATATTCTTGGAGATAAAATATATAACAGATAATAGAAAATATCTTTTTTTCATGTCTAACTTGTGGTTTCTGTTTTGTTCTGTTTGTTTTTCTTTTGCTTTTATATACTTGCATGCATTTGTGAATATATGTAGTTGAGAAATACTGAGAAGAAAATGTATATGTTCTATAAATTCCTTTATAGAATTTGATTCCTTTATAGCTTTTTAAAAATAAATTAAGTTTATTTATTTATTTATTTTGAGAGAGACTGAGACAGTGTGAGAGAGGGAGGCAGAGAGAATCCCAAGCAAGGTCCGTACTGTCAACACAGAGCCTGATACAGGGCTCAAACCCATTTAATCATTAGATCATGACCTTAGCCAAAACCGAGAATCAGTTGCTCAACCGACTGAGCCACCCAGGCTCCCCAATTCCTTTATAGCTTTTGATTCCTCTGTGCTCTCAAGGAACTTGTAGTGTAGGTCTCTGTGCAGGTCTAATTGTGTGAGATGGTACTATTCTTAAAGTTTCGTATAATCTACTTGATAGCAAAGATGATGACTGTAAGCTTCTATTTGTAACAGTAGGCACATGAGATATTCTGAGAAACATTCCCACTAAAACTCAATTAAAATGTTAGACAAAATAAAAAGCATTCTTTTAAATGCATAGGTGACTTCGTACGATCATTACCAGAGTTCAGAAAATAAAGGAAACACTTAGGGCCAAAAATCAGAAAGAGATTTACAAAAAATATGTGACAAATAGTAAAACCACAGCAGTTGCTGTTTTCAGATTACTAAAGATAAAAGCTTTTAAGGTTAGTATGAGACAAAAGGAAAAGAAAGATATCTGTGTCTAAGCAAAATCAAGGGTTGAAACTGAACTCTTCATAAAGTTTAGACCTTTAAGACTTCAGATTCAGTGGTAAGGTTGGGGGGGGGGGGTAAAAAAAAAAAAAAAAAAAAAAAAACCTACCAGCAAAGAAAGACAAGAAAACCTGCTGTTTAGCCACTCTCACTACAGGTATGTAAGTAACGCCCTCCCCAAGAATCTTCTACAGCCCTGATGACCTCAGTTCTAATTTATACTGCAAATTTGGTTGAGGAAATTCCAAAGTAGAAATTAATATAAAACTACCTCAGTTTGAAAGCCTCAGTATATTTGGAAGAAGCAAAAGCAAATCCACTTTTGTAAACTCAAATTCCATAAATTGGGTCTCTATACATTCTCAGCAATAAATATTAATTTTAAAAAACTGCATAATAAAAAAAGAACATCAGCTAAAACAGACTACCTCAAGCAAAATGCTGCAGGAAAAAAAAAGCAGCAGCATTACAGCCCCAAGGATTTTGGATATTAGATTCATTAAATACAGAAATAAAATTACCCTATTTAAAATGCTGAAGAAAATACAAGAGGGAATTTAATTAAGAGGTACAAACTTCCAGTTACAAAATAAATAAGTCACAGGGGTGAAACACACACAATAGGGAATATAGTCAATAATATTGTAATAACTTTGTATGGTGACAGATGGTAACTACATTTATTGTGGTGAGCATTGTGTAATGTACAGAATTGTCAAATCACTATGTTGTGCACCTGAAACTAACATAATATTATATATGCTTCAATAATAAAAATTTGGAAAAAAAGAGAGAATTAACTATAATGTCAACCTTCAGTAATAAAAAAAATAAGGGAATTTAAAAATAAGCAAGGTAACAAGAGACTATCACAAAATTCCAAACAATGAAATGAAATATATAATCACTAGCAATGAAATAGATGAATGGAATAGCATATTAGATATAGCTGAGAAAAGAATTAAGTGCGAGAAGTTAGATCTGAATATTTTAACACAGAGAGACAATGCAAAAATGCAAGAGAAGTTAGAAAATATGATGACTACAAAGACAAGGTGTAGCATAACTAAACATCAACAATAGAATCCAATCAAGAGAAATAATGACCTTGAAAACTGCAGAGAGAAACTGTATGTCAATTTACGAATATTTGCACAGCTAAACTTTGGTAATATGGTCCAAACAAATATATCTTCAAGGAAAAAAAAAACAAAAACAAAAAAACTGAGAGGGTTTACCAGCAAGAAATACACACAAAAGTAACTTGAAAAGGAAGTACTTCCAGAATAAGGAAAATTATTCCAGAATTAGGAAATTAAAAGGCACAGGCGCCTGAGTGGCTTAATCGGTTAAATTTCTAACTTTGACTCTGGTCATGATCTCAGGGTTAGTGAATTCGAGCCCCACTTCAGGCTCTGTGCTGACAGCTCATAGCCTGGAGCCTGCTTCCAATTCTGTGTCTCCTTCTTTCTCTGCCCATCTCCAACTCGTGTGTGCACGCACGCTCTCTCTCCCTCTCTTTCTCTCTCACAAATATAAATTTTTAAAAAAGGAAATTAAAATGAAGAAATATTCTATATAAACCAATAATTTGAATATATTACTTGAGTTGAAACAAAACAATACATAAAAAGATACAAATTCTTTCAAATTTTCGATTTTTTTCAGTGAGTCAAATTGATCCTCAGCTTTCTTTGTGGTTACAGGTTATTTCTCAGCCACCTGTTGTTTTCCTCTCGACAGAGATATTCTATATGCTCTACATGAAGGAACACACAAGAATTTTGTGTCAGGCCCCTCAATTTTCATGGGAATATATTCCCCCATCCTTAAGCACTCATATAACCTACCAAAGCATCCAGATACTATTTTCTGGGTACTATCCACCCGTGTTATCAGCAGTAGCATCAACATAGTAAATCATTGACTAGATAAAGTATTTTATGGGAAAGTAAAACAAAAAACCTCCTCATAGATTAAATTGTGATACAGTGTTGGAGAATAGTTGTAAGACTGTGGAGGTATGATGTTATCTTTGCCAGGTAAAAGCAAACTATTACTAGATTTCTCTGCTTGTTAGAATAGAGATAGAGCCTTTGCTGAGATGATGCTTATATACCAAGTGCCAGAAAATTGTGTTTATTTGGTCTACTAAAGTGATCACATCTGAAATGTCAGGCAACATTGTAATCCTGCTTAATTAAGCATGTATATTGTCATTGTCAAAGACTCATCCTCAGAGACCTTCTGTACTAGGCAGTCTGAAGGCAAAAATATTATGGGCATGAGATATAAATCACCATGTCTGGAGCATCTGGGTGGCTCAGTTGGTTAAGTGTCTGACTCTTGGTTTCAGCTCAGGTCATGGTCTCACGGTTTCATGAGTTTGAACCCGGCGTCAGGCTCCATGCCAACCGTGCAGAGCCTGCTTGGGATTTTCTGTCTCCCTCTCCCTCTGCCCCTCCTCCACTTGAGCTGTCTCTGTCTCTCTCAAAATAAATAAATAAACTTTAAAAATAAAATAAATCACTGTACCTACCTAAACTTTTAAGTCTTACTGAAGACATTGAACTCAATGACAATTTTAGTGAGTGCTGCTTTTGTACAGAAAGAAGGATAGAAGCCAAATTAGAAAGGACTAAGGCAGTGGAAATATCTTATCATTATAGCCTTATAAGTGTTATTTCACTAATTTTATCTGTTCTAATTCCCATGATTACTGGTGATTTTAACATTATAATTCTTCCAAAAATATATAAATAATAACATAACACCATTTACCTACCACTACCCAGTGTACGAAGCAAATCATTACCAATACATTTTAAGCCTCTTTGTAACCCAGTTTACTATTTCAGGAATAAACACTGTAGTGAATTTGTCTTTATCATCCTTATAGTATTGTTTTATTTATTTTAAATACTTTATATAAATAGTATCAACTATATGTATTCTTTTGCAAGTTCACCCATGTTGGTAGTTTTTTTGTTTTGTTTTGTTTTGTTTTTTTTAGTGTGCTGATTTTGAAAGACAGGGAGAGGGAGAGAGGTGATGGGAAGGCACAGAGAGAGGGAGAGAGAGAGAATCCCAAGCAGGCTCTGCATTGTCAGCATGGAGCCTGAAGCAGGGCTCAAACTCAGGAACTGTAAGATCATGACTTGAGCCGAAACCAAGAATTGGACATTTAAATGACTGAGTCACCCAAGTACCCCCAGCCATGTTGGTATTGTAGGAGTAACACATTTCACTGTTGTATAGTATTCATTTATATGCCCCTGTCACAATTTATACTCTCAACATTCTATTGATGAAAATTTGCACTTTTTTTGTGTTCATTTATTTTATAAGTTATACCCTTCCAAATATTCTCATGTATGCCTCCTTCAGTAAATATACAAGAGATTCTTAAAATATTGAAGAGCAATTGACTGCTGATTTATGCACTTCTTAATTAGTACCAGACATTGCCAAATAGTTTTCCGATATGTTTGCACCAAATTTTACTTGCCCCAGTAATATGTAACAGTTCCAGTGACTCTAACACATCTTCCCCAACACTTGAAATTATGATACTTTTTAATTTTTGCCATCTGAAGACTGTAAAAATATGTTTCCAATAATAATTGAAATTTGTATTTTCCTGAGTACTAATGAAGTGCATCATTTTTAAATGTGTTTGGTTTTTATATCATTTGCCAAAATTTCTATTTTTTGTAATTTCTCTAATGCTCTGGATTCTTAGTTCCCATGATCATCAATGACTTACTGATTATGATTTTTCTTCCAATGTATCATGGCTGTGGGAACAAATATGGTAATCATAAAAATGTCAGTATTCTAATCCATATTACAGTTATGTTTTTAAATTAATAAATTAGCATCCTGATGTCTGTCATATGGTCATATTTAAATAGCATTAATTGTATTCTCGGGCCTGATTGCCCCATCCCTGATAAGAGCAAGTAGAGGGGTGGGTCATGGGGACTGGCAGCTTAATTGTAGCTTTACCTGTGAAGTCCTGAGTATCTTGCCTTAGGTTAATGATTTTCAAACATATTTAACAAACTGTTACTCATAATCTTCTATAGAATAGTAAAACCACTCTAATTGAAGCACCACAGGAGCCCAGACTCTGGCTCACCTGCTCTGCCATCAGAAACTGGGCAAGGTTAATCTGGGGGTGGAGGGAGAAAAAATACACATTAGAGATTTAAAAAAAAAAAAAAAAAGGACATAACCACAAAGTATACATTAAATTTTTTTATCATAGTGTTTATATAAATCAATGGCAATGTGTTGAGTAGGTCTGTGAAAGATATGATTTTTTTGAAAAAAAATCACTTAAATGATTCAAGAAGAGGCAAAGACCAATAAGCAAAGAAGGCAGTGAAACTGAACAATGAATGTTCAAAATTCAGAGTAGGATAGTGTGGATAGTAACATTTGGGTATTTTGAGAATTATGTAGTCTTGGAAGGTAAGTGAAAAATGATCTTGTGTGTCAAACAAAAATGTTGCTTATGGTTCTAGCAATGGGAAACTATTTCAGTCTTTTTAAACAGGAAAATAATACAGTTGACCCTTAAGCGACCCAGACTTGAACTGCATGGGTCCACTCATATGTAGATTTTTTACAGTACAGTTCTGTACATGTATTTTCTCTTCCTTATGATTTTCTTAATAACATCTTTCTTTCTGTAGCTTACTTCATTGTAAGAATTTAGACTATAGTACATATAACATACAAATTATGTGTTAATCAACTATTAATGTTATTAGTAAGGCTTCCAACCAACAGTATGGTATTAGTTAAGGTTGGGGGGAGTCAGAAGTTATACTCAGATTTTTTACTGTGCAGGGCAGGCAGGGGCGTGGTGGCCACCCCTAATACCCGAGTTGTTCAATGGTCAAGTGTATATAAATCTTTAAGACTTTGGAGTTTTTCACAAATCATGTGTATAGTATGTAAGTCTATTTCATGGGTCTTGGAACTTAATTTTATAACTTTGGATTAATGTACATTATTATACCTTTTGTATTTTTGAATATTATTTGCTGGGTTTATTATATTTTAGTGATGAATACTTTAGGAAGACAGATCTATGGACTAACTAGTGATATTCCTTTTAATCACAGAATTTAACAAAATTAGAATTATAAAAGAAGCAATTATTATTTTTAAGTAAAAACAAAATATTTATTAATAATTGCATTGCATTAGTCTCATCTTCATTTCATAAACTTAGCCATAGGATTTATATGATGTTCTTTCTGGGGAACATAGTAAAAGATTCAACAAAAGCATTAAAATAGTATTTTTAATTTCTACTGAGGAAACCAAGTCTATTTCTCTTACAAAGAAAGAATAACAGGCAATATTATGTTTCTTTTAGTACCAGGAATTATAATAAAGTTGTATATGGATAATTTGTGACTTATTGAACTTGTAGCTTTCTTTACATGTTTTAATATGTCACTGTCTGGGGTTCCATCCTAGGAGACTTTGATACAAGGCTAAGGGGATTATAACTTATACTATGGACAAAGGTGTTCCATTTCTATTTAGAATGAATAACATTGTACTGCTCAGTTGCATTGTGTTCAGGGTAAAGATTTCAATCTCTTCTGTGTTTTCTTTATCATAGAGAATTCCATGGTGCTCCCATGAATAACATTTCAGTGTATTGTTGCTATTAATTGACTGTGGTCCTGAATCATACTATAGAAATATATTTGGTAAAAACTATTAAATTCATCACATTTTTAACATAAGGCCCTTCAAACTCGGTACTCTGGTTTCTCTCCTTTGACAATTTGAATTTTATTTTTTTAAATATTATATAATTTAGGGATTTAAAGATCCTCCTTCTTGGTTAATTTATTGGTTTTTCCCATGAGTCAGAACTGATTTTAAATTTTGTTAACCATATAAAAGTTAATATAATTAGATAGATCAGCCCATATGATCTTTTAAGACATTTAAACATAACAGATGTCTGTGTTGTGATGAGAAGTCACCAATTAACTACTGTGTGGCATATTTTGTAAGATGTTTAATACATATTTCTGTATAAAGATGCTGTGTGTTTTTTTCATTTATAATTGGAAGAAAAATAAATTTGGAGTATGTTCAAATAGCATTGCCTGAAGAGGCTTTTGGAAGCAGCAGGAAAACACTCTACCTAACCCCAATTAGTCTTGTTTTCCACATTCAGGGCAGTTCTGTTTTCAAACATAGCCACTAAACATGATGATAATGGAAATTAATATGGTTAGAAAGCAATTCAATAGCAAATGTTTATTGTTCATAATTGTTGTTTCCTGTCGTAAGTTTCGTAAAATCTGTCAGCTCTAAAAAACAAACAAACAAAAAACAAAACAAACATTCAAGGAGTGTGTGAGCTGGGGGAAAAAGCAGGTGTGCCTGAATTATACAATAGATATGCTCTTGCAAAGTAATATGGAAGTCATTTTTTTTTTAACAAATTGATTTTTTTTTTCTTCTGTTGATGAGTTCACTATTTCTCAGAATAAGGAAACCTGATTATGGATCCAAATAATTTAATTCATATATGAACCCATATATAAAAGACTGTTTTTCTTACAGAAATTTTTTTTGTGGATTTATCAATAACGTGAAAAGGTTAACCACAAAATAAATGTTAAAGCCCCATCTCTATAGTCTTTCCTTATCCCATTTTGACTATAATTTTTTTGTTTCTTTTTTTTCTAAACTACCACAAATGATCATTTTCACTATATTTGTATTTGTCTAATGTCTGTATTTGTCTAAGAATTTGCCTATACTGTGCAAAACTGGTAATGCCATAGGGTGATGCAAAGATGAATCAAACACAGATCTTTCAGATCTGAGAATGAATCATATGGAAGGGTTGATGGGGCAGGTTTTGTTAGAATTTCCCTTTTATGTAATTTTAACATTTCAAATTAGGCTCAGTGCTTCTTAGTGGCAGCAAATGTCAGGAAAAATGGTCAAGGGACCCAAGAAAAAATTTACCACATCAGAAGAATAAATTCTACCAACTTCTAGCTTGGGATTGTCTTCCATGAAGCTAGAATCTAAGCTTCATGAGGATTAAGTCTTTATCTGTTTTTCTCACTACTATATTCCTTGACTGGTACCTGCCATGTAGTAGTCAGTCAATAAATATTTGTTGAATTAATGAACACATCAGTGACTCCAAGTAGGATAAAAGTACTATAAAGAAATAGTGTCTAAAACCATATCATGGTATAACTAACAGACATGCAACATCTAAATAGTTGCCAAATTATATGCTAAATATTTTATTAATTTAAAACCCAAGTACATTTCTTTGTAATCTTAACCATTTTTTCTGCCCTGGCTGCATCCAAATTTCTCATTTATACTTCTTCCAGTATAGAGCTAGCTACATTGTAGTTTAACTTGATTAGCATCTATTTTTCTCCTTGTAATATATATATTAAAAAGTGATGCATGTGCAGTTCAGTATCTGATAAACATTGTGTTCCGTCTGGTGAAACTCATACTGTGTTTTCTAATCACAAGCAAATTCCTCTCTTAATTCATC
Source organism: Herpailurus yagouaroundi (assembly GCF_014898765.1). NCBI lineage: Eukaryota > Metazoa > Chordata > Mammalia > Carnivora > Felidae > Herpailurus > Herpailurus yagouaroundi. Next base: position 26,332,010 of record NW_024412394.1, on the reverse strand, counting down.
TATCCCCCAATGTCTTCTTAGAATTCATTTATTTAGACTATTCTGTTTCTGCTAATTAAAGTTACTTTACCTCCCTCATCCAAAGTAACAGATTTGCTATTTTACCAATTGTACCCAACATTTATGACAACTGTAACTGGAAGTAAAAAAACAAAGCATGTACCAAAACATTTGTAAATACAATATGAGTGGAGTTCAAATTTGGGGGAGTATTCAAGGTGAGCCTTGATAGAAAGGAAGCTTTATATAGCTAGGATTTGGGGGAAGGGAATTCCAGACAGAACAGTATGAACACAAGCAGAACCACAGAGGAAAGTGTAATTCAAGCTTACCAGTAGATCTGTGTGTGTGGAAGCACTGAAAAATAAGACCATGGAAGGCTTGGTGTACTCCATAAGCAGTAATTTTTCTGTAGTTAGGGAAGGATTTTGACCAAATCTCTGAGGTGATTACCCCTGAGTAAAGTTGACGTGATAGCAATGACAGCTAATAGAAACTATAGGCAGGGAGGCCAGTTAGAAAGAAGCTATTGCCAACAGTTAAGTTGAAGCATAATGAGAATTAAATAAGGGCAGTGGTAGCAGAAGGAAAATTGCTAGATTTGATCTAAGAAAGAGGTGACAGGAGCCACCAATGGTTTGAGAAGAGATGGGTGGATAATGATGCTGAATTTCTAAGCCTGGGAGTGTAAGTGCTGGGAATGAGAAAATGGAGGAGGATCAGGTTTAGATAAAGCACAGACAAACTAGTTGACCCAGGACAGAGCCTTGGAAACTATGTGCATTGTGGAATAGTTTGAAAGAACAGTCTGCAAAGAAGCTGTTGTTCAGGTGAGGAGATGGTCAAAGTGCAGTATAGTGTCATGAGCAACAAGGAGAATGTTTTAATACAAATAAGTGTTAAGTATTACAGAGTTTTCTAGGCATCTGAGAACTAATGCAGGATTTGCTAAGTAGGCCTAAAAACAGATCCGTTTGAAAAAAGATCTAGTAAAATCTAGAGCCAAGGAAATTAATTTTGAGAAATTAAAGATTGTGTGCAAAAAGCCAGGAAATGCTAAAAAATATGTGATATTAAATATGTAAGTTACCATATATCTTAAATCAAGGAGTTGCTAATACATACGTTATATTTATATCTGACAAAACAAAGTTATGAACATAACAGGACATTAAAAATAAACTCTTTCACATGCACCAAGATATAGTGCTGTAAACAAAATGAGATGCCATATCTAAAAACAAGATCTAACTGGGAAGAGTTCTTGATATAACAAGCATTTGAAGAAAAAAAGAGGATTTTAGAGACACGACTTTGAGGAAATGTTTTTGTAGAAAGCTATCTTGTCCTCACCTCACATTCTCCCACCCATCACATCTGACAGTGTTTGGGGGAAGCTAAAACCAAATCACTTGGAAAGGAAGACCATGGACCAACAGAGTCATATATTTATACCTGAGAAAGAAAGCCAAAGCAGCCTTCGGGAATATATGTGCGTGCGTGCGTACATGGGAGCGCGTAAAGACTGAAAACTAACAATACCCTCACAGACAGTAGAGCAGGGAATGTAGAAGTATTTCCCAGGGAGTAGATACAGACCCCTCAGGAAAGAAATTTGGTCTAGGGTCATTTTTAGGTTCTACCCAAGTAGTAGTTTTTTCTAGTCAAGTGACCTAGACAGCCTTAACATTCCCCTCAGTTTGACTAAACTTTAGACAGTCTTCTTCCTGACTCTAGGCCCGTTGTGTGATGAAGATAGGAAGAAGCTTATATTTTTTAGGGGGTTAAGGCCAATTAGCAAACAGTAGTTTGTGATTCCCCCACCTCAGCTCTCAAAAGCTCTACCACTCTTTGTTTCAGAGGAATTAAGACTGAATTCTGACCCCTCTCCTATATTGCAGTAGTCTTGAATAAAGTCTTTGCCTGATTAACTTTATCTAGTACAACTTTTACTTTGACACAGGTAAGTGGCTGTCTACCGAGGAGTCTGTGCTAAAGTGAAAAATCAATATGGGACCAAGTTAGAAGTGACAAGCCAAAGGCAGGTCATGGCACAAGTCCTAGGAATTGTAGTTGGCAAAGGATTTCTAAAGAATTCACACATGCTCATGAGTCATAGGGTTCCCAGATTTAAGAACTAAAAATGTGACACATGGAGTTAAATTTGAATTTCAAATACAAATAATTCTTCTAGTATATTTTGTGAAATCTTTCATACATACTTACACTAAAACATTATTTGTTGTTTATCTGAAAATGAAACTGGACTGAGCATGTTGTATTTTATGACATTTCTACCGCAAGAGAAACCGTCAGTTTTAAACATCTGCTATTCCTAGAGAGCGAGAGCTTGCTTATAACAGCATCAATCACCAGCTCTTACAGCTCTCTTTTACTGTGTACTTCTCTCTCCTTTCCACTCCACCTACCCTCCTCCACATTCAAAGCCGAAAGGGTCAGAAACAGCAGCTAGCATGAACGGGAGGTGGTAAGACAAGAAAAAGAACAGAAATCAGCTTCCTTCTGCCCCTCAAGGCGGATAGCAGTGTCAGGTCCCTCCAGGTCTTGGCTGGTGGAAGAGGGTAGGGGATATCCTATCTCTGAAGGAAGATTTGAGTGTTGATAATAAAGTTGCATTTCCACATTCTGTGTATTAATACCTGTTCAAAGTACCAAGTCTATAGATCTACGTTGCTAGTCTATAGGTACATGACAATAAAATAAGTACTTTTCAAATTTTATGTGCTTCAATATTTTGAGATTAATCATTTAAAAGATTAATAACTTGGGGCATCTGACTCAGTCGGTTAAGCAGCCAACTCTTGATTTCTGCTCAGATCATGATCTCACAATTCATGAGTTTGAGCCCCCTGTCGGGCTCTGCGCTGACAGTGCAGAACCTGCTTGGGATTCTCTATCACCCTCTCCCTCTGCCCCTCCCCCACTTGCACTCTCTCTTTCTCTCCTAAAATAAGTAAAATAAACTTATTTTTTTAAATAAAAGAGTAATAATTCTAAAGGATAACTCTAAAAAATTAACTTTGCATATTGTAGTAATACCACTTATAAAATATCTAAGTATTATTGGAAAGCACTAAATATTAATGAATATTAATAAAACTTTTCTGTGTGATAATTTATTTTCTTTTTAAATCTATATTTTTTATCAATCTCTACACCAAACATGAGGCTCACACTCACAACCCCAAGATAAAGAGTCATATGCTCTTCTAGCTGAGCCAGGCAGGCACCCCACTATATGGTTTGATAGAGATTTTCTATCTTTATATAGAAATGCACCTGTAGATTTTCTAATCTTTTGTGTCACAGATTTTTTTCAGTACTTTCCTATTGACGTGTAATTACACCAAATAAAGTTCATTGATTTAAGTATATAATGTGATTTATAGACATTCATATCAGAATATTTTAAGAATCTAATGAATACTATTTCACATGTGCAAAAACACAGATTTTGTTTCCTACAATTTCAGGGTGTTTATTTACCTTTAAAGCCCATCCATCAATGACAAAATTTTTGCTCTAGGTCTTTTCCTCTGGACTGGTGATTGATTATTTGAGACAATGACTTCACAAATCTATTATACTTATGTATCAGAATTTCTTAATATTGAGTCTAATGTTTGTAAATATAAACTTTATCTTTTTATATGAATGCTAACTATAAATGCTATGTTCTTATCTACAGGATTAGCAGAATGTACTATGACCTTTTTTTTTTCTTTCAGGTGCAGGTTTACTTTTTCCATCTTTCAGTGGGAATTCCTATCTAGAATTACCTTTTTTTATAACCCTGGATGAGTTCACATGTGTTCCAGGGAAAGAACATAACAGAACTGTTACCATCTACTTGACTATAAAAACAAACACTTTGAATGGAACTATTCTCTACAGTGAGTATTAAATGTTGGACTTCCTATATGTCAGTTTTCTTTCTCAAATGTTAACCTATTGAAGCAATGAATTATTCATTTAAATATTGTAGGAAAACTTTTCTAGCTTAGTGCATGAAGCATTACCAAAAGAAAATCTTAGTTCTTTCTAGTTTTCTTAAGAAGTTTCTTTAATTTATGAGTTTTTCAATGGAACATGACTTACAAACAGGCTCTGAACCAACAAGGAAGAATACAGCAAGCATATGAATTTGATGGCATATGGCTATAGCAGTAAAACATAAATGCTTCAAATGTTTCAGAGCATATTTTTATAATATAAATCATTAAATATGAATTGAATTCAATACTTAGTAATTTGTAAAATGGCATTCCAAAGCTGAGGTTCATTCGATAATTGGGAAAATTTCCTATCACACTTTTAGCGTTATCTTAGCTGGTTAGAAAAATAGTATAGTATTAACAGTATTTATTTAAGGAAATGCATCTATATCAAGGTTTCCCTAATTACGCAATGTGCTCACAGGGATTTCTATAACCAGAATTTATAGATTTCTTTCTTCTATGGCTGAACATCACTAAAGTATATTCTGTGCAGTATTCCAAATGTGATAATGTTTTTTTTTCTTTTTTTCTTTTGAAATGAATATACAATAGTTTTAACAATTCCCTATATTGTAGGTATAATGTCTTCAGTGCTTAGATAAATTATCCATTCTAGGGAAAGTCATTATTTCTAAAAATATTTTCTACTCTACTTTGAAATATTTTGAAAACTTGAGTCATCATTTTGTACTTTGCAAAAAAATTAAACCTTTTTATTAATGGCTATGAGTAAAATGCTTAAAAGAAGCATTTATTGGAAAACGGGGTGAAATTAGAAGTTTTGAATATTAAAACTGAAAATTTGGGGCACCTGGGTAGCTCAGTTGGTTGAGTGTTCAGCTCTTCATTTTGGCTCAGGTCATGATCCCAGGGTCATGAGATCAAGCCCTTGTGTCAGGCTCCATGCTGGACATGGAACATGCTTGAGATTCTCTCTCTCCCTCCTGCTGCCCATATCTCCTGCTTGCATCATCTATCTATCTATCTATCTATCTATCTATCTATCTATCTATTAAATTATTATATATTAAAGATTATATACATTAAAAATCAATTTAAAAATTTTTTTAATGTTTATTTTTGAGAGAGAGAGAGAAAAACAGAGCCTGAGTTGGGGAGGGGCAGAGAGAGGGGGAGACACAGAATCCCAAGCAGACTCCAGACTTTGAGCTATCAATGCAGAGCCCAACACAGGGCTCGAACTCATGAACTGTGAGACCATGACCTGAGCTGAAGTTGGGCACCCAACCAACTGAGCCACCCAGGCGCACCTACACTAAAAACAAATTTTAAACTGAAAACTTGTTATATTTTAGAAAGAAACTAATGTCAGAACTAGACAAACATTATTTATTTCCCAGGAGTGTAAGCACCCATGTTAAAATGATGGCTTTAGAATGAATTATTTATAAATCTGATTTATTTATATTTAGAGAGAGAGAGAGAGAGAGAGAGAAGAAAAAAAAGGAAAAGGAAAATTTGTTTTATGTATAAAACCTAAGTTGTGGTAGACAACCATGAAATTTGGAGGTAATAGTATATTTCAGGGGAAAGGAAACAAAACAAAACACAGAACAAAAGACACAAACATAATAATTTAAAGACACAAAGCAAAGTGATTTTCTGGCTTTGCAATTTTTTTAAGTTATATAGAGTAAGACGGTGTTTTCTTGTAGAGAGTGTGTCTTTACCAACTAAAAACAGCTCATTGCCAAAGAAGCAGCCAGCCCCTGGGAAGTCTCCTCTGGGCTCATGCTCCTGGCTCATATCTATGCTTGTGCTCAATGTGCTCTTTTTAAAAGCCATAAAAATACATGCCAAGCATATATACACCCTGTCCAAGTTGGTACTTTAATTTAAACCAATAAACTGAAGATGTTAGTACCATAAGATTATTCTTGCTTTTTATATCCAGTGACCTCCAAAAAAAAAAAAAAAATCAAATTAGAAATTATTTAAAAAAAAACAAAACACCATGCCTTTGTAATGATTATCAATTTCTGTCTTTGTCTTACATAATTGTTGTCCCAGAACTGGATACATCAAAGCTATTTACTCAAGGGAGTTTCATAGCCTGTGAATGGAGAAAATATTTTTGTCTAGAAAGCATTCTTTTGTTCATCTGTTGAGTGGTAATTTAATCCTACACTGTTGGGAATACCTCAGCAGAATGTTTCATGGGATTTTTGCTTTCAGCCTTCTTCGAATTTATCAACCTCATAAAAGCCTCACAACAGATGAACATGAAGATTTTTGTGATTCAGTTAAACATCCGTAGTTTAAAAGGTGTCCCTTAACTTGACTTAAGGGCTAATTTTCTTTCCTTTGAAGTCAGTATATTACATGTAGGAGCAATTAAGAATAGTGAGGAAATTAGAACAGATGTTTCACTTTAGAGACTAGGAGTTGATTTTTGTCTGTTTTTTGTTTTGTTTTGTTTGTTTTTTAGTTTTGTCATTTTCATTCCTGGACATTTCAGTAAAAACTCAAATCATTCTACAAACATTTATTGAATACTTGTGTTTTATATCACCCAATTTTAAAGGGAGAAGGATAGAGAAATATCAGGTTGATAAGCCGGTGTCGGCTTTGAATTATATTCCTAGTTCAAAAGTGTAGATTTATCTTTTTTCAGTTTGCCTCACCAACTAATTGATGTTGAAAAGGAACAAAAGGAAGATAAAACTGGAATCCTTATGGGGTTACAGTAAAAATCCTTAGAAAGGATAGTTTAAAAAAGAACTCTCTGTGGGAGAGAGACAGCTCTGAGAACAGCAGTCAAGATGAAAAGAAAGCTTTTTGAATCTGCCACTGAACCAATTCAGAATTCTGGAACCCCGTCAAAGGAGCTACTAATAGGTCACGGGAGAAGGGATGAGACCACACAAAACTCTTTAGGTGCACTTTCAGAAAATGAGCTCTATTTGGCCAGCGGTATCAATCAGGAGGTTTCGTCATGAGATGTATTACTATGCAGTTGAATCCCATTCTGTGCTACTTCTTTGAAAAGAAATAAGCATGCCCTTTGGAAGTATGTGATCTTTGAGAAGTAGGAGCAGACATCTGACCAAGTTGCAGGAGGCAAATTACATGAGCAACTCCAGTGAGAGAACAAGATTCAGAAGCAATCTTTGTATTACTTAATATTTGTATTTGAGAAAGAAAGTATAAGAAGGGCTAGTCTTAGGTATTTATTCCAGGTAGAAATTGACAGAACAAGTAGGATCATTGGATCCTCCTTTTTCGTGCATTTGGGGAGGGCTAGAAGAAGAGATTGCTGAGATTGCTGAGGAAAACACATGAAATCTAAAGTATCATAACATCTGCTTTTCTCTATAAAATGATTCCCAGTTGAATACACAATATCTTCATTAGATACTTATTACACCAAGGCCAGTGAAATCCCACAGTAGTTCCTGACAGCATTTAATAAATATCTTCTTATCTTCTTTTCTTAGAGAAAAAGGTGTGCTCAGTTTTAATCAATTTTACAATGTGCACTGTAAAATACTTTGAATATCTTTGTCCCTCCTTGATAGCTCCCAGTGGAGCTTGCTCCAGACAGCTAGGAGAGGGAGTGGAGTGGAAAGCATGGTTGGATGAATTCATACATTGCCATTTACAAGATACACAAAGATTGCTTTTCATCTTATTTTTTATGACAGGAAAGTCAAATTCAACAAATTTTAACTGAGTGCCAAGAAAGCACATCACACTCTTCTAGGCACTGTGACCTGTACAAAGAGAGATAAGAAATAACCTATACCCTTTTCTCACCGTTTAGCTGACTGTGATAGGACTTAATTATAATAGGAGTAGAAATTAAGAACAAGGGCTGAGTAAAGAGATTCCTTACACTAGGAATCTGTGTTTATGTCTCTTCACCTAAATAGGGAACACTTAGTAATCTGGAATTATGTTTTACATCTCTCTTCCACCCACCTCCTCAGTACTTCACCAGTGCCTTGTGTAGAGTAAGGTTTTTAAGAATTGTTCATGGGGCGCCTGGGTGGCGCAGTCGGTTAAGCGTCCGACTTCAGCCAGGTCACGATCTCGCGGTCTGTGAGTTCGAGCCCTGCGTCGGGCTCTGGGCTGATGGCTCAGAGCCTGGAGCCTGTTTCCGATTCTGTGTCTCTCTCTCTCTCTGCCCCTCCCCCGTTCATGCTCTGTCTCTCTCTGTCCCAAAAATAAATAAACGTTGAAAAAAAAAATTAAAAAAAAAAAAAAGAATTGTTCATAAAGTTCTGTTGATGAGTTACTCAGCTGTGATTGTTGTGATGAAAAATGAGTAGGTATTGAAACTATACTTTAATAAACCATTCTGTTAGTAAGCAAGTTTAAAAAAATGGTGCAGATTTCAAGGGTTTACTCAAAATTTAGCTTAAATCAAAGATAATTTTATCCTGGGTCTATTTAACGACGAGGAGCATAACAGGGGTTGGCAGTTTTTTCTGTAATGGCCAAAGAGTAAATATTTTATGGGCCACACACTCTGTGTTACAACAGTTCAACTCTGCCAGTGTAGCATGAAAGCAGCCATAGACAGTATGGGACTGTGAATGAATACAGCTGTGTTGCAAAAAATCTTTTACTTGCAGAACCAAACAGTGGAAGAATTTGATCTGTGGGCTATAGTTTGCCAACCCTTGACCGAGAATGATGTGATTTGTTAGACGTCTCTTGAAAGAGAACATTGTGTTAAGAAAAATTAAACTCTATTTCTGTGATTGAAATTTATGAAGACATAAATCAGTGAGAGATACACAGTATTTCTATGTAATTCTATGTAATTATATCAAGAAATGGACCCGTGAGGAACAAACTTGCTTCTACAGACAGAGGTAGGGGCAAAAACAAACAAATGAGCCCATTCAAGGATTGGAATTGGTGCCATGCCCACCTCAAGAACAGTAAAATCCACTGATTAAGAAAATTTCTGTGGAGCTAGACTATCTGGCTCTGCCCTCTGGGCAAATTACTTAACATCTCTGTGCCTCAGTATCTGTAAAATGGAATCGTATTATTTGTAATAATACCAAAGATATGAAAATTTCGTTGTAAGGATGGGGAGAGTTAACACATTTAATATGCTTAAAATTGTGTTTGGTGTAAGGCAACAGGAAGTCAATGCTAAATATCTTCTTCAGATAATGTTTTTTTTTTTTATATGTGAAATTTATTGTCAAACTGGTTTCCATACAACACCCAATGCTCATCCCAAAAGGTGCCCTCCTCAATACCCATCACCCACCTTCTCCTCCCTCCCACCCCCCATCAACCCTTAGTTTGTTCTCAGTTATCAACAGTCTCTTATGCTTTGGCTCTCTCCCACTCTAACCTCTTTTTTTTTTTTTTTTTCCTTCCCCTCCCCCATGGGATCCTGTTAAGTTTCTCAGGATCCACATAAGAGTGAAACCATATGGTATCTGTCTTTCTCTGTATGGCTTATTTCACTTAGCATCACACTCTCCAGCTCCATCCACGTTGCTACAAAAGGCCATATTTCATTTTTTCTCATTGCCACGTAGTATTGCATAGTGTATATAAACCACAATTTCTTTATCCATTCATCAGTTGATGGCCATTTAGGCTCTTTCCATAATTTGGCTATTGTTGAGAGTGCTGCTATGAACATTGGGGTACAAGTGCCCCTATGCATCAGTACTCCTGTGTCCCTTGGATAAATTCCTAGCAGTGCTATTGCTGGGTCATAGGGTAGGTCTATTCTTAATTTTCTGAGGAACTTCCACACTGCTTTCCAGAGCGGCTGCACCAATTTGCATTCCCACCAACAGTGCAAGAGGGTTCCCGTTTCTCCACATCCTCTCCAGCATCTATAGTCTCCTGACTTGTTCATTTTGGCCACTCTGACTGGCGTGAGGTGATACCTGAGTGTGGTTTTGATTTGTATTTCCCTGATAAGGAGCGACGCTGAACATCTTTTCATGTGCCTGTTGGCCATCCGGATGTCTTCTTTAGAGAAGTGTCTATTCATGTTTTCTGCCCATTTCTTCACTGGGTTATTTGCTTTTCGGGTGTGGAGTTTGGTGAGCTCTTTATAGATTTTGGATACTAGCCCTTTGTCCGATATGTCATTTGCAAATATCTTTTCCCATTACGTTGGTTGCCTTTTCGTTTTGTTGGTTGTTTCCTTTGCTGTGCAGAAGCTTTTTATCTTCATAAGGTCCCAGTAATTCACTTTTGCTTTTAATTCCCTTGCCTTTGGGGATGTGTCGAGTAAGAGATTGCTACAGCTGAGGTCAGAGAGGTCTTTTCCTGCTTTCTCCTCTAAAGTTTTGATGGTTTCCTGTCTCACATTCAGGTCCTTTATCCATTTTGAGTTTATTTTTGTGAATGGTGTGAGAAAGTGGTCTAATTTCAACCTTCTGCATGTTGCTGTCCAGTTCTCCCAGCACCATTTGTTAAAGAGACTGTCTTTTTTCCATTGGATGTTCTTTCCTGCTTTGTCAAAGATGAGTTGGCCATACGTTTGTAGGTCTAGTTCTGGGGTTTCTATTCTATTCCATTGGTCTATGTGTCTGTTTTTGTGCCAATACCATGCTGTCTTGATGATGACAGCTTTGTAGTAGAGGCTAAAGTCTGGGATTGTGATGCCTCCTGCTTTGGTCTTCTTCTTCAAAATGACTTTGGCTATTCGGGGCCTTTTGTGGTTCCATATGAATTTTAGGATTGCTTGTTCTAGTTTCGAGAAGAATGCTGGTGCAATTTTGATTGGGATTGCATTGAATGTGTAGATAGCTTTGGGTAGTATTGACATTTTGACAATATTTATTCTTCCAATCCATGAGCAGGGAATGTCTTTCCATTTCTTTAAATCTTCTTCAATTACCTTCATAAGCTTTCTATAGTTTTCAGCATACAGATCCTTTACATCTTTGGTTAGATTTATTCCTAGGTATTTTATGCTTCTTGGTGCAATTGTGAATGGGATCAGTTTCTTTATTTGTCTTTCTGTTGCTTCATTGTTAGTGTATAAGAATGCAACTGATTTCTGTACATTGATTTTGTATCCTGCGACTTTGCTGAATTCATGTATCAGTTCTACCAGACTTTTGGTGGAGTCTATCGGATTTTCCATGTATAATATCATGTCATCTGCAAAAAGCGAAAGCTTGACTTCATCTTTGCCAATTTGGATGCCTTTGATTTCCTTTTGTTGTCTGATTGCTAATGCTAGAACTTCCAGCACTATGTTAAACAACAGTGGTGAGAGTGGGCATCCCTGTCGTGTTCCTGATCTCAGGGAAAAAGCTCTCAGTTTTTCCCCGTTGAGGATGATGTTAGCTGTGGGCTTTTCATAAATGGCTTTTATGATCTTTAAGTATGTTCCTTCTATCCCGATTTTCTCAAGGGTTTTTATTAAGAAAGGGTGGTGGATTTTGTCAAAGGCCTTTTCTGCATCGATTGACAGGATTATATGGTTTTTCTCTTTTTTTTTTTTGTTAATGTGATGTATCACGTTGATTGATTTGCGAATGTTGAACCAGCCCTGCATCCCAGGAATGAATCCCACTTGATCATGGTGAATAAATCTTTTTATACACTGTTGAATTCGATTTGCTAGTATCTTATTGAGAATTTTTGCATCCATATTCATCAGGGATATTGGCCTGTAGTTCTCTTTTTTGACTGGGTCTCTGTCTGGTTTAGGAATCAAAGTAATACTGGCTTCATAGAATGAGTCTGGAAGTTTTCCTTCCCTTTCTATTTCTTGGAATAGCTTGAGAAGGATAGGTATTATCTCTGCTTTAAACGTCTGGGAGAACTCCCCTGGGAAGCCATCTGGTCCTGGACTCTTATTTGTTGGGAGATTTTTGATAACCGATTCAATTTCTTCGCTGGTGATGGGTCTGTTCAAGCTTTCTATTTCCTCCTGATTGAGTTTTGGAAGAGTGTGGGTGTTCAGGAATTTGTCCATTTCTTCCAGGTTGTCCAATTTGTTGGCATATAATTTTTCATAGTATTCCCTGATAATTGTTTGTATCTCTGAGGGATTGGTTGTAATCATTCCATTTTCATTCATGATTTTATCTATTTGGGTCATCTCCCCTTTCTTTTTGAGAAGCCTGGCTAGAGGTTTCTCAATTTTGTTTATTTTTTCAAAAAACCAACTCTTGGTTTCATTGATCTGCTCTACAGTTTTTTTAGATTTTATATTGTTTATTTCTGCTCTGATCCTATTATTTCTCTTCTCTGCTGGGTTTAGGCTGCCTTTGCTGTTCTGCTTCTATTTCCTTTAGGTGTGCTGTTAGATTTTGTATTTGGGATTTTTCTTGTTTCTTGAGATAGGCCTGGATTGCAATGTATTTTCCTCTCAGGACTGCCTTCGCTGCGTCCCAAAGCGTTTGGATTGTTGTATTTTCATTTTCGTTTGTTTCCATATATTTTTTAATTTCTTCTCGAATTGCCTGGTTGACCCACTCATTCGTTAGTAGGGTGTTCTTTAACCTCCATGCTTTTGGAGGTTTTCCAGACTTTTTTCTGTGGTTGATTTCAAGCTTCATAGCATTGTGGTCTGAAAGTATGCATGGTATGATTTCAATTCTTGTAAACTTATGAAGGGCTGTTTTGTGACCCAGTATATGATCTATCTTGGAGAATGTTCCATGTGCACTCGAGAAGAAAGTATATTCTGTTGCTTTGGCATGCAGAGTTCTAAATATATCTGTCAAGTCCATTTGATCCAATGTCTCATTCAGGGCCCTTGTTTCTTTATTGACCGTGTGTCTAGATGATCTATCCATTTCTGTAAGTGGGGTGTTAAAATCCCCTGAATTACCACATTCTTCTCAATAAGGTTGCTTATGTTTATGAGTAATTGTTTTATATATTTGGGCGCTCCGGTATTCGGCGCATAGACATTTATAATTGTTAGCTCTTCCTGATGGATAGACCCTGTCACTATTATATAATGTCCTTCTTCATCTCTTGTGACAGCCTTTAATTTAAAGTCTAGTTTGTCTGATATAAGTATGGCTACTCCAGCTTTCTTTTGGCTTCCAGTAGCATGATAAATAGTTCTCCATCCCCTCACTCTCAATCTAAAGGTGTCCTCAGGTCTAAAATGAGTCTCTTGTAGACAGCAAATAGATGGGTCTTGTTTTTTTATCCATTCTGATACCCTATGTCTTTTGGTTGGCGCATTTAATCCATTTACATTCAGTGTTATTATAGAAAGATATGGGTTTAGAGTCATTGTGATGTCTGTATGTTTTATGCTTGTAGTGATGTCTCTGGTACTTTGTCTCACAGGGTCCCCCTTAGGATCTCTTGTAGGGCTGGTTTAGTGGTGACAAATTCCTTCAATTTTTGTTTGTTTGGGAAGACCTTTATCTCTCCTTCTATTCTAAATGACAGACTTGCTGGATAAAGGATTCTCGGCTGCATATTTTTTCTGTCTAACACACTGAAAATCTCGTGCCAATTCTTTCTGGCCTGCCAAGTTTCAAAAGAGAGATCAGTCACGAGTCTTATCGGTCTCCCTTTATATGTGAGGGCACGGTTACCCCTTGTTGCTTTAAGAATTTTCTCTTTATCCTTGTATTTTGCCAGTTTCACTATGATATGTCGTGCAGAAGATCGATTCAAGTTACGACTGAAGGGAGTTCTCTGTGCCTCTTGGATTTCAATGCCTTTTTCCTTCCCCACTTCAGGGAAGTTCTCAGCTATTATTTCTTCAAGTACCCCTTCAGCACCTTTCCCTCTCTCTTCCTCCTCTGGGATACCAATTATGCGTATATTATTTCTTTTTAGTGTATCACTTAGTTCTCTAATTTTCCCCTCATACTCCTGGATTTTTTTATCTCTCTTTTTCTCAGCTTCCTCTTTTTCCATAACTTTATCTTCTAGTTCACCTATTCTCTCCTCTGCCTCTACAACGAGCCGTGGTGGTTTCCATTTTGTTATGCATTTCGTTTAAAGCGTTTTTTAGCTCCTCGTGACTGTTCCTTAGTCCCTTGATCTCTGTAGCAAGAGATTCTCTGCTGTCAGCTATACTGTTTTCAAGCCCAGCGATTAATTTTATGACTATTATTGTAAATTCACTTTCTGTTATATTATTTAAATCCTTTTTGATCAGCTCATTAGCTGTTGTTATTTCCTGGAGATTCTTCTGAGGGGAATTCTTCCGCTTGGTCATTTTGGATAGTCCCTGGCATGGTGAGGACCTGCAGGGCACTTCCCCTGTGCTGTGGTGTATAACTGGAGTGGGTGGGCGGAGCCGCAGTCAGACCTGATGTCTGCCCCCAGCCCACCGCTGGGGCCACAGTCAGACTGGTGCGTGCCTTCTCTTCCCCTCTCCTAGGGGCGGGATTCACTGTGGGGTGGGGTGGCCTGTCTGGGCTACTTGCACACTGCCAGGCTTGTGATGCTGGGGATCTGGCGTCTTAGCTGGGGTGGGTAGGCAAGGTGCACAGGGGCAGGAGGGGCAGGCTTAGCTTGCTTCTCCTTAGGTGATCCACTTCAGGAGGGGCCCTGTGGCCGCAGGAGGGAGTCAGATCCGCTGCCAGAGATTTGGCTCCGCAGAAGCGCAGAGTTGGGTGTTTGTGCGGAGCGAGCAAGTTCCCTGGCAGGAACTGGTTCTCTTTGGGATTTTGGCTGGGGGATGGGCGGGGGAGATGGCGCTGGCGAGCGCCTTTGTTCCCCACCAAACTGAGATCTGTCGTCAGGGGGCTCAGCCGCTCTCCTTCCCTTTGTCCTCCAGCCTTCCCGCTTTCTGAGCAGAGCTGTTAACTTATGACCTCCCAGCCGCTAAGTCGCGCTTGCTGTCGGAACACAGTCCGTCAGGCCCCTCCGCTTTTTGCAAGCCAGACTCGGGGGCTCTGCTTGGCCGGTGAGCCGCCCCTCCGCCCCTGCTCCCTCCCGCTGGTCCGTGGAGCGCACACTGCCTCGCCGCCCTTCCTACCCTCTTCCGTGGGCCTCTCGTCTGTGCTTGGCTCTGGCGACTCCGTTCTGCTAATCCTCTGGTGGTTTTCTGGGTTATTTAGGCAGGTGTAGGTGGAATCTAAGTGATCAGCAGGATGCACGGTGAGCCCAGAGTCCTCCTACGCCGCCATCTTCCTATCGCTCTTATCACTTTGTTCTAAAATTGTTTTTTAAAAGATGGGGTGCCTGGGTGGCTCAGTCGGTTAAGGGTCTGACCTTCAGCTAATGTTCTAATCCTTCCTCTCTCATAACTTGCCTGGTAAGGAGTCTTGGGAATTAGATGCTCAGGATGCTATATTCTTATCTAATAAGTGTCCTTAACATTACACCCATTTGATAGACATACCACCCTGGGAAGGAATATTTAGACTATAAAAAATCTTGGAATCAGAAATGAGACAGTAATGGAGCAAACAGTAGATGCAATTTTTTGTTTCATTTTTAACCATTTCATCCAAATGAGGAGGATTCATTTCCTGTAAGAATCTTGTGTTGTGAGTTGTATTTTCTTTCCTGGTTAAGCACAATTAGCAGTCAAGGCAAAATTAAAATAGGGTCAATAAATTTTAGCAACTGTCCCAGAAGCCACTCTGCAGCAGCATGTAATAAACATGTGTTAATAATTAATTATGTGTGCCAGGCTGCTGCCACAATGTAGCAGTTCTCCTGGAACTTCTCCGCCTCCCATTTTTTCACAGACCAACCAGATCACCCCAACCACGTTCTAACTACTAAAATGTGTTACTGCTCATGTTGCCCCCGTTGCTCTAAGATGTCTTCAACCCTGAGCCACTGCTGCTAAGATTGATACTGGGTTTGCTGCTGCTACATACAAGGAGAGCCAGGAAAGGGGAATTCTTCAGCTACAGTCAAAACATGTGTGCTCAACAGAGAACTCGATGCAAACTCAGGGAATAGTTTTTGTTACATGCCATGAAGGCGCCACCAGGGATGGAGAGATCATCCGCTTACTGCCATAGGCAGTCCTGATCAAAATGTCAGTAGGTAACCAAAGGTAGATGTGAACCCAAGTTAGCTGTGAGTTAATTGTACAACACAAGATAAATCAATTAACCTTTATGTATTTCAGTTTGATGACAAATAATGCAGATGAATTTTTATTTTCAAGTTCACGGGGTCTGAAAATGTATATAGGGCACCTGGGTGGCTCAGTTGGTCAAGACTTTGACTTTGGGTCAGGTCATGATCACATGATTCATGAGTTCGAGCCCCACATAGGGCTCTGCACTGGTAATGGGGAGCTTGCCTGGGATTCTCTCTCTCTCCCTCTCTCTCTGCCCTCCCTCACTCACACTTTCTCTCTCTCTCTCTCTCTCTCTCTCTCTCTCTCTCTCTAAAAATAAATAAATAAACTTAAAAAAAAAAAAAAAGAAAGTGTGAGGCACCTGGGTGGCTCAGTCGGTTGAGCATCCAACTTTGGCTCAGGTGGTGATCTTGTGGTTTGTGAGTTCGAGCCCCACATCGAGCTCAGTGCTGACAGCTCAGAGCCTGGAGCCTGCTGCTGATTCTGTGTCTCCTGTCTCTCTGCCCTCCCTTGCTCACATTCTGTCAATATCTCTCACAAAAATAAGTAAGCATTAATTTTTTAAGTGCATATAAAAGTGTTTTTGAAAAATACAAAGTACCATATAAAGGTATGAAGGGATTTTTTGTTTTATGAGAAATGGTAGAAATCTATATCACTTTATGGAAATTTCCAAATTGGACCATCTGTATACCTGATTTAATAAGCATACTATCTGTATTCATCACTATCGAGCCTATCAGGAATGGTGAATTTTATTTTAATTCAAACTGATGACCGGTTGTTTATTTGTACATGAACTCAAACTGTTGTTGATGTTTGGGAGCACTCATTACAATAGTTCAAATAGAGAAAAATTCTCATTTTTAATGGAAGTGGTACCATATAAACCATAATTACTCTCTTGAGTATTTCAATTAAGTGATAAAATATCTATGCTTAGAAATTTTGGGGTCTACAACCCAATATAATAACCAAACAAACCAAAATTATAAAAACTTGAGGACATAATTCTTTCCCTCTCTCTGGCTTATTTCATTATTATTCCTTTCTTGTAAGACTAAATGTATACTGTATACTGTATAACATGTATATACATATACACTATGTATATAATTTATACATTTTAGACTCAATTATTAGGGTTATCTCTCTAAAATGCTATGATATGATATCTAGAAACTAGAGCTCTGTAATTTTTAAGTAATTATTAACATTTATTGTTCTAAGCCGCAGTTTCTATATTTAATAAATCTTAAATCAGGAGATACAATTGATGATTTCATTAGTATAAATTGGGGAATTACAGACTTTGTAAAGTTTCAAAATATTTTCTTCATAAATATTCAGAAAAACTCAAGACACAAAGGATTCATTGAAAAAATTACTACACAGCCTAAAAGCGTAAAGAATCCTTTCAAAAAGGATAAGTTCACACTTCTCTGCTAATGGATCATCAAATGTCTTTTCAGCGAAACAACAGAATGACTCTTTTTCAATGGCTTAACATTGACATCTTCCACAGCCTTCAAGTCCTGTCCAAGGCAGCACAGATTGGATATTATGGGGAAAAAGACACTGCTCTTCACATTTGTCATATATCACAGAAAGAGAGATGCACATTTTCTTGATATTTTTAGGTTCAATGAGCACTGTTGAACTAAATTTAATATGGCATATGGATTACTCAGCCCATAAAGTTTATTACAAAAATATACATCTGACAGTAGTCATTACTTATGATTTTCTTTAGAAGTTCTATTTTGAAAATTTTATATTTTATTTTACTAATTGCCACTAATTTTTCATTTTTTTATTATAGTTGTATTTGAAAACATGTTTTTAGTACTTGTGAGATAATAGAGATATATATATTTGTCTCTGCCTCCAGTTACTGGCACAAAACTCCTAAAACCCTTGTAATTTCTTAAGTGATAACACTATGAGCATCTCTTGTTCTAATATTTGTCTTTGACCCTGTCCCTTCATACCAGGCTTCTAAAACTTTAGTAATTTGTAAGTGATAAATGCAGTAGGAGCATATTCTGTTCTAATAAGGGACTCTGGGTGGGATTCTGGATGGCTCCTTGGTGGGGGCTGGTCACCAGATAGACCAAACTTATGATTGATGCTTGGAATTTTCAGTCTAAGCCCCCCACCCTCCACAGAGGAGAGAGGGGCTGGAAATGGGGTTAATAACTGATCATGCTTACACAAGGAAGCCTCCACAAAATCCCAGTATCTCTCAGAGAGCTTCCAGGTGGGCAAATGCATCCTCATCAGGAGGGTGAAGCACCCAACTCCACAGGTGCAGAAACTTCTGCTCTTGGACCCTCCTATTCCTTACCCTATGTATCTCTTCATCTGGATGTTCATCTGTTTTCTTTATCATGTCCTTTAATAAACTAGTAAATGTGTTTCCCTGAGTACTGTGAACACCTCTAGCAAATTAATCAAACAATCTTTGGAATGTCTGATCTATAGCCAGTTGGTCAGAAGCACTGGTGATAACCTGGGCTTGCAACTGATTTCTGAGGTATGAATTGTAGGTGGGGGGCAGGGGGCAGCAGTCTCATGGGACACCTAACTTGTAAGGTCTGACACTGTCTCCAGGTAGGTAGTGTCCAAGTTGAAATAAATGGTAGGACACTCAAATAGTGTCACAGAGAATTGCATGTATGGGGGAAAACCTCCACACATTTGGCAATCAGAAGTGAAGTGTTTTATTTGAGGAGTAAAGGAGACTCATGGGAAAGAAAAACACCATAGAAAAGTAGGGTTTTCCCTACATAGGAAAGTAGAAAATGGAATTTTTGTACTATAGTACTATTTGTGAAAGACAAACAGTTCTTCCTGAGTGTTTATTCATAGCTTTTCTCTAAGTATTTTCTCAAAATATAGGTTTGTGATGCAAAGTCAGTTGATTTTAAAGTGAAAAAATCAATCTATCAAACAATATGAACTGTATTCCCTGAAATGGATAATTTGCTATTGAATCATGCAAATACATCAGTAACCTGAGGTCTTCCATTGCCCCCTCCCACCATCATGTTACCAGCAAAACATTCTGAATTCCTTTAAAAGTATTATTATATAAAACAAGAAATCGCTTATTAATAGAATAAGTCCAAATGATGAGTTTAAAACTGTTACTATTTGGCAGACTAGAGGAAGAACTATGCTTGTTTATTTTTATTTCATTCCCATTACCTTTATTAAAGCTGCCTTTTTGTGTTCTATATCACAGGGTAGCTCTGGTTCATGATGGGATGTTGATGTACTTGGATAAGACCGTTTATCCCTGTCATTGATTTTAGTGACTGTGCTTCCTTTAAAAATAACTCATTCTTGCATTGTACTACATATATCTTGTTTAATGTATATAATTTTTAAAATTCAGTTTTTGAAGCTTTGAAAAACAGACCTTGTACATATGGTACAACAGCTTGACCTAACTGTTCAACTTTCTTCTACTCTACTCCGTGTATCATATTTTTAAGCCTTATCTTGAAAATAGGAGTTTGAAATGATAATATACTTTAGAAATATTAAGTAATAGAAACTTCAGGGTAAAAATGGGGAAAAGAACCGGATACCAGACTGTCAGTTAGTGCATAGCAAAATGAACCACCCTCCCCTCTCCCAAAATGATGGGGGTGGAGAACAAGCCAAGAATTCAAGAAAAAAATAATTTTATGCCATTCTATGATATAACTAACCTTTTATATGTCCAAGAAGAGACAACACAAGATGCTGGTACAGAGTGTTGCATTTCTAAAGGTGCTGTCATTGCCCCCAGCTTCCTCCCCTCAGTAAAAAGAGGAGTCATAAATAATCCTAAATCTTTAATTATACCATCAAATTCAGAGAAAAGCAGCCTAAGAAACTGAATAGGAAGTCATGGGGAAAATAAGGGAAAACTCTGAAGAACAGAAGCCCAGAAGACTGCTAATGGATCTGAGGGGAGGCAGAAAAGGTAAAGCTGCATCGCTCTCTGCCAGGAACTGGACTAATTTGGGGTATTGTACAGCTGCAGTCTTCAGAAGTGTGATAAAAACCTAGATGGGTTGAGTGGGCTCTAAGAAAGGGCGTTTATGAGGATCTCAAGAGTGATTTTCAGCCATATTCATTATGCCCTTTGCTACTCATACTTCGTTATTAAATCTTTAATGCTGTTATTCTGTCCAATTTGTTTTCTTCCGCAATATCGATTTAATCTAAATTATTTTTTACTATATTTCACTTTGTGTTTCTCTTACCGAATTTATATTCTTAATAAGCACTACAGCACAAAGTACTCATGGGAAAGCTGTTTCTTAGATTTTGTATGTCCCCAAATTTTCTGACTTTCAACTGTATTTTGAATCCTTCTTTTCTGTCTTCCTACCCGATCTCAGTCATTCATAAGGGTGGGCATCTCTATCCAGTCCAAGACTGCTATGTTGCTTAACACCAGGGGACCCCCTTTGCATTGTATTCTATGTGAATTTTTCTCCTTGGAGTTGGTTTTGGTTTTCTTTGCTATCATATAATGTGACTCATTTCTCCTAATATACCTCAAAATTTCTAAAACTGAAATTAGCTTATTTTCTTTGTTAAAAGGCCAATTTTCAAAAAGATATATAAAATGAGCACACATCAAAAATTTTATTTAACCTCTTAATGAGGGAACTGGTAAGATACTATGACTAGTTCAGAGGAGGAGTCAAGGAATATATATATATATATATATATATATATATATATGAGATTAAGGAATTTTGAAGCGAATTTTCAAATAGAGACTTTACAAAGCAAGTCTAACTATGGAGTAACAATCAGTTGCACTTCACCAGGCACAATCAGTTTGAATTGCTATAGACAAGAATAACTCAAATTATTATTAGTTTTCATCAACTTACAGTTGTAAAATATCTGAAAGATAAAGACAGGTGAGGAGCACCTGAATGGGTAAGCTAGATTTTTTTTTCCTATTTCAGATTCTTTCACAATTTCTCCTGATACCTTTCTCTGAACCATTCTTTGAAATCCAAGCGTTGCTTGTGTTTATTCTTACAGAGCCTGAAACATGGGGGGAGAGATAACTTAAGTTTCCTGGCATTCTTAATGAGATGTTAAAGAAACATTTGTCTGGGGTTCAGTGATACTTTACATTTCACTTTGGTTTCTTTTTTTTTTTTTCTCTTTCAAATTGATGTGAGCTCTGACACAGAGATATTTCAAGTTTATCTAGATCCTTGAGCATATCCAGGGTCCTTTCAGATGTCCATAACATCAAAATTATTTTTTTCAAAATTATTTTTTAATAAAACCAAGATATTTGCCTTTTTCACTGTGTTGATGGACATTTGCACTCAGGGTACAAAAGTCACAGTAGATACAGTATCTGGCACCTAGTGTCATGGCGGAGTATATTTGTACACCCAAATTGTACTCATTTTATTCTATTCCACTATGCACTCAAAGTAAAAGTCAACATAAAAATGCCCTAATGGTGCAGAAAATGCATTCATTTTTTAAAATTCTCAATCCTTGTGTATGCAGCTTTTTAATGTGCTGTGCATAAAAGCAAAAGTATACATCAAAGCAAGTCTGGTGCATACCAATATATAATCACTGTCTTGAGGAATAACACTTGTGCAATTTTTTTAAGTTGCTAGTTGAAGTAGCCATTATGAAAACATGACTTGAAAAATAACTAAAAGATAATCTGTGGCTCTTCAAATCTGAATATTTTGCAGCCATTTTTCTCAAAAATTAACAAAGTAAGCCTGCCATTTTGAGGAAAGCAGCTGACAGTATTTGTTTCCCAATAAAAAACCTCAAGATTTCTAGTAAAAATTAGAATTTTGGAAAATGTATATTCTTCACAATGAGCTTCAGAGCTCCACCATGGTTTTTGATGAGTTCAGTAGTAATAATAACTAATGTGATTTTTTAATATGATATAATAAAATATGTCAATCTTTGAAAGATACCCATTACTCAGTGAATCAGTATTTTTCAAATAACCAATAAATGATGTTACAGAATCCTTCAAAGGTAAAATATCCATTTAAAATGCAAGAAATACCAATGGAATTTTAATGTAACAGAGGATGTAAAGATTATTAGTATAGTTCCAGATTCCACATTGCAACTATACTTTAAGGAACTACCTCTTATCCAATTTGTATATGTTTAAAAAGACAGTTTAAATAATGCTAATTTTCCAGTTACATTCTCTGTGAAGCTGGAGTTCATGTACTTCCACCAAAGCAACAATTCACAATAGATTGAATACAGAAGTAGGTATGAAAATCCAACAGCTTTTGTTAAACTTAACATTGAAAATTATTGTAAAAGTAAAGAATACTCCTCTCACTATTTTTGTTTTGTAAGATATAATTACTTTTCACAAAATATGTTATTTAGGTTAATGCGTAATGGATTTTATTATTGTTATTTTTAAATAAGCTACTCAATAAATATTTGAAAAATTTCTCAGCTTTAAATTCTTTTTTTTTTCAGTTTTAAATTCTAATCCAATAAATATTAAAAGATGCAAATAATGTAAACAAAAGCTCTTTGGGATTCCTCAATTGATTTTAAATTTATTAAAGAGTCCTTAGACCTAAAAGTTTGAAAACTGATTGTAACAACTTTTATTTTAAAATACATGTACAATATCATTTTGCTCTAATGAAAAATTCTCTCTCTACATATCTATCCATTTATCTGTATTAAAGCTGGCCACTTTTGAGGGTTGTAATTTCAGGTTGGTTTAGTATGCTAATGTTGGTATTTTTCTTAAAGTCATTATCTTAAATACGTATATTCACAATAATAAAAGAAAAAAAGGAAATAAAGATACTCAAAAATATTAAAAATATATATTTCACAAATGTCTGAGAATTCAGTAAATACATAATAAATACACAGTAAGAATTAATTGCTTTGATTTTGGATCAATTGGAAACCAAAAGAGAAAGAAATGAAAATTGACCCCTGTAGTTTCCTATGGCTGCTGTAGCAAATTACTATAAATTTAGTGTCTTAAAACAAGAGAAAGTTATTTTTTTACAGTTCTGGAAGCCATAAGTCCAAAATGTGTCTTCGAAGCCTCAAATGATGTTGCAGCTTTGGCTCTTTCTGGAGGCTTTAGATGAGAACCTGTTCCTTGCCTCTCCAGCTTCTGGTGGCCACTTGCCTTCCTTGGCTTGTGGCTGCATCATGCCAGTCTCCACCTCTGTAGTCACATAGCCTATCCTCTTCCATTGTCAAATCTCCCTCAGCTTCCCTTTTAGAAGGACACATGTGACTAAATTTTAACACAACCAGATAATCCACAATAATCTCATCTCAGAGACTTTCATTTAGTTACACCTGCAAAGTCTCTTTTACCATATAAGATTAACATTCACAGGTTCCAGCAATTCGGACATGGATATCTTTGGTGGCCATTATCCAACCTATCACAACCACTGCTTCACATCATGTACAGAAATCGATTCTACATAAAATATAGATCTTTAAAAAGCTTACAAAAGATAAGCTAAGAAAATAACCTTATAATTTTGAAGCAAAGATATCTTAAAGGTGACATAAAAAGCACTAATTACAACCATAAAGGAAACAATAAATAGACCTGCGCCAAAATTAAGACCATATGGGGCACCTGGGTGGCTCAGTTGGTTAAACATCAGACTACTGATACCAGTTCACATCATGATCTCACAGCTGTGGGATCAAGCCCCACATGGAGCTCCAAGCTGATGGAGCTCCAAGCCGAGCAAGGGGCCTCCCTGGGATTCTCTTCTGACCCTCCCTGACTTGTGGGTGCACACACTCTCTCTCTAAATAAGTAAACATTAAAAAAAAGATTGTTAAAAAAATCTATGTACTTACATATATGTCTAAAGTTTATTATTAAGTGAAGAGAGAAAGATGAATAAGGCTACTTATTGCATTATTTTTTTTAAAAACTTTTTAATGTTCATTTATTTTTGAGAGAGAGTGAAAGAAAGGGTGGGAGAGGAGCAGAGAGACAGGGAGACAGAGAATCCAAAGCAGGCTCCATGCTGTCAGCCCAAAGTCGGCTGTGGGGCTTGAACCCACAAACTGTGAGATCATGACCTGAGCCACCCAGGCATCCCCATTATTTTATTTTAAAAAATTAAGGCTATATAAATATTTGGGTGTCTGTGTGTGTATATATATATGTATATATATACACACACACATGATAGAAAAGAATACCTCAAAGTGGGATGAAAGAATGAGCTGGAGAAAGGGAAAATATTTCTTTTTTTATTGATTTTTTTTATTTTTTATGAAAGACAAAAATTATAATACAAATAATTAATGATAATAATAAACCAAGTTCTGTAATACTCAACAGGTGCCAGAGACTTTTATTATTATTTTTTTTAATTATCACAGTAATTCTAATAATTACTTGCTCTCTTCATCCCATTATAGTATATAAGGAAACTGAGGCTCAGGATAAGATCATCTTGCTATTAAGAAACAGAGGCAGAAGTTAACAGAAGTTAATTTCATGTGAAGTTAAATGATGTTAATGCCATGCTAGTCTCAGCCTGTGAAAAATAATGTATATTTCTGATATAGTATTACTACATTGAATAGTTATCTAATAATACTCCTAGCCATCTCACTAAGTCATTAGTCCTAGGGGACAAAAGATTGTGTGTTTTGAAAGAATGATTGTAATTGAATAAAACATAAATAAAATCACTAATTTCATGGAATATTTGTTTTTTTAAAGGTAGTGAGAAAAATACCGGACAACAGTTTCTTCATTTATTTCTCATGGATGGAAGGCCCACAGTTAAATATGGATGTGGAAGTTCTCACAATATCTTGACTCTTTCTGCTAATTATAGCATTAACACAAATGCATTCATCCCTATCACAATACGGTAAGTCTTCCACAGTAGTTCTTTGAATTATACTGTTGAAACTTATTTTTTCAATGTTATTTATATGTATAATAGCCACCCAGATATGAAAAGAAGGACAAAAAGGTCCATCTGAAAGTAGTCTCACTAATCAGTGTTTTCAGTTTGATGGATAAAGTATAAATTAAACTAAGGTATAATGTGATACCATCCAGTGGCAATCCAATTACATACAGAATGAATTTCTTTGAAAAATACCATGGAGCAAATAAATAGGTTAAAGAATCCTGTGGTCCACTTGAAATTAAGATCCGGTAGTTGTTCAAGAAAATATCTATTGAATGAAAATAGCCGTTCAGAACTGGGGAGTTGGGGCAGGTGGCCATTGACTCTGCACAGAAAAAAGAAAATCCAGTAGGAAAAAAAAATGAATATTAGATGGAAATGCTTTCTGGGGCATATAAACTTTTGGAAGGAAGTCTTGGAATTAATTCATACTTCAGAATTAGGACATCTAAGAAGAGAGAGATGACTAAATATGATGGTCACATCCCAAGGGTATTACTGAACAAAATTTAAATGTAGCAGCCAAGAATTTAAAATTCTTTATCAGTATAGCAATCTAGTGATAATGGTCTCTAAAGTTACTCTGTGTCAGTTAAAAATAACATTTTGTGCCTGAGTTTGTATGTTAGATGACAATTGGATACGTTAGTCTGATTAGCTGGAATCTTGGCTAACCTGTGAAGGTTATATAAATCAAATAAGCTTTCCCAGAGTCTGTATCAGTCTGAAAATAAAATCAAGGAAATTGACACCAATCTGAAAATGGAAACTCCTTACAGGCAGGGACAGCATCTTACTCATTTTTAATGCAGTTTGCAGGACATCTGACAGAAAGATGCTCAGTAAATGTTTGAATGAAGAAAGGAGAGTGTCTGGGGCTGGGCAGATCAATTGGTTATGACAAGAAGGCAATAAAATTACCCTAAGGTAATGAAATTATTATTCACAGATTAGGAAGACCCTTTGGGAAAAGAGAGTTGTGTGTAGACAAAGCAAATTTTCAGAGCAATGGACTTAACCATCTCTCTTACAAAAGTTGCAGTTGCTCATACAAAAAAAGAGCCAGATGAGGAAGTGAATAACTTAAAAACCAATTTAAAAGGCATTTTGACTGATAACACCCTCATTTTATACAGTGTAATCATTTCACACAAACAATGGCACATTTGATCACATATGAAGTAATTTCTGTTTTGATCAAACTTACTTAAAGGGATGATTTTATTTCTTGCCTTTAAGTAATGAATACTTAACTAGGCAGTCCTCAAACCACTCAGAGCCTTAGGTAGCCTGAAGGTGAAACCATCCTTTAAAAAAATATTGATGGGGCGCCTGGGTGGCTCAGTTGGTTAAGCGGCCGACTTCGGCTCAGGTCATGATCTCACGGTCCGTGAGTTCGAGCCCCGCGTCGGGCTCTGTGCTGCCAGCTCAGAGCCTGGAGCCTGTTTCAGATTCTGTGTCTCCCTCTCTCTGACCCTCCCCTGTTCATGCTCTGTCTCTCCCTTTCTCAAAAATAAATAAACTGTTAAAAAAAATTATATATATATTGATACTCCTAGTGAAACTAAAAACCAAGGACTTTCCAAGTCCTTCAGTTATTTTTATCCAAAATTTAGGAAGTGAAAAAGAGATGTCTCCACTGACACGAAAATGCAAATCTGCTTTGTCTTAAGCGCAGTATCCTACCAGACAATAGATTACATTAAGGGCTGACCCTAGGACTATATTGTATATTGTGTATTATATATTATATAAATTATTTAAGAGTATATAATATAAATAACAAGTATATTCTAGACAATTCTTCAAGAACTTTTACTGTGAAGGTATAAAAAGAGGTAAGGTGGTAACTAGAGGGAGGTGAGGAGTCAAAAGGGAAAAAATGTAGGATGAGAGATTTCAGCATGTTTAATTTGGGATTTAATTCCACTCAACATACTAGTTGAGTGGAATGTTTAATACATAGAAAAATAATGAATAATTGAGAACATAAAGTCCCTTAGAAGTTTAAACTGATGAGATACAACCTACATGAGAGAAGATTCCTACCAGAGGGCAGTGAAAATGGGAAAAGAGACTTTTGATCTTCTGTGTACATATCTTGGTCTATGACTACCTTTTGCTTTACCCCATCTGTTCAGTTGTTTATGTCACCTTCTCTTTCTGTCTTGCCTTCTCTGCTCTCCACTCTTATTTCTCCATCCTTATTGGGCACAAGTTAAAATTAAAAGGGTCTTTTGTGGGGGTGCCTGGGTAGCTGAGTCGGTTGAGCATCCTACTTTTGATCTCTGCTCAGGTCATGATCTCATGGTTTGTGAGTTCAAGCCCCATGCTGGGCTCTGCACTGACAGTGTGGAGCCTGCTTGGTATTCTCTCTCTCTTTCCTTCTCTGTCTGTCTGTCTGTCTCTCTCTCTGAAAATAAGTAAATAAACCTTTAAAAAAAAAGGGTCTGTTTGTACAGCTCTTTTTAATTGTCTCTGACAGGACACTTGTTATGCAAATTCAAAACACATTTGTCCCTAAAAAGCATGTGAATTAAGTTCCTTTTTAATTATATGAATGTTGTTGGAATATCATCTATATTTAAGGGTTCTTGACAATAAAATACCATTGCACGATTGATAAGAATTTACTTTAAAAAATTAGTGGAATGAGCTCAAAGGTAAACATGTAAAATATGACTTGGATTTTTATTTTGATATTAGCCACAGCAAATAAACATGTATTTCCTCCTACTAAATCTGCATTGTACCTGTAGGATAGATGACAGAAGTAGAGCAAACTTGAATAAGCCACTTGTAGTGATTGAGGTCAATTCAGTATCAAGATAGAAGTTCTTCTTAAATGAAATGGACCGGAGATCACAGCTCTACAGATAGATTGTAATTCATACTCATGCACGGTTTGTCTTTCATTTCAACAAATTTTGAAAGGGATCACATAGAGAGAGTCTTAGTTTTCACAAGGGTTATTCTCCTTTGGGGAAGTTCAGAAAAATTGTCTTACTATATATATACTTTTTAAAGTTTCTGAAGTTTAAATTTTTCTGGCACCCTTTGTGTCTGTCCTGAACAAAAGCTGACTCTTTATTCAGCATTTGTTCTGTAAAGAAATCCTGTGTCCTTTCCTCTGAGTAATTTACTGTGTTATTATCTGCATATTTTAAACCCACACAGCCTATTCTACCGTAGAATCCTCAAGGACTTATCCTGATGTGTATTGTCCATGTATATCTGAGGCATACTCCAATATCTAGTGATTTATTTTGGTTAACAAACTGTTAGGTAGCCAAAGCCGAGTGGATATTGACCAATAATTGCATGACTGCCAGAACCGCACATCCCGATCAGCCACTTTTTAGTAGCTGGCCAGTGTAAAGGAATGCATGCAGGGTTTGATATTAATTGAACAGAAGCTGGAAAAGTTACTAATAGTTGGGCAGCAAGAACCTTAGAACTTGCTCAAACCCAAACATCACATAAAACCACTGCAAGCATTTTTAACACATCATCTTGTTAGATATTTGGTCCAGAAAACAAAATTAACAAAAACTGCTGTTGAGTTTTGTAAATGGACTGATTTTTACCTCCTGTTTGATCTTACTAATTTCTATGAAATAAAGACTTCTTGTTAGGTGTATGTATATTTGTGTGTGTGTGTGTGTGTGTGTGTGTGTGTGTGCGCGCGCGTGCATGCGTTAGTACATATCTGTGCAAATTACTTTTTATTAAGAAAGTAGAAAAAAAAGAAAGGGACACCTGGGTAGCTCAGTTGGTTAAGCATTCAACTCATGATTTTTGATAGCATGGAGCCTGCTTGGGACTCTCTCTCTCCCTCTCTCTCTGCCCCTTGTCTGCTCTCTCAGTCTCTCAAAATAAATAAGGGTGCCTGGGTGGCTTAGTCAGTTAAGCATCTGACTCTGGATGTTGGCTTAGGTCATGATCAGACAGTGCTAAGATGAAGCCCTGTGTCAGCCCTGTGTGTTGAAGGCATGGAGCCTGCTTGAGATTCTCTTTCTTCTCTCTCTGCCCCTCCCCCAGCTCTCTCGCACTCTCTCACTCTCTCTCAGAATAAACATTTAAAATAAATAAATATTTTAAAAAGCAGAAAATAAATTTACATAATGCGAAACTAGCATTAAAACCTTAAAGACTGGGAAATAAAAAGGATTCTGAGCAGGATTGCTTTTAACTATATCAAATGAAGAGATTTAGTGGTAAATAATTTATGAAAATTAAGAAAGGAACAAATGACAACTTCTTATAATACCTATATATAATTTGTCAATGGCCTTTCAGGCAACTCTGCTCAAAATCAGCTTCAAGTGCTTTGCCATTTTCCCCACATAAATTTTCGGTATTACAAGTTGTTTCCTGTTGTCCTATAATTCCATGGCATTTGTCCTGTAACTGCATACAGAGAATGATAAGGAAACTACTCAAGTTTATGTAAGAAGAAAGAATAAATATAATGTATTATCAGCTCTAATCTTGAGAGTAACTCAAAATGTCCTTTATGTCTCTGATTTTCTAAAATATAAAGGTTTTTCACACGTTCTTGATAGTTAATATTATGTAAGCTATGGATTACATGCCTTTAGTCTTAGAGCCCAGAAACTATGTAATAGCAACAATCTTCACTTCTTGAAGCAGATGGTGACTTTTGAACTGCGTTAAATCTATAAGATATTAGATTTATTCATAAAACGTTGCCATGTCAATATGGAAAGTTTGGCAGGCTTTTCATCTTAAAAAGGTCAAACTTCATCACTTCAATATTAATTTCTGTATCTTTTCCATCAGCACTTCCATCTGGTATTTCTTAGAGGAAATGTAGGAAAACTATAGCGAAATATGGCATAGTACTTTATCATTACATTGACTTGTACATAAATACATAAATCTAAACATTGATCTTGCTCCCTTATCCATGCATAACACAGTAATCATACATAACATGTCCAGTACTAGTGAACAACAACTTATAATATAGTTTATTTGTATTGAATTGAAAATATCCACTACAAAACTAAAATTTATTTCATTAAATAAGATTAAATCTTTTAGAAGTTTGTGGGTCTAGAAGTTGGTGATTTTAGTACTGTTTAGGATTATTGGGTAGAGTCTTCTGCTAGCATGTGTAGTTGTGTCTAAAATTCTCAAATATCTTGAGAAACAAGGAAGTGTCAGTTTGGTGTTGAATGAGGCAGAAATAGAAGGGAGAGCTTTCTAAATAAAGACATTGCTATCTAAATGTGAAGCTGAGTCTACACAGTGTGTTCACTGAATAATATGTCAGCTATGGACTCAACCAACCAGTGATATAAAAAAATAATTTAAAGTGATTGACTATATAGTCACATGCTTCTTTTAATTATGCAATTCAGTTCAAGTTGTCCAAATGGAATGGCTATTATCAAAGTTAAAAAAGTAAAGATTCAAGTCCTTAGTTCCTCATCTTCTGGTGTGCTGAGATACCAAGACAGCCAGAGAACTGATTGACCCTTAAGGCCTCAGAGCAACCGCAAAGACTCTGCGGTTAGAGTCTTAGAACTTAGACTTGCGGTTCTCTACTAAGAAGAAAGGGACTTAACAGTTGAAAACTACATCTATAACATAAGAAATAAACTGGATTTTGAAAAAAGATTAGAAATTTACCAGAGGGACAGCAGGTGGAAGAGGATAAGCAATGACATCATGGCGTAGATTAACACATGCAAGAAATTGTATGGAGATTGAGTATGACAGGAACATAAAAAATTTGAGGTGAAAAGATATTTAGTTCTTCAGCAAATCATCATCAAACACTGTAATTTCTAATGCAGAAAATTACAATAAACTAAAATAAAAGTGAAGAAATTCTTTGGAGAATCAGCAATGTATGCTGAAGAAAGCCTCACATGTTCTTCATTCTTTAATGTTAATGGTAGATTTCTACTACAACTGTCAGGGTTATTGAGGAAGTTGGAGTTGTTCTTGTGTGGTGCAGAATATATGGCGACATGAACTTCAATCCCTAAAAGCCTCTTCTCTCTGTAATTCTAAAAGGCATGTATACTATCATCTTTAAGACAAGATTACATAAGAAAGTAACAGGAAGCAAATGAAGACTTAGGGGCAAACTAAATAATCAGAATTTTGTCAGAACAGCAATAATTGATAAAGTCAGAGAATAGTCTGCCTCACAGGAAAGTTAAAGGGATTGAACATGTTAAAAATAAGATTCATGAGGAAATGCCAAGGGATTCTTTGTTTATTAAGAGCGGTGGTTTTACATTACAGATTTAAATACCATGTATTTTCCAACTTGCTTCTGTAGGACCCACAGCTATTCCTAATTGAGATCCATCATCATGGTTAGAGGATATTTGATTACTGCCTTGAAACAACTGTAAGAAATATTTTACTGTGAAAGTCCTTTAAGTTCTATTCTTAGTCGTAGGCTTCAATCCCTGACAACATATTTATCTTAATTAACTTCTATAGAACAATTCTCACAGAGTGGACTCAAAATATAGACAATCTTATTTATTTAAAAAAATGGCCAGCCACCTAACTTTTTAAATGAAGCTAAAAGAAGCTATGTGAGCTTCTTCCTCAACAAATTGACCTTGACTTCATCAATATACTGAATAAAAAGAGGATATATATTGAGATAAATTGTTTTAGAACTTAACATCTGTTAACTCTGTTCTACCTAACACAAATTCATTTAAGAATAGTGTAAGACTTTTCAAAAGATATACTAAATTTTTAAAATTGAAAGCTGGTTTCATAGGCAGATACTGGTACTAAGCCAAAGTGTTTGAACTCAATAAATATAGAACAAAGACCTTTAATGCTTTGTCAGATAATTTATTTTTTTCTTTTAAGATTTTATTTAAATTCAAGTTAGTTAACATATAGTGTAGTATTGGTTTCAGGAGTAGAATTTAGGGATTCATCACTTACATATAACATCCAGTGCTCATCACAAGTGCTCTCCTTAATGCCTGTCATCCATTTAGCCCATCCTTCCACCCAACACCCCCCCCCCCAGCAACCCTCAGTTTGTTCTCTATAGTTAAGAGTCTCTTCTGATTTGCCTCTGTCTCTGTTTTTATCTTACTGTATTTTTCCTTCCCTTCTCCTGTGTTCCTCTGTTTTGTTTCTTAAATTCCATATGAGTGAAACCATATGATATTCATCTTTCTCTGACTGACTTATTTCATTTAGCATAAAACACTCTAGTTTCCTCCATGTCAAAATGGCTAAAATGAACAACCCAGGAAACAACAGATGTTGGCAAAGATACGGAGAAAGGGAACCCTCTTACACTGTTGGTGGGTATGCAAACTGGTGCAGTCACTCTCGAAAACAGTGTGGAGGTTCCTCAGAAAGTTAAAGATAGAGCTGCCTATGACCCAGCAACTGCACTACTAGGTATTTAGCCAGAAGATACAAAAATACTGATTCAAATGGGCACATGCACCCCAATGTTATAGCAGTGCTATCAACAATAGCCAAATTATGGAAAGAGCCCTAATGTCCATCCGCTGATAAATGGACAAAGTTGTGGTGTGTGTGTGTGTGTGTGTGTGTGTGTGTGTGTGTGTGTATAGGATATTACTCAGCCATCAAAAAGAATGAAATCTTGACATTTTCAGGGACACATAATTTATTCTAATGCCATCATTAGACACAGCTAATTCCTGTTTTATAGTATTTGATACAGAATTTTGTCTTGGTCCCTCCTACTTTTTGACTTAGTTGGCTTAATTCTAATTTCTAGCAATATTTGAACCCCAATTTTGCCTTCAAAGACAGGATGTTACAAAGATAAGAAGGAGTAGATTCCAAAACAAAGCCCTATAGCCAGTAGCATGAAAATTCACGTAGGAGCATAGTAGACACCTCAGTAAAGCTCCCATCATTTGGAAAACAGAAATTTCCAATTTATGTGATAGACTGGGATGAACTCAACCATGCCCTGAGAATCTCCTCCCAACTCCCAAATGAATAAAATAGCAAAACGCATTCTCCTGCTTTATTGTACTAGCCATGACTCTCATTTTGGCCCCTAGAGTACAGTAGCAGAGACTGCTCTGAAAGAAAATTTTAGCTCCTCTAGTATATAAACCTCAGAGAAGGTGATGGAAACACAATTCCAGCTTAGCATAGCCTCTATGGAGAATTTGTGAAATAAGAAGAAATGAAGTTTTAGATTGGTTGCACAGAAATCACCAATGAGCAAATCTGGTCCTTGAATGAACATGTGCAAGCTGTCCTGAGGATTCCTAAA
This sequence comes from Herpailurus yagouaroundi, assembly GCF_014898765.1. Classification (NCBI taxonomy): domain Eukaryota; kingdom Metazoa; phylum Chordata; class Mammalia; order Carnivora; family Felidae; genus Herpailurus; species Herpailurus yagouaroundi. Next base: position 26,298,755 of record NW_024412394.1, on the reverse strand, counting down.
AATATTTGGAGATGGAGATTCTATAATGGACTATAATTCCCGCAGTTAAGTCTTAGCCACTGATACTTAATACCTAGTACCTTAGGTCAGGTTCTTTGGAACTAGACAGTAGGGATTTGCATGCAGGAAGCTTATTAGGAAGTGCTCTTGGTAACAACTGCCAGAAGTCAGTGGGAGAAGCAGCATTGAGAAGAGGTAGAAGTTGAATTGCAGAGCAGTTGTGAAAGAGGCTTCAGCTGACCCTAAGCGAAGCTCTGGAGTAGGGATGTTCATAGATTACTGAATTGAGTCAAGGGGACCTGGACCTTTTTCCCATCACCAGGAGACTCAAGGCAATATACCACAGCATCAACTACAATTGGTGAGGCTCATGGTAACATCATCACTGAATGGCTGATGAAGTCCACAACTCTTGGGTTTGACTTACACATAAACTAATGTTGTTTTTAGATAAATTAGACACTTATCACTCCCTATAGCCTCCATGGGACTGAGTTTCCCCATGTTAATGGCATGGTTCTACTCAATCTTGTCAGGACTCACCCGAAGAAGTTAGTGACTATTAGGAAGAGTAGTTCAATACTAATCACATCAAACCCTCAAATGCCAACGCTGTAGATGTGGATCAGCACGGACATAGATAACCACAAATAATGCCATTCTGTGATTTATCATTAGACCATTGACCACTGCCCAAGTAGGGTATACTGGGTTCAGGGCACAAGGATAGATCTTTATATGTTCGTTGTGATTCAAAATGAAAGCATAGGGCACCTAAAGGGCACCTGGAAACAGAGAAGTGAGGAAACAAAGCATCCTCTCTATAACTACAGAGAAGTCTTTTACCTGTCTGTTCCTTTCTTTGGAACATAAAGATAATAACACTCATTTTCTGCGATATAGGCTCCTATGAGTGTAATCTGTATGAAAGTTCTTTGAAAAGCATCAAGTGTCCCTCAAATGAATAGTATTATTATTATGGTTTATCATCCATGTAAGTCTATTTCTTCTATTGCTGCCCTAGGACCAGAAAAATTGCTCACTATTTTTTTTATTTTATAGCATCTCATTAAAAACACTTCATAAAAACTTTAATGAAGTTTTCTACAGATATTTCTTCTTCCAATTAAGTAAACTTATCATGGTTTTGTTCTCTAAGCATTTAATTATTTTAGGCACTATTTTTTGGATGTCCTCCAAAGTTTTCCACGGCTTTATCAGTTGAATTTTATAAGCTGACTCCTTTTTTTAATGGACAGGAAGATCAAAGACATTACATATATTTCTTCTCCATGTGGAATTTTCCTGTAGATTACTGGCAGTATATTTTCTAATCTATAGGCAGGTCTCAAATATCATATGTATCAGTTTACATTTATTAAGTTTCCACCATAGATATTGTTCAAAGAATATATTTGAGGGAGATAAAATATGTTTAGTGAAAGTAAAAAATCTTTCCATTATTTCACCTCTCTTCCAACATTTCTCCATTACATTCGTGGTTTAGACACTGTCCATTTTTCTCTTTCTTGGAAAGATGCCAGACAAAGGCTGTTCACAGGGCTGTATCATCACACAACATACGTTCCAGTGTGTCTTTAAAAATCTGTTTAAAAAGTTTTGGGAACAACAAATATATATTTTGTATGAAGTTGGAGATGTTTCCAGCAGCCTATTCTGAAAGCCACTGCACTTTCCAGTGTTAATTGTGCAGTAGGGTGGCAGATTAATTCCTTGCTTGTTAAACTAATCTCCTTTTATAGTTTCATAGATGAGAAAGTGATAGGCTGGGACCAGGGACAGGACCTGTCTGGTATATGGTACAAGAAGCAGATGAGTAAGATCATGAAGTGGGCACACACACACGCACACACACACACGCACACACACACACACACACAAATAAAACACAAAACAAACAAATAAACAAATAAAAAACTGTAGTACAGAAAACAGATATGTTATTTTGCCAGCAGAGGAAAAGGCTGTCCAGGTGATCATGAGATAGACATATCTGGTGATTTTCTTTATAAGGATGTATTAGAAACTGCACCCACATAATAATGTCAATCTAGTTCATTTATTCATGCTCATTAATAGCTGTATAATAATAGTGTTTATTTTTCACCTATATGATGAGCACTATCTACAATAAATATTTTTACACACAACCTCATTGAATATTCACAATATCTTTAAGGGGTACTTTGGTAATACTCATTTAAGAGATGAGTAAAGTGAATCTTAAAGAGACTAATTAATTGTCTAAGGACATGTAGCTAGTAACTGAAGCATGGGTCCCAGATAGACAATTTCACTGTAGATTTCTTATAGTTAACTACAACACTACACAGCTCATTGTTGTTCAGATTTTTCTGCCTAAAATACTTCTAAAAGGAGACCATCTCAAATCAAAACATCTATAAGGAGTCCCTCCTTCAGCATCTGTCATTTCAAGGACAGATTATGTGGCTTATAATCAAGGTCCTTTATCAGCTTATTACCTATACATTTATGCTCCTCTACTACCCAACGTGGACTATCCCATTCCACTAAGTCATGGTCCCAAATACAGTCCTCCCTTTTCCTACCACATTCATTTTAGCTAATGCTACAATTTCTCCCCTGAAATGCTCTCTCTGCTCATTTCTCCTAATTGTACATTATCCTTCCTACAAGCCTGTCTCCTCTAGAAGTTAGTCGAGATTGATCCTCTTCCTTACTCACAACTGCTAGCATGCTCATGTCTTATGATATTGTATACTGGCCTTTCAGATGAACAGTTACCTCATCTCCAAAACCAAACAAGCATGTAAAGCTTGAGTATGTGACAAGTAGAAGAAAAACAATTAGATAGACTTCATCATGGAAATATTACTAATGGAGATCAGTTAAGTAGATGAAGGCCTTGGAAACTTAGCTTCTTAGAGAGATTATTTAGAAGGTTTATTATTATGTATTTAGGTTTATTATTATTTATTTAGATTATTTAACAGGTTTGACATAAGCAAATCCACAAGTAATAAAATGTTCGTATGAGAAATTAGAATGTAAGTCTTAATTGATTTAAGCCTAATGAGAACTCCAGAAGTTTTGTTCCAAAAAAAAAAAAAAAAGAATGGCATTAGTAGACGGCCTTCAAGATTAGATGGAGAAGGTATTGATTCTCATTTTTTCTTTAAAAAAATGTTTAGGGGCGCCTGGGTGGCGCAGTCGGTTAAGCGTCCGACTTCAGCCAGGTCACGATCTCGCGGTCCGTGAGTTCGAGCCCCGCGTCAGGCTCTTGGGCTGATGGCTCGGAGCCTGGAGCCTGTTTCCGATTCTGTGTCTCCCTCTCTCTCTGCCCCTCCCCCGTTCATGCTCTGTCTCTCTCTGTCCCAAAAATAAATAAACGTTGAAAAAAAATTAAAAAAAAAAATAAAAAAATGTTTAAATGATGATATTAATAATAAAATACCAGTAATTAAGCTCTTACTACCTTACATGCACACTTTTAAGCTCTTTACCTAGATTTAATTACTTATTCCTAATGTCCAGCCAGGATGGTACTATTACACTCATTCTAAAGAAGAAACTTGGTATACAGAGCCTGAGGGTACTGTGAAACCATACAGTTTTTACTAAGAAAGTCTGATTCCAGACTCTAACGAGGCAATAAGTGTAGGAAAAATATTTCATACTTTGCATAATTCATGAAACCTTTCGGACATATTAAAAACTTTTTTTAAGCAAGAGGTTTATTTAAACAACAAGATGCTTGACTTGTAGTATTCATTTCTTTTAGAGTAATTTATACCTAAAATTTATAGTAATATAAATTACTAAATATAGTAATTTAAAGTCAGACTGCCCTACATGTAACATCTACATACAAAAAAGTTATAAAATTGTCCTTGGTTTTACAATGATAAATGAAAAACATTAAAATTCTCCAGTTGAACAAGGTATGCAAGTATTTTTGTGTTGTTCTTTTTTTGTTAAACAGTGAGAGCCAAATAACTAGAACATCAAGATGAGAGCTGAATGAGCATGCTTCTAATGGAGAAAGAGGGTATTTTCAGAGAACCAGTAGTTTCTCCATCCTGGCTCTATTTGATAATGGTCAAAACATACCATTGTACATTTAGTCCAAAAAAATGCAATATGCTTGTGTACATACATAGCTACTTTATGTACAATAATTGAATGGGGAAGGGGGAAGTGAAAGAACAGAGAAAATTATAGTAGTCAGAAATTGCCGTTTTCTCATTGAGAATGTCTTCTTGGTCTGGAGGAACAGAGTGCTAGAGTAAAGTAGTAGGTTCCCTTTTTAGTAGATACCTCCTGTCTGTCGCTGGCACACATCAGTTGTGTCTTCATCTTCCCTCTCCAACTGTACAGGTGTGTCTGTTTCTTTTCTTTTTTTTTAATTTTTTTAATGTTTATATTTGAGAGAGAGAGAGACAGAGCATGAGTGGGGGAGGGGCAGAGAGAGAGGGAGACACAGACTCGGAACAGGCTCTATGCTCCGAGGTGTCAGCACAGAGCCCAACGCAGGGCTTGAACCCACCGACCGTGAGATCGTGACCTGAGCTGAAGTCGGGTGCTCAACCAACTGAGCCACCCAGGCACCCCCAGGTGTGTCTGTTTCATTGATTGGCTGCCCATCAGATCAGAATCTGATCTGCCTCTTTGACAAACCCTGTCTTTCCCAGTAGGCTTTCATTAGTTAAGCAAGTAGTGTATGCCTCTTAATCTTGCACTGCACCACAGAAGCATCCTCCCCGACCACCTTCAAATTAATATGATCCTTGTTCTCAGTCTTGAAGGAAGGCTTCAGCTTTTCATCAGCCATGGTGAGGGCATAAGTCTCCTCAGCTACCACTTCACAAAAGAGGTACCAGGTCCTCATGGAATGAGCACACAACACACACCAAAAACTCCCTAACTTTTCAATTCTAAAAGATGCTTCATCAAATTAGTGAACATAGCAGTTTTGAAAACTCCCCTGATAATTGTAAAAATTAAAAGTATACGAGTCTAAAACTTTTCTTCATTTTCTATTTTCAATTTTGCCTTATGCAATTACCATTTTCTCTCAGGGAATTTCACAAAATAAAATTTAGTGAAAATTATGTTCTAATTGTGATGCTATATTGAAAGAAAAATAGAATCAGTATACCATCTGTCAATTCTGGATATAACAAAGGGGTAGATGGAATTATTTTTACTTAGCCTACATAAGTATGGTAAAGTTAAAGATATTTTAAAGATGGTTATGAATTATATGCTGCTATACTTACTGCAAGTCAAATTTTTAATGTATTTGCTATTATGAAGAAGCCATGGCATTCTGTTACTTAAAATTCATTAGGCTATAATTATTAGGTATTGTACAAAAAGCTTTTAGAAAGGATACTTTTATCTTTGAAAATTACTTAGGTCCATTATATTCTATCATAGACACTTTGTTTTTAAGTTCCTAAAAGCAGGAAAGTTCAACACAATTTCCTCCTGTCTAATAAGAGGAGGGATGTTATATTAGAATGAATATTTCTAATTAAAAGATTTACACAGACTAATATATTATTTTCCAGATTTTTCTCAAGCAAAAATATCGTAGTCTTTAGATATGCACTGTCTCTAGAATCACCAGTTTTGTTTAAAGGGATCTAAGACATTCATTTCATAGAATAGAACAGAAGAATATGAACTACAGTAATATTTATTATTTGAGAGAATAATTGCTTCAAAATAGCATATGGGAGTTGATCAAAAATATGTCTCAGTGCTTATTAAATGAGTTTTCATTGCTGGATTTATTGCTAGATTCAGGAATCAGAAGAGTCATATTTTGATTATATGGGGTAGTTTTAATTGAACCATTGAAAAGATGTCAATTTTATTTCTAAAAGTTTACCTTAATGGTCCAAAATACGTAATTATACATCCTTACAAAAAATATATTTAGAAGGAAATATACCAAAGTTAAAACTAGAGTCCATGTTTGGCACTCTTTCTCTGGCACCCATCTCTATGTCTACTTTTATAGGTAAAATACTGCTACCTTACCTTTTTCCTTTATATTTTACTTCCTATTACATATGGAGAAAAGAGTTATCAGTTGTTTATCCATTATGGCAGACCCCAGAACTCTTTACCCTTTCCTTTGTGAAAGGAGCAAGAAATCCAAACCAAATGGCTCTTTTTTCTATGCTTGACCTGAAGTACCTCTTTTTACAAGAACTATCATGCTCATTTCTCTGGTCATCATAAGTGAAAATTTGTGATCTTGACTAAGAATCGTAGATCTTAGAGATCTGTGGGCAAGTCTCTGCTTCTTACCTCAATGCATATGGATTCTCATCTACAGCCACACTGAACCTTGATAGTTTGACTAAATATTACAAACAATGAGAACTTATTATCCCAGAAAGCATTTTCTTCCATGTTTGCAGACTGTCTTGATGTTTGAGATTTACTTACTTCAAGTAAATATATTTTTCATGCAATTTTTCATGCATTGGCCCTCTATATGCTCTTTTAAGAAAAAGAAAAAGAAAAAGCATAAATCCATAAATCCATAAGTCTATTCCCTTTTCAACTTAATAGTAGTCCTTAAGTAGTTCCTTAACCATGGAGTCTAAGCTCTTTGTGAGCAGGACTATTTTTGTTTTTAATCACTATTTTTTCCCAGAACTTAACTTTGAACTAGCATGTAGTATATATTCAGGAGATATTTTTCTAATGAATGAAATAAGCTTATTTATCTTTGCTAATTCTTTTCTGCTGTAAGGTAAATATTTCCAGCCCTTAAACCATTCCCCAACTGATATGACTTGGGAGAGCCTCACTATCCTGATTATTCTCTACACACTTCATCATATCAGCTACCTTATAAGCTGTCACAGACAGTGGAACTCAGCATTCCCTGTATAAGTGATCCAAATGCACTCAAAGAAGAATGAATCAGCTTTTCCCAATTTTCAGACCATTCAGATTAGATCTTTAGTCAACTAAATCCTTAGGTCTTTTTTGCACAAAGTGCCTAAAATTATTTAAGTTGCTTAGTCACATTGTCAAAAGTTTACCACTCTTGTAATGCACAAACGTCCTCAGGAGATTTAACACATTAAGTTAGGTTCTCAATCATTCACAGCTTGTGGTCAATTTCTTCCATCAGATATAATTTTCTCCTAACCTCTAGCTGAGAGCTGCATGCTAAACAAATGGGAGTTTTCAGAGATGGGGTAGATAGTATGTAAATTGTGGCAGTGTCCAAAAAATCAAGTCTGAGTGAAACTCCAAGTCAAGGGGCCAAGGTAAATAGCAGTATTTGGAAATGCACAAGGAAGAGGGCCAGGGTGGGGGCCAAATACAACAAGGACATTAGAATAACACTGGAACATTTTTTTTTCTCTGTTCATGTATTTTCAGTATATATGATTCAGTAAATTTAATTAGGAGTGTTCTGTGGATCAGGTACTCTGATATCCTCTAATTATATAGGAGAAAAGGAATATGTGGTTTTACTATTATAAATGTATAGTCTACTATGGTGGAAAGGTAAGAAATAAGTAAACAAATATGTAGTTAGTAATTGTGATGTGTCCCAGATGAAATAGAGTGCAGAGATAGAGTATAATGGGATAAATGGGCCTCCTTTTTAAATAAAATGTTCAGAAGGAACTCTCCAAAGAGGATGATCAGAGATACATGGATGAGAAGAAGCCTGTCAATTGAAGAATGAGGGGATGTATTGTGGATATAAATATACATATAGAGGTGGATACGGATATAGATGTAAATATACCTCAGTTACAGGAAGAAGTCTGGGTGAATAATGACTTCTGTAATGACATATTTTAAAAGGAGCTACCAAATTTGAGAAGCACTATATTTCCCCTAGTAAGATGTCAGAAGCTTACTACTTGCACATGTTCAGGAGAACAGCCTCCTCACAGATCTATCTGCTTGGTCTCAAATTGTCTATTTGAAGCATGTGCTGCTCTGTAAAGGAGTTGAAGCTTCTCCCAGCTGGGTACACTGGGGAAGATTTCCACAGATTGCTGCGTGTGAACCCACTTTTTAGCCTTTCATGCCTATTTTATCACCTCATTTCAATATCTTTCGATAAACTAGATTGTCCCTCTTTTGCCTCTTAAGCACACAGAAGAGCAGCACTCATGCTAGAACTTCAGTCAGTCAGATGGTGGCCTATCTGATCTCTCAGCCAACTGCCTCCTGAAAGTTTGCCTGAACATTCCCTTATGTTATATTTGACAGGTCACAAGTTGGGCTAGTACACACTACAGGTAGGTGATCTCTTCTACAACTCCATGAGACACACCCACCTATATATGCTTCTGAGGCTCCAGAGACTATTTACCTTGGCTTCCATACTATTAGTTTCTAATGGATTTCAAAGTGATGTCTGAATTCAACCCAATGTGAATAAATTAATTTTCTATGATATGGTCAATACTCTGCTGTGTACTATGGAGTATAGAAATGTTAATGACAAAAATACCATAAAAAAATATTCACTCTAGTTAGTGGTAAACATGCTAAAGTGTTAGAGGTGAAATACACTGATTTCTGCAACTTATTTTGTAATATCTCACAAAAAAGTAAGGTAAAATGGTGGATGGATGGATGGGTGGGTGGGTGGATGGGTAGAGGAATATATATATGATAAAGCAAATATAGCAAAATGTTAATTGTAGGATCTAGGTGGGTATATGATGGTTCACACTGTTAAATTTCCTTAACTTTTTTAAGTTTATAACTTTTGATAATGAAATATTGGAGGAGAAGCCATCACTGTGTACCTGAATCTTACCATTCAGGTAGGAGTTAAACACCCACACATGAAATAATTGCTATACTGTTGAAGTGCTGATTGTAAGAGCAATAGGAATTCAGAGAGAAGTCAACATGGATTGGCATAAAAGGAAAGAGGACCACTTGAGACTTAAAGGTGTAGGATTTTGAAAGATGAAGTGGAAGATGGAGAGCATTTCAAGTGGAAGAAACAGCATGAGCAAACACATGTAGGATGGAACAGAAAAGCAGGTGTTCAAGAAAACAAAACAACTGAATCTGGTGGGGAATAGTCAAAAATAACTTTGGATACACATAGCAAAGCTAGAATATGGCAGGTCATGATAGGTAGAAAAAGACATCACCTCTTCTCTTAAGTAGTCAATAATATTTGGGCATAATAAGAGGAAATATAGTTCAGCTTTACAAACAGAATTTTCAGCCAATCTTATAAAAATTTACAAAGAAAGTTAAAAGGTGAACATAGGCGCTCAAATGAATGCTACAGACCCTACAGGTAATTATTACTCTGATAACACAAAATAATTGGATGAAAAACATTTGGGGCCACCTTTGTCAGCATGGTTTAATTGTACTAGGGAAGCCAAGTCTCATGTCTGTACGGGACCATTCAAATCCTCCCTTTCCCAAGACAAAGAATTCTACCACATTAGCTTCTCCTGGACCAGTTCAGAATCAGCAAAAGCAACCTTGGCACTGTTCCCACCAGTGCATGCTAGTCCCCTCACCCAATCAGAGAGCAATGCTGGACCAAATGGAAATGACAGAATATATTGGAAAGGTATGGGGTAGCTCAAAAATTAAAATAAAGCTCAAGAACCAGTCTTAGCATAGAAACCAGGGTATGTACCAGGGATTCAGGTCACCCTCTTCAGGGTTCAAAGTGGATAAATTCCAAGATTTCTTATAACCATTTAAAATTCAAAATCAGGGGCACCTGGGTGGCTCAGTTGGTTAAGTGCCAAACTTCAGCTCAGGTCATGATCTCATGGCTTGTGAGTTTGAGCCCCAAGTCTGTTTTAGGTTCTGTGTCTCCCTCTCTCTTTCTCTACCCCGGCCCTGTTCACACTCTGTCTCTCTCTCTTTTTTCAAAAATGAATAAATGTTCAAAAAAAAAGTTTTAATTCAAAATCAAGGAAGAATGCTTCTCAGGAAACCAGCTTATGTTGCAATCACCCCTTAGCCAGAGGAGGGGTAGTCACCACAAAGAGAGTCTCACCAAGTCTGTATTCAGTGAGGACATGTAGTTTCTCCAAAAAAGTGACTTAACCTTAAGAAATACACATGAAAAGGGAATAATAGTAGTATGCATGTCTTAGGATTGTGCAAGGACCAACTGAGATAAAAATAATAAAAAAGAATTCATGTAGTTTTACTGTATGGTAAACACTGTGCTAAAGATTTCACAAATTTTAAATAATCTAACACTTATAACTTCTCTTTGAGATTTATGTAATCGTGCAGCTCATATTTCAAAATTTAATTCAAAATGGACAAGAAACACTTGGTTTGCCATGCATTTTTCTGTCTAGATTCTGAATGCCCATCAAGTGTGTATCTTTTGAAATACATCCACTTGAAAATCTGAGTCTTGTCTTCTCAGTTCTCATTTTTGTAAAGATTCTCTCATTTACCCTTTTCCCTGCAGAATGTTGATATCCTCAATTTTTGTGTTGTTGTTTTTTTAATATTGGTGTTCCAGGTGTTCTTCTTCCCTTGCCTAAAGATTCTCCTTACTGGGGCACCTAAATGGCTCATTTGGTTAAGCATCTGACTCTTGATCTGGGCTCAGATCATTATCTCACAATTTGTGAGATCAACCCTGCGACCTCTCTCTCCCTCTCTCTGAGCCCCTCCCCAACTCGTGTGCGCTCTCTCTTGCTCTCTCGCTCTCTCTCTCAAAATAAATAAACTTTAAAAAAAAGAAAAAGAAGAAAAGAAGACTATCCTTACTAACAATTTGGATCCCTTAGTGGAATAATTGAATTATTACCCATTTCCCCCAAAATATTTCATCATAATATCATTCCTCCAATTTTGTACCTAACTTTAAAACTAGAGATGGGAATTGAAAATGCCTTTACCTGGGGAAATAGGTGCCTAAATGTAACACTTGGCTAATTTCAAATATAGAATAATGAGAAGGAAAAAAGCCATTAGGTGAGATGTCCTCAGTGCTGTGGTCAGGGCATCTAGTTAGGTGCCCCATGTTATCACTGACACCCAGCATGCATTGCTGCAAGAAAAAAGGAAATTTGCAGTGACTGGCAAGCTAAGCCTGACCTCTGCCCTACAACCTTCAAAGAGAATAGAAAATGTAAAGAGCCACTGAAATCATGACCTCTTGACAGACTATACCTCATTTGTGGTGTGAATCTGGGGGTTATAAATACAGAAACAATTTTTCAGGCAAAGAAAAATTGTGATGATTAAAAAATACATATACCACAATCAAATGCAAATGTCCATGTGTGACATGCTGACTTTATAGATGAAGTTTGTAAGGAGAAAAGGCAGGGCTTACAATTCACTTGTTCCTTGTTTTTAAGGAAGCTTTTTGAGCTTTTTTTGAAAGTACTACTCTCCCAAGAGGGGACTTTTCTTCCTGAGTAAAAGGAAAGGAAATAAGTTCTGCTGTTCTTCTGTTTGCAAAAAAAGAGATTAATATTTGAGCCCCTTTCAACTCAGATTCATACTTCAGAATTAAATTTAGATGGAGACGAGGGTAGGTACCAACTAGCATGTGTCCTCTTGCCTTGTTGCAAGATGCTCATGGAGATGACTATTTTCTGTCTCTGGTGAATCCAAATGGATAGATTGATGTAGATCAAAAACAGATGGATGGATGGATGGATGGATGGATGGATAGATAGATAAGCATTCTTAGAAGTTCTGAAATATCAAACCACATTTTAAAATTTTCTTTCCCTTAGATTCCTTTTATACTTCAGCTCTGAAATCTAGCCCTTCATATTGTCACTGTTTGCTGCTAGGCAGGCATGAAAAATTCAAGGCCCGATTTTCAACTTCAAGGAGCTAATGTTCTCAATTATATTTAAAATATCTAATATACATTACATATATGTGTATAATATTAAATACATACAGTATTTAACTGTTGCTAATAACCTCTTTTGCCCAAACATTAAAAAAAGTTACTGAGTAAAAAACAGAAATTTAAAAATATTTACATGTCAACAATCCTAAAATATTTACATTCACCATTTTAAAGTTTTCATGTAAAAGATTTTGCATTGTTAAAAAGTAAATATTAGGCAGAACTTTTATTATCAGTTGGAGGCTACATTACTATAACCTGGCTCTTGGCATTTTTTAGTCCATTTCAAAAATACTTTCAAATATCTATGGACAAAGAATGCTCACATAGAGATGATTTCATTGTGCCACCACTAGCTGCTGGGCTAAAAATAATGTTGTTCCTATGTATACCCTATGTACTCACAGAGGGAGGTTGCTGAGTGAGGGAACTCCTCTTCCACTGGATTGATTCCAATGAAACATTTTCTGCCAAAGATCATCTCAATTTCCTATATACAATGTTCTACATACCGCTAATCCCTGTGGGATTTAAAGAGACTAAATTTAGTCTCAGCCACTTTATTGTACATTTTTCAAGAGTTAACATTTGTCATTTGGCTTCTGGGATCTCCTATCTGGTCTAAACTGTTCACTTCTACCTTTTATTTTCTTGCTCATCTGGAAGGTAAATCAACAAAACAGCTTGGCATACTAAATCATATGTTCTCACCATGGAGTTCTATCACATTTTTTAAAGTAAAAAGTCACTTGAAATAGTCTATATCAACAATAAAAAAAAAAAAGAAAAATAAACATTTTTTTTCCCTAAAAGGAATAGAAGGAATGTGAAGTACTCAAAGAGATAAACGGTGAATGTCAAAAGACCGAAGGACCAATACATTTTCATAGCTACATTAACTAACAAATGAAGCTGCACAGAATTATTCAGCTAAAATTCAAGCTGAGTTGAACAATGCCAGGGTGCGGTCATTCACCTTACATGAATGTTTTGCCTTATAAGCGAACTTACATTCCACCTGAAGAGTTCCTTGCTCTCTGCCATTTTGATATTAGCTTTCATTGCATTTCTAACCAGAAAGCCTTTGCCTTTAATCATCTTAAGGTAATATTGGTGGGCAGAAAGCCAGTAATGGAAGAAGTTTAGCATATCTGTATGTGAACAAAAAGCAGATCAAAATCATTTAACCAATGACCAAAGCTATTAATTAATGGAGATATTTTGAAGCATAGTTCCCATTCAGTGTAGGAACTATAATGGCAACATGGAAGGAAAATAGAGAAGGTGTGCTTCACAAAAGCAAGTCTTTTTTGGCTGGAAAGACCCTTGAAAGTACCTGGAATCATAATTTTAAGAAAATGTAGGAATATGACATATATTCAGGGAAGAAGGTTTCATAAATAAGACTAACTGAACTTGTGCCTCATTAGCATAACTGATGAAACCACTCCTCAGGACCAGGGGCTACAGGGCAAGGTCTTCATTAAAAAGTTCTTTGTGTGTGCCTGGAGTATAAAGTAACAATGAACAATAGGTTTGCTTTGTATTTCCCCCCTTTATATTGTAAGGGACATAATACTGGTGGAATATTAAAGCAATGTATTTTTATTTCCCCTTTAAGTCTCTTAGTCATTCATCTCTGATGCTGAGGCTTCTTGCCCAATGAAAAAGAATAAACACCTTTGGCCTCCAACTTCTTTGACTCTGTAGCAAAACAGTCTTGGAAGGAGAGAAAGGAGACTTTCAAACTCCTTCAGACTCTGTTAACATATCAAGTGCCAGGCCTATCAGGGTAGATCTTAGATTTTTACTGTATGCTTAAGGTAGAGAGAATTCAAGACATAGCAGGAAGAGAAAGCCTATGGCTGTGTGGACATAATAAGGTATGGAGTAGATTGGTGAAGTGATTCCCAGGGTCTTCTGCTTCCCCACAGCCTCAGAGACAAGTCCATTACTTGAGTATGGGAGATGGTACTATAGAAACAGTCAAAAAATGAGGAACTAGAGGTTAATGGGCATCTTTATGACAGAGTTTCTAGGCATCTAAGAAAACTCCAACTTTGAACTCAGTTTCAGACCCAGCATGGTATAGGTGGGATGTCACAGAGGTAATGGTTGGGAGATGGCTAATGAAGTAAACAGGAAGCAGCAGTCCTGGCTCCTCATGACCTGTATGTGGCATATAAACAATCCACATGTTCCCATGTTCCTCAGGAAGGCACTCAGTGAATGTCCATTCTAGAGCTATGATAATTCCCAAATGCTACACATCTATACATAGAGTACTAAGCTATACAGCAGTGCATTTTTTATTGTACACAAAGGCTGCACCGGTTACACTCCTTCTAGCAGTGTCAGTTTGTTCCACAGCCTCACCAGCACTAGATGTTTGCAGTATTTTTAATTTGCTAAATTATTAAGTAGAAATGCTATTTTGTCACTATTTTTGAAGATTTCTTTTTTTTTTTTTAAACTATTTTAAATTTTTTTTTTCAACGTTTATTTATTTTTGGGACAGAGAGAGACAGAGCATGAATGGGCGAGGGGCAGAGAGAGAGGGAGACACAGAATCGGAAACAGGCTCCAGGCTCTGAGCCATCAGCCCAGAGCCCGACGCGGGGCTCGAACTCACGGACCGCGAGATCGTGACCTGGCTGAAGTCGGACGCTTAACCGACTGCGCCACCCAGGCGCCCCGAAGATTTCTATTTAGCATGTAGGTCATAGGCCTTTCTTAGGCTAATTTAAAAAAAAAATGCTTACGTGACTCAGGGAACTCAGATGGCAGCACAGGATGCCCCTGAACTTCCTTCTTCCCATGCTATGAATATACAGCTACATGAAGCAATTCCTGCCGAAAGAAATGCAGAAACTAGCTGAGCGACTCCTACATGTCCACGAATGCATTGAAATGCATAAGAAAAGCCAAGACACAACCTATACATAAACCACACCTCTGGCATAGCACCATAAAATCAGAAAGGAACCCTCAATTCCCAACTTCTCACTGAAAAGCTGAAGATTTGGAAATCACATCTAGTACCCCAAGTTTTAAGGCTCCCATCATCAAATGGTCCCCCAAAACATCTAGTTCTAAAAGCCATAGAGACTTGTGTCTACAAGACACAACAGGACTATAGAAAACAAAGGACTTCTTAATGGCATATGAACACTTGCCCCAACTGCTAACCCCCTAGGACTCAGTGTAGAGGAAGTGGGCAAAAATAACTGTCTTCCAGTCTTCCCTGAAAGGGGTTTGACTGTATACTTTACTAGCTGCTACCTGAGGGCCCAGCTTCCATTTTGTACACATCTAGGGCTGGCTGTGATCCTTCACAGAGTCCAAAGGGTCTGAAGGGCATATTTCTTTAGGGTTTATTTACTTATTTTGAGAGAGGGACAGAGAGAGTGAGCAGGCAGGGAAGAGGCATAGAAAGAGGGAGAGAGAATCCCAAGGAAGCTCCACACTGTCAGCATGGAGCCTGACATGGGGCTCAAACTCACAAACATTGAGATCATGACCTGAGCCGACTGAGCTACCCACACGCCTCCTGAAGGGCATTTCTTTTTCTGGTGTACTCCAACAATAAAACCACATTGCCACTATCTCTTTGGAAGAAGTTTGTACACATGCTGTTACCACATTTTACAGCTGCTGACTAAGGAACAGACACCCAAATCATATTGTTTTGGTAGTCAGTGGGTCCTGCATTCACAAGTCCCAGAGAACTATAGTGATTTTTTAAAAAGTACAAGAGCACTTCCCCGTGACTGTACACTCAAGCTCAGCACAGAGGGAGAAGATTTAAACACCCATCCCTTAGTTTTTCCCTAGAAGGGGCTTAATTACCTAATTTTGCAGCTGCTGTCTGGCTTCTAATCAGCCTGCAGTTACTTGCCAACTGTGATCCTTCCCTTGGGACACTGAGGAGCCTTGGCACAACCTCAACTACTAGGAGCCACTAAGAATAAAGAAGGTGGCTTGGACAATCACAAGAGTTTGAGAGACAACCAGAAACTCAGGCCAGGTTTATTGACAGGCTTCATCTCTTACACAAGACCACTCTTTGAAGACTGGCAGTGGTGACTTTCTTATCTAATGCACAGAAACCAACACAAACAGTCAAGAAAATGAAAAAAATGGGGAACTGTTCCGAACAAAAGAGCAATATAAATCAGAAACTAATCTTAATGAAACAGAAATAAGTGATTGACCTAATAGAGTTCAAAATAACAATTATAAATGTGCTCACTGAGGTCAGGAGGGTAATGCAGGAACAAAGTGTAAATTTCCAGAAAGATATAGAAAAACATTTTTAAAAAGAACCAAACAGAAATCACAGAGCTAAACAATACAATTACTGAACTGGAAAGTAGTAGAAAATAACTGAGCTAGAAGTAGAAGAAAGAATCAGTCAAAGCAATTGGAATTAATCCAATCAGAGGAGCAAAAAAAAAAAAAAGTTATGAAAAAGAGTGAAGATAACTTAAGCAAACTACAAGCAGACCAATCAATATACACGTTACAGGGGGTCCTAGAGGAAGAGAGAGAAAGGGGCTGAAAACATAGCAAAGAAGTAATGGCTGAAAACTTCCCTAACCTGAGGAAAGAAATATATATCCAGATCCAGGAAGCACAAAGAGTACCAAAAAAGAAGAATCTAAGAGATCCACATAGACACATTGTAATTAAATTGTCAAAAGTTATAGACAAAGAGAATCTTAAAAGCAATAAGAAAAAAAAGCAACTTATTACATACAAAGGAACATCATAAGACTATAAGCAGGTTTTTCAGCAGAAATTTTACAGAACAGAAGGGAGTGGGATAATATATTCAAAGTGCTGAAAGAAAAAATAACTGCCAACCATGAATACTCTTCCTAGCAAAGCTGTCCTTCAGAATTGAAGGAGATATAGTTTTCCTGACAAACAAAAGTTGGAGTTCACCCCTAGACCAGCCTTATAAGAAATGTTCCAGGGAGTCCCTTAAGCTAAATGAAAGGATGATAATTAATCATTTTAAAACATAATAATATAAAACTCTCTGATAAATATATAAATCTAGAATACGTAATATAGTAATGGTGACAGATAACTTAGTTGTAACTCTAATATAAAGATTAAAACACAAATGTATTACAAACTAAATAACTTGTTAATTGCACAGTATAAAAATATATAAATTGTGACATCAAAAACATAAAATGTGATGAGAAATATAAAAACAGAGCTTTTATAAAGATTCAAAGTTAATTTTTTATCACTTTAAAATAAATTTTTATAACTATTAGATGTTTTATGTAAGCCTCAAGGTAACCATAAGACTAAAAACTTAGTAGATACAAAAGAGATAGAGAAAGAAATCAACATATACCTCTACAGAAAATCATTAAATCAAAAGGTAAGACAACAAGAATGGAAATAAAGAACAAAGGACCTATAAAATGGCCAGAAAACATTTAACAAAATGGCAATAGTAAATCCATACCTATCAATAATTATTTTAAATGTAAAAAGACTAAATTCTTTAATCAAAAGCTAACATAGCTAAAAATGAAGATTAAAAGGATACAAGATAAAAACATGATTTTTAAAAAAACAAGGCCTAATTAATTATATTTTGCTATAAAAGACTTGCCTTAGCTTTGAAGACACACATACACTGAAAATGAAAGGATGAAAAAAGATATTTCATGCAAGTGGAAACCAAAAGAAAGCAGAGGTAATTATATATATAACAGACAAGATGACTTTAAGCCAAATACTATAATAAGAGACAAAGGAGGTCAATATATAATGATAAAATAGCCAATTCATCAAGAGGATATAACAACTGTAAATATTTATGCACACTACATTAGACTACCTTAATATATTAAGCAAATATTAATAGGTCTATAGGGAGAAATACATAGCAATAGTACATGACTTCAGTACCCTACATTCAAGAATGGATAGATCAGACAGACAGAAAATCAATAAGGAAGCAATGAGCTTAAACTACATGTTAGATCAGTTAGACCTAAAAGACATACACAGAACATTTATCAACAGCAGCAGAATACATATTCTTCTGAAGTACACATGGAACATTCACCAACATGCATCATATGCATAGGCCAAGACAAGTGTTAATATTTTAACATTAGGGGCACCTGGATGGCTCAGTCAGTTGATCATCTGACTTCAGGTCATGATTTCACAGTTCATGAGTTCGAGCCCTACATTGGGCTTGCTGCTGTCAGCACAGAGTCTGCTTGAGATCTCCTGGCCCCCTCTATCTGTCCCTTCCCTGCTTGTGCTCTCTCAAAAAGTAGATTAAAAAACATTTTAAAATTAATTAATTAATATTAAAATCATATCAAGCATCTTTTCTGACCACATTGGTAGAAACAAGAAACCAATTATAAGAAAATTGGAAAATTGACAAATATGTGGAGATTAAACAACATGTTACTGGACAATAAGTGGGTCAAAGAAAAAATAAATAGAGAAATCAAAACATATCTTGAGACAAATGAAAATGGAAACACAATGTTACAAAACTTATGGGATGCAGCAAAAGCATTTCTAAGAAGAAAGTTTATAGAGATAAATGCCACAATAAAAAAAAGATTTAAAAAAAAAAACATTACACATCAAAGTATTAGAACAAAATTATTTTAGTGCAAAGTGAGTGGAATAAAAGAAATAGTAAAGATCAGATTAAAAATAAATGAAATAGAGATTTAAAAGGGGGTGCTGGGGCACCTGGGTGGCTCAGTCAGTAAAGCGTCCAACTTCCCCTTAGGTCATGATCTCGCAGTTTGTGTTTTCAAGCCCTGTGTTGGGCTCTGTGCTGACAGCTCAGAGCCTGGAGCCTGTTTCAAATTCTGTGTCTCCCCTCTCTCTGCCCTTCCCATGCTCATGCTCTGTCTGTCTCTGTCTCTCAATAATAAATAAATGTGAAAAAAAAATTTAAGGTGGGGGTGCCTGGATGGCTCAGTACCTGACTCCTGTTTTCAGCTCAGGCCATGATCTCATGGTTCGTGAGTTCAAGCCCCACACTGAGCTCTGTGCTGAAAGCGCAGAAACCTGCTTGGGTTTCTCTCTCTGTGGCACTCCCACACTTGCATGCATTCTTGTATTCTCTCTGTCTCTCTCTCTCAAAAATGAATAAACTTTATTTTAAAATAAATAAAAGAGAAAAGATCAATGAATAATACTAAGAGCTGGTTTTCTTAAAAGATAAGCAATTGACAAACTTTTATCTACTTTAACTACACTAATTTAGAAAAGAGTGGTGTCCAACCAAATCAGAAATGAGAGAGAATTTGTAATTGGCACCACAGAAATACAAAGGATCATAAGAGACTACAATGAACAATTATATACCAACAAATTCGATAACCTAGAGGAATGGATAAATTCCTAGAAACATGCAATCTACCAAGACTGAATCATGAAGAAATAGAATATCTGAAAAGATCAATTATTGGTAAGGAGATTGAATCAGTAATCATAAACTTGCAATAAGAAATGTCCTGGACCATATAGCTTCACTGGTGTATTCTGCTAAACATTTAAAGAAGAATTAATACTAATTCTTCTCAAACTCTTCCAAAAATTAGGAGAGGAAGGAACACTTCTAAACTCATTTTTAGGAGCCCCGCATTACTCTGAGACCAAAACTAAACTAGGACACTATAAGAAATTAAAATTACAGGCCAATATTGCTGATGAACATAGATGCAAAAATTCTCAATAAAATACTAGCAAACTGAATTAAACAACACATTAAAAAGATCATACACCATGATCATGTGAGATTTATTCCAGGGATACAAGGATGGTTCAACATCTGCAAATGAATTGATGTTAACAGAATGAAGGCTAACAATCATGATCATCTCAATAGATACAGAAAAAGAATTTGAAAAAATTCAAAATTCTTTCATGATAAAAACTATTAATAAACCGGGTATGGAAGGAACATACTTTAACATAATAAAAACACACAGCCAACTTCATACACAATGGCAAAAGGAAGCACTCACTGGCTTGAACTGTTGAAACCACTTGATAGTTTGCATTTTGGCCTGTTTCTTTTCAATGTCTTCTCTATCTTCTCCTCTTGTTTACTCCATTTTGCTCTTTCCCGTGGAGTACATCTACCTAATCAAGAGGTTGCCTTTTAGTTGAATGACCCTGAAGAGTTATGGTTATACATTTCCAAGATGAACTCTGCAGAGTGGGTACTTTGACAGTATTTAGGGTTTCTGGTGGCAAAACTGGTGCAAGAACTGGCCTTTCCCCTGGTTTCTGGAAAAGAAACCCATTCCCCCCACCCCTTGACCAACTCATATTTATAAGTACTAAGAAGGCCTCTTTTTTTTTTGTATGTAAGTTTTTATTTTTTTTCAATATATGAAATTTATTGTCAAATTGGTTTCCATACAACACCCAGTGCTCATCCCAAAAGATGCCTTCTTCAATGCCCATC